>NW_022437044.1:4040903-4380479 GCF_009761245.1 Sapajus apella | reverse complement strand
GGAAGGAAGGAAGGAAGGAAGGAGGGAGGGAAGGAAGGAAGGAAGTGAAGGAAGGAAAGGTTTGGGTCAGTTAACCAGGAGGTAATAAATCATGACTAGCTAAGGGGCTTGCTGCAAAGAAACAGAATACATAATGGATAATAGAAGGTAGTTATAAATACCAGCAAAGACCATGTGACCATTTATATATAGAAAGACAGACTGTATTTTCTTCCTATTCTGTTAGGAATATGTATGTTTGTGTGTATGTGTATATATATATATATATATATATATATATATATATATTAAGCAGTTACCTTTTATTTTTTCCTTTATTATTCCTTTTATTGGTGCTAGAGATATGTTGAGTTCTATCAATATTTAAATATTTCTGATTTTATATCATGGTATTTAAGTTACAGAATATCTGGAGAAGAATAATCATCACTCAAGAACTATATCTCCTCTTCTGGGGAATAAATTAATGCATTTTTGTTGTATTCAATATAGTTTCATCATGCTAGGTGAAAGTATAACCTTGTTATTGCCTTTATTTTAAGATTAAGTCTGGTTTAAGGAGATGCATATGGTGCCAAGTTGAGAAGCAGTGAACTTCTGATTATTTATTTTGGGTGTCAGCTTGACTGAATTAAGGAATATTCACATAGCTAACAACGTATCACTTATTCTCAATGTTCCAGTAGGCACTGAGTCCATCCCATTTCTGTTGAAAGAGAATCCAGGTGGTTTGGCATTTAGTTAGAGTGATTGCGCTGTCCTAGGTATATTCATGAGAGTATTTCTGATGGAGATTGGCCTTTGACTGGGTGGACTGAGTGGGAAGAATTGCCCGCAATGTGGTTGGGCATCATCCAATCAGCTGAGCCCCAGAAGTAACTAAGAGGTAAACTGGAACTCTTTCTTCCTGAACTTGGGTGATTTTCTTCCCACGTTCTTGGACATCAGAACTTCAGGTTCTCCAGCCTTTGGACTCTAGGATTTGTACCAGCCACCTAGCAAACTATCAGCCTCAGAGAGCTACAACATTAGCTTCCTTGGTTGTAAGGCCTTTGGACTTGAATTGAACCACACTAAAGATTCTTTGGTTCTTGAGCTTGCAGATGGCCTATTGTGGGAATTCTCAGCCTTCATAATCATGTGAGCCAATTCATCTAATAAATTCCTTGTCATGTATATCTTTATAATAGGCCCTGTATATCCTTAGGTTCTACACCTGCAGATACAGAGGGCTTACTGTTCTATGCCATTTAATATAAGGGATTTGCACATCTGTGGATTTTGGAACCTGTAATAACCTGCCCTGGGCTAGCATCACTGACTCCATCTTAGCTGTAAACTCCAACCTAGCTTCCCCCTCCCTACCACAGCCCCCTTGGGTGCATAACTGGGCCACATTGACATTGTGCTTATGTCACACTGACTCTGTCCTTATCCTACCATATAACCAATGTAACTGCATCCTGCTTGGCAAGCACACCTGCTATTGTGTATAACTCTCTTGAACCCCACTTGGTGATTGTTTGGAAATACTCTTAGCAACCAACAATCCTGAGAACGTTCTCCACCCAGGTTACTAGCTAACTTACCTGTTCTGCTTCTGTAAAATTCCACTTCAGCTAGGCTCCCCCTCCCCTACCTAAATCAAGGTATAAAGGGAAATCAAACCCTTTCTCGGGGCCGAAAGATTTTGAGAGTGAGCTGACTCTCAGTCCCTGGCTAATTAATAAATAACTCCTAATTTGGAACTCAGAGTGTGGCGTGTTTCTTTCTAACTCGCTTAGTTATTACAAACCAATGCCCTGGAGATAGTGAGGGACAACTGTATATATGTTCAGTGGGGTCTTTCTGGAAAACCCTGACTAAAACACTTATTAACCTTGTTATGACTCAGATGGTGAAATTATCTAACAAGTTTATTAATGCAGCAATCAAAAACATGCTTCACCAAGCAATATCAAATTCGCATAAAGGAAATGAAAATATTTTAAAAATTCAAAAAAATGAAGTTATAATTATAAAAACAACCAAGTGGAAATTATATAACAGAAACATGCAATAATATCAAAAGCAACAACTTACTGGATTGGCTCAATAGTAGAGTAGAAATAATAGAAGATAGAATCAGTGAATTTGGACCAGGTGTGTTTGCTCACACCTGTAATCTCAATACTTGGGAGGCCAAGGCAGATGGATTATTTGAGGCCCAGAGTTTGAGACCAGCCTGGGCAAGATGGCAAAATTCCATCTCCACAAACAATGCAAAAAGTTAGCCAGGTATGGTGGCAGGTTCCTGTAGTCCCAGCTACCTAGATGGCTGAGATGGGAGAATCACCTGAGCCTGGGAAGTCGAGGCTACAGTAGGTGGCCATTGTAGCATTGCACTTCAGCTTGGGCAACAAAGTAAGACAGAGTCTTACTAAACAGGCTAAGAAAAAGTAAAATTCTGTCTAAAAAAAAAATCAGTGAATTTTCAGACAATATAACTGACACAATCGATATAATTTACCTTATCTCAACAACAGAAAAGAATGAGACTGGGGGGAAATAGAGCCTTGGGGATCTATGTGACAGCAGTAAAAGGTCTAACATGGATATATTCTGAATCCTAGGAGTTTTTGCCGGAAAATTCCACTAAAATTTAAATAAGAACTAACATGAATTCTGTTCTAGGACATAAAAAATAAGGAAATATTCCGACCTCATTTTATGAGGCCAGTATGCCCTGATAGAAAAATCAAACATATTTTTAAAGAGAAAAGCTATGTACCACTATCATAAACTTTGACAAAAAAATCTTCGACATAATACGAGTATGTGGGATCCAGCATTGTAGAAAAACAAATATACATCACAACAAAGTGGAGACAGAGAGTCACAAGGTTGGTTTAATATTCGGTAATCAATCAGTATAATTAATGATATCAACAGGCTAAAAAACCCGACAGTTACGAGCATAGGTAACGGTGAAAAACTCTGTTTTTTTTACACTGAAAACAAGCAAGGATGTCTTCTATTGCTACTCATATTAAACATAGTACTGAAGGTTTAGCCTGCAGAATAAGGCAAGAAAGAAAAGAGAAATCATGAAGATTATACAGGAAGAAGCTGGGGAGAGATAGCAAGGGGAGAAATGCCAGATGTAGGTGATGGGGAGGAAGACAGCAAATCACACTGCCATGTGTGTTCCTATGCAACAATTTTGCATGCTCTTCACATGTACCCCAAAACCTAAAATGCAATAAAATAAATAAAGGGGAAAAAAAAAAGAAATAAATGTGTCTCTACTTAAAGATGATATGGCTATTTATTTAGAATATTCGAAAGAGTTATTTAAACATGTGCCCTACTAACAATAAGTGTGTCCAAAAATATTGTAGAACACAAGACCAACGCACACAAATCACTCACACTTTTAAATACTACCAATTGAAAACATGGAAAGTAGAATTAAATACGTGACAGTTATAATTATTCCCATGAAATTAAATCCTTAGGAATAAATCTAATAAAGTATCTACAGTATCTGCATGCGGAACATTGAAAAGTGCTAATAAAGTAAACAAAGGAAAATCTAAACAAATGGAAAGGATATACCATGTTCATAGATTGGATGACTTAACATATTAAAGGTGTCAATTCTCCACAAACAAATCAATAGATTTAACACAATTGTGAACAAAATTTAGGCAAGACTTTATTTTTACATAAATAGACAATTATAGACAAGCTGATTTTAAAATTTAAGTGAAAATGTCAAGCAAGAAAATAAATAGAATAATTATTTTTAAATGTAGAAAAAGTGGAAGCAATCACTCTACCTATTATTAAGATGTATATATAGTGACAGTAATCCAGACAATGTGATATCAGTGGAGCCATAGACAGTTACATAAATGCAATAAAATAGTGAATCTAATAACAGACTCACCAACTGTGTCAACTGATATCTGAGAAAGGCACGAAAGTTATTCAGTGGAGCAAGGATGGTCTTTTCAATAATAATGTTGAAAGACATTCATATGCAAAAAAAATAAATGTTCATTGACTAGGGCCTCACATCCTATACCCAGATTATCTCAAAATGGGTCATAAACCTACATAAACCTGCATATAAAACTATCATTTTTTTCAAACAAACAATCACAGGTAAAAAGCTTTGAAACTCATTATTAGGCAGAGTTCTTAGCCATAACACCATTAGGGAAGGAAAGATATCTTTATTTTGGCTATTGATGGGTTCATGGCTGACGCCTCTGTAGCAAAAGACAGATTAACCAGAGAAGACATAATGATGATTCAAAGAAACAGGTAATTTTTGAATTTATATGCTTAGGTTTGAGGAAGAGTGAGCCATTCCAGTAAAATATGATTGAAGCAAAAAAGGGTGTGATCTACTACTTATAAACTTGTGGGGGGGTTGTGGGTACTTAACAAGGCTTCTTTGTTATTCTTCTCAGGGTCTTTAGAGATAAAGATATTCCTTCCCTCCACATATAGGGAAGACAGTTTTCTTTTTTTTTTATTGCATTTTAGGTTTTGGGGTACACGTGAAGAACATGCAAGATTGTTGCATAGGTACACACATGGCAGTGTGATTTGCTGTCTTCCTCCCCTTCACCTATATCTGGCATTTCTCCCCATGCTATCTCTCCCCACCTCCCCACCTCCCCCGTTCCTCCCCCATTTTCCCCCAACAGACCCTAGTGTGTAATGCTCCTCTCCTTGTTTTCTAATGAGGTTCTTATGATCTGCTTCAAGGAAGAGGGATGGGAGAAGGTCAGAGTTGCTTTCCTAGGTTTTATGACCTAATTCAGAGGAGAAGGGTAAAGAGAAGGTAATAGCGTTTTTCTTGCTTCTGCTGTTTTCTCAAATGACAAAGGTGCCATATTTTTGGATAGTATGTCCTGAGTTCTATTACAACAAATTAATAAAACACAAAGAAAAATGAAATAAATTGAACTTCTGAAAAAGATCCTGACAACTGAACAACAGAATAAAAAGTTAAACTTATAGACTGGAAGAAAATATTTGTACAACATATATCTGACAAAGAGTTGTATCTAGAATATATGGAGAACTCTGAAAACCTAATAATAGTGATGTTATGGTGTCAATTTTAGATCTTTCCTGCTTTCTCCTGTGGGCATTTAGTGCTATAAATTTCCCTCTAAACACTACTTTAGCTGTGTCCTAGAGATTCTGATACATTGTCTCTCTGTTAATATTCATTTCACAGACTTATTTATTTCTGCCTTAATTTTGTTATTTACCCAGTAGTCATTCACTAGCAGGTTGTTCAGTTTCTATGCAGTTGTGTGGTTTTGAGTGAGTTTCTTAATTCTGAATTCTAATTTGATTGCACTGTGGTCTGAGAGACTTGCTTCTTATGATTTCCATTCTTTTACATTTGTTAAGGAGTGTTTTACTTCCATTTACATGGTCAATTTTAGAATAAATGTGATGAACCACTGAGAAGAATGTATACTCTGCTGATTTGGGGTGGAGAGTTCTGTAGATGTTTATTATGTCCGCTGGGTCCAGAGCTGAGTTCAAGTCCTGAATATACTTGTTAATTTTCTGTCTTGTTGATCTGTCTAATATTAATAGTGGAGTGTTAAAAATCTCCCACTATTATTGTGTGAGAGTGGAAGTCTCTTTGTAGGTCTCTCAGAACTTGCTTTATAAATCTGGGTGCTCCTGTATTGGGTACATATATATTTAGGATAGATAGCTCTTCTTGTTGCATTGATCCCTTTACCATTATGTAATGCCCTTTGTCTTTTTCAATCTTTGTTGGTCTAAAGTCTGTTTTATCAGAGAATAGGCTTGCAATCCCTGCTTTTTTTTTTTTTTTTTTGCTTGGTAAATATTCCTCGATCCCTTTATTTTGAGCCTATGTGTGTCTTTGCAAGTGAGATGGGTCTGAATTCAGCATACCAATGGGTCTTGACATTTTATCTAATTTGCCAGTCTGTGTCTTTTATTTGGGGCATTTAGCCTGTTTATATTTAAGGTTAATATTGTTATGTGTGAATTTGATCCTGTCATTATGATGCTAGCTGGTTATTTGCTCATTAGTTGATTCAGTTTCTTCATAGAGAGGATGAGCTTTACAATTTAGTATGCTTTTGCAGTGGCTGGTACCAGTTTTTTCTTTCCATATTCAAAGCTTCCTCAGGAGCTCTTGTACAGCAGGCCTCGTGGTGACAAAAATCTCTCAGCATTTGCTTGTCTGTAAAGCATTTTATTTTTCCATCACTTATGAAGCTTACTTTGGCTGGATATGAAATTCCAGTTAGAATGGTAGTCATTAAAAAGTCTGGAAACAACAGATACTGGAGAGGATGTGGAGAAATAGTAACACTTTTATACGGTTGCTGGAAGTGTAACTTAGTCCAACCATTGTGGAAGACAATGTGGAAATTTCTCAAGGATCTAGAAACAGATATACTATTTGACCCAGCAATTCCATTACTGGTTATATACCCAAAGAATTATAAATCATTCTACTATAAAGTCACATGAACAAGTATGCTTATTGCAGCAGTGTTCACAATAGCAAAGACTTGGAACCAACCCGAATGCCCATCAATGATAGACTGGATAAAGAAAATGTGGCACATATACACCATGGAATACTACATAGCCATAAAAATGGAAGAGTTCATGTCCTTTGCAGGGACATGGATGAAGCTGGAAACCATCAATCTCAGCAATCTAACACAGGAACAGAATACCACCGCATGTCCTCACTCATAAGTGGGAGTTAAACAAGGGAACACATGGACACAGGGAGGGGAACATCACACACTGGGGTCTGTCTGGGGGTGGGGGGCTGGGGAGGGATAGCATTAGGAGTAATACCTTATGTAGATGATGGGTTGATGGGTGCAGCAAACCACTATGGCACGTGTATACCTATGTAATAAACCTATACATTCTGAACATGTATCCCAGAGCTTACAGTATAATAATAATAATAGTAAACGAAAACAAAACAATTAAATTAGAAAATGAGCAAAAGATATAAACACGTTTCACCCAAGAGAATATATATATGTCACATTAATCATTTTTAAAGATGTTCAAAACCATTAGCCATCAGGGAAATGCAGATTAAAACCACATTGAGCTATCACTATGGGCCTATTAGAATGCCAAAAATAAAACACAATGACCATGTCAAATATGGGTGAGAGTGCAGAGAAACTGTATCATTTATACATTGCTGGTGGGAATGCATAATGTTACTCACAGTCTGTTTGAAAACGTTTTGACAGTTACCTTTAAAACTAAATGTGCAACTACCATATGACCCAACAACTACACTCTTGGCAATTTTTCACAAAAAATTAAAATTTATATTTACACAAAAACCTACATGGGAATATTTACACCAGCTTTATTCATAAACATTAAAAGTTGCAAAAGAACTCAGATTTCCTTCAATGGGTAAATCATTAAATAAATTGTGATACATACATATAATGGAATACTACCCAGCAATACAAAGAAATGAACTCTTTGTATACACAACTTGAATGAATCTTTGGGGAATTATGCTGAGTGAATACCTTAATCCAAACGCTTACATACTGTATTAATTAATATGTATAGATAGTTTAAATTACAAAATTATAAAGATAAAGAGTAGATTTTTCATTGCCCAATATTAAAAAGTGGGGAAGAAGGGGAGTGGCTTCTATTATAAAAGTGTGGGCTGGGTATAGTATCTCGCACCTATAATCCTAGCACTTTGGAGGCTGAGGTAGAAGGATTGCTTGACCCCAGAGGTTGAGGCTGCAGTGAGCCATGATAGCACCACTGCACTCCAGCCTAAGAGACAGAGTGAGATCCTGACTCTAAGTAGATAATTAAAATACTATGAATACAATAAAAGGGCAGTAGCAGGGATCCTTGAGGTGTTGAAACTCTTCTCTATCTGGATTGTGGTTGTAGTCACACAAATCCACACATATGCTAAAATTACAGGAACTAAATACACACCCATACACACAAATGGATATAAAACCAGTGACATCTGGATAAGGCTGGTGATTGTACCAATTTCAGTTTCCTGGCTTTGATAATGTACTACAGTTGTTTAAAATGCTACCATTGAGTGAAATTTAAGGGTAGTTGTCTACTGTTTTAGTAACTTCCTATGTATCTATAATTATTCAGAAAAATTAAGGTTATAAAAGGAAGGAATCTTTAAAACTTATAACACAATGCCATTATCACACCAAAAAACTAACAATATTTCTTTATTATTAAATATCTAGTCAGTGTTCAAACTTTCATTGTCCCCAAAATTTCTCTCTTTCTCATCACACACAGATGTGCACACACACACACAAACACACACGTGCATACACAAACACACACACACATGCATACACACACACTTCAGTGTATATATTTTGAGTAATGGTCAAAATAATGTAATTGCAATACATATGCCTCTTAAGCCTCTTTTCTTCTACAGGTTCTCCATTAATATTTTTTCATGACATTTTGTTAAAAAATATAGATTACCAGTCTGGGCAACATAGTGAGACATTGTCTCTACAAAAAATTCAAAAATTAGCTGTGTGTGGTGGTGCACGCCTTATCATCCCAGCTACTGGCAAAGCTGAAGTGGGAAGATTGCTTGAGTACAGGAGTTCAAGTTTGCAGGGAGTCAGGTATCTGCCACTGCATTCCAGTCTGGTTGACAGAGAAAGACCCCATCTCAGAAAATAGATAGATAGATAGATAGATAGATAGATAGATAGATATAGATACAGATATAGATATAGATATAGATATAGATATAGATTCTATTAGTGATATAGTTTCCCATGGAGTGATTACATCTCTGTGGTGGTGTTTATTATGTTCTTCTATCCTCTAGTTCCTTTAAATGGGTAGTTGGACCCAGAGGCTTGATCAGATTTTAAAATTTTGATTTGGGGTGGGCAGGGGAGGAGAGGGGAGGGATAAAATTACCCCATAGACTTTATTGTCCTATAAAGGCACTGGTGTCTTTTTAGCTGTTCATTTGTTTTTTCTTTCTTTCTCTCTCTCTCTCTTTCTTTTCTTTCTTTCTTTCCCTTTCTCCCTTTCTTCTCTCTTTCTTCTCTCTTTCTTTCTTTTTCTCTCTCTTTCTTTCTTTCTTTTCTTTCTTTCCTTTTCTTCTTTCTTTTTCTTTCTTCTTCTGAGATAAAGTCTTGTTCTGTCACCCAAGCTAGAGGGTAGCGGTGTGATCACAGCTCACTGCAGCCTCAACCTCCTGGACTCAAGCAATCCTCCTGCCTCAGCCTCCCCAGTAGCTGGGATGATGCATGTGCCACTACTCCTGGCTAATTTATTTTTGTTATAGACAAGATCTTACTATGCTGCCCAAGCTAGTCTTTAACCCCTGGGCTCAAATGATCCTCCTGCCTTGGCCTCCCAAAGTGCTGAAATGACAAGTGTGAGCCATTGTGACCAGCCTGATTATTTGCCTTTCTTTCTATGATATTAGCACACATTGGCCCATGACTAAATCTGTTAATTCACCAGCAGACACAAACTCAATTTGATCTTAAGATTTGTGATTAACAACAGTCCCTGCATTCTGTAAAGATGTTTGCTTATACAAACTGAATGTGCCAAAACATGCCCATTGCATGCCTAATTGTCTTTTAGATAATTACATGAGTACTATAACTGTATGCCTAATTGCCAATTACCTAATTATTTACAATAGGCTTTTTTAATGTGCAGAATTGTGAATGAAAAATTAGAGGTCAATACCTAAAAAGTTTGGCAATAATTTTAATCATCATAATTATCAATTAACAACACAAATTGAAAACATCCAGGATTTTTCTGTGTCCTTTCAGGACTCTGCTTTGTTAGTGAGATATTTTTCATGTAATATAAAAGAGAGGAATGGAAATACAATATAGTGGCATGTTGATTAAACTATCACATCAAGGTTTCAGGGCCTACTGTTAGAACTGGAAAAGGCTTTCTTCTGTTTGTCCCTTAGGATGGCAGTCACAGTGGAGAAGAATGCAATAGAAAGTTTGATTGAGAGCCACTTTTATTTTTATTTCCTGCAGTTACTTTTTCAGTATTATTAATAAATAAAAAGAAATTTTGTGTTTTCAAAATTTGAAATTTGGTGAATATGACATTACCAATACTTTGACTGACAAAAGGCAGAAACTGTGTTTAACTGCAGTTTTTTATTAATGACCTGTAGAAGGATAATAAAAGGAAATAGATTCCTTATATATATCTGTTAAATACCTAATTCAAGAGCAAGACAATGATAAAGAAGGAATTCATAGGGAAAATAATAACTCCGTTCTTATATATTTCAAGTTCCTAAGGATATCAGGCAAAAGCTTTCGAAGTCTGATGGATCCTTCAAGATTGTCTCCTGCTGTTTATGTTTTCATATTTTCCATTTAAGTGAATGCAAGGTCATTGTTTTGCCTGGAAGCTCTCCTGTTCTTCCTACCCTCGTTGCCTTTTCACTTGGATATCTCTAGGATTCAAATGTCTCTTAACTTTCCTCTGCTAAAAAAAAATACCCATTCTGTCTTTTAAATTCAAGTAAGGTTTCAAATCCTATATAAAATCTTCTGTGTCACCCTTTTCTCATTACAATCAATTACCTTTATCTCATTTCTGTACCTTGAAAATTAGTAAATTATCATATGAATCACAGTGCATTTTATTTATTTTTTGCTTGCCTGGCTTCCCTTCAAGAATGTGAGTCTCTGGAGGGCAGCAACTTTTTTTTTTTTTTTTTTAAGCTCTATTTGTATCCACAGTCTGTAGTGTAGTGTTAGTGAGGGATTGTGTTAAGGAAGACCGAGTCCACACGGGGCGTGGTTTCAAAGGCAGAAATTGCGCAGTGACATGCCCTACAGGCCTTCATCCACATCCCCATACAGGAAATTAGAGTTTTTGTCTAACTTTCCCCCTGTGGGCTGGGAAGAAAGCCCAGGTGAGCTTCCTGTGTTTAGAAAGCCTTCCAAAAGCCCCGAGGGAGGATGATTTGATTGCAGACCAGGTAACCAATCCAATATCAGAGTTGAAGACCAATCACTCCAGAGGAAGTTTCGAAAAGCTCCTCTCAATGGACAAGAACTTGAATGGGGCAGGAGTAACTCTGGGGTTAAAATCCACCCCCTACTCCCTTACCTACAGGGATTCCATCTCTGAATCCCCTCCCACAGTAACGTGGGAGCTGTCTCTCCCTCTAACCCTATAGGGATTTCCCTCTCTGGGATCCCCTCCCACAACAGCATGGGAGCTCTCTCTACTTCTCTCCCTCTCTCTCTCTCTCTCTGCTTAGTAAATCACTCTCTGCAAAACTCTTTGGGTCCAATATTTACTTGAGCAAGCTCACCACATGCTACCAGGGCCCTCTCCTCATTCCTGGGTGAGCGAGAGCCCAAGAACCTCGGACACATCCCATCAGGGGAAGGAGCTGAGCCCTGTCCCATACCATATTATTAGCACAACAAGACATTTACTGAAATCTTGCTTAGCTGATCCAAAGCTGAAGGTAGACTAAAGAAGTTAAACAAGTACATGATATTGATGATATTATGGGTAGGAGTGATATGCAATTGAGGAAAATATGTGTCATATGTAACTTTGAAATTAAATAGAACAGCAAAACTGAGAGAGGTAAATGGTCATAACAGATTTTAATGTGATGACAAAATATCTTTAAAAGGTATCTACTAATTTTGTAAAGATTTTTGCTCTTTGGGAAATAGAGTGTTTCATTTTTATAACTTAATAATGGAAGATGCATGCCTGATTTTCATACATTACTCTCTTTCACTTATTCAGCATGAAATAAAATTTAAGGATTCTAGCAACCTGTCAAAAAAAGCATTAACATTAAATTGACGGTTCCGTTAGATCTGTGTGTACTGTCTGTCAGTACAGATAGGAAGATCTTTAAGAAAAATCTTCAGCTTAAACATGTAGATTACAAAAATTCCTATTTAGATGTAAGCTAGAAAAACTGCTGTTAGGAATGATTGAAAACTGATAAAGAGGCAATCTCAAGACATATTACCTTCTATATCTCAGACCATTTCTGTCTCCTTCAGTCTTCTCACAATTATAAAACCAATGCTAAGTATCTTCATGCAGTTCTGCACTCCGTTGTGTGGATACTTGTGCAACTTAAATCTAATTAACGGTTCACCACACCTCATGAGTTGTGCCATCACAAATATAGCTCCTAACTAATTAGGGGTGTAAAAAGAAATAGCAATTTCATGTAGTAATGTAGAAATAATAATGATAGAAAAAAAGTACATAATGAATAGAATGATACAGTTAGACATGGAACTAATCACCGATAATCCTACTTTCTGTTTTTATCACTCCATGGAAAGAACCAGAAGACATTTCACTGATTGCATTTAGTAACATTTAATATCTTATGAAGGTCACAGAGCCCAGGAAATGAAAGAAAATGAATGGTCTTACACAAGAGGCTCTGAAAGACCATATTGAGATCTGGTCAACATTGTAGTCACTAAAATGATCAGCATTATAATTTACTACAGTACTTAATTTTGTTATTTGATCTAAGGCTAGAATTAGAATACTGCTTAGAAAGCTTAGCTTTTTCCTCTATGAAAGAAGAGTTTAAATTTTTCCTTTTCTGTTGTGTTTTCCTCTTTTCCTTTTAACTTCTGGAACAGCTAACTAATCTTACAATAATATTTTGAAAAGAATCCTTAGGCAAGGGATTAACACCAACAAATTTCAGTGATAAAACAATTCCTAAATTCTTAAAAAATAGTGACAAAATTGCTTCCTAGTCACAAGAGTAACATGTGAAACTCAAGTGACGAATTTGTGACTATTATCACATGCAAAATTAATCGGATTATATTTGCAAATATATTTTTGGATACCTAATATGACAGTTGTATGGGTAAATACAAAATAAAAGGGAGCTTCACATACATTAGTCAATGAATATCTTTTGAGCTCCTAATGATTTTCATGCCTTAGTTTACATGCTGAGGACTTAGCTGTTAATGAAACAGAGAGAGAGAGAGAGAGAGAGAGAGAGGGAGAGAGAGAGAGAAAGATCATGCTGTATATACACATGAACAAATAAATAAAACAATTTTAGTCAATGATTAATTCAATGAAAAATGTCATGTAATAGAATAACAGCACGACACTGTTTTAAATAGAGTAGCCATGATGAGCGATGGCCAGTGATTAAATATAGCAGCCACGGAAAATGATGGCTATTTAACTGACTTAAATACGGTACCCACGGAACGTGTACCCGAGAAGGAAATATTTGAGACTTGAATCATGAAAAGGAAGTAGCTAAGCAGAGATCTAGGATAAGGCTGTTCCAAGAAGGTGTGGTAATAAGTTAATTACTTGGTATGAGATTAGACTTGGAGTATTCCAGGTCAGAAAAAACCCAGCGAGGCTGCACATGAATATAGGTGGCAAGAATGGAAGGAGGTGAAGCAGGGGCAATAGTCGGTAGGTTTTAAAGGCCATGATAAGTTGTTTTGGTTAATATTATTTCTACTATGGAGAGCCACTAAAGTTTAAGCAAGGGTTTGATGCAATTTTATAGACCCTTTAAAAAACCTTATTTTTCTTATTGTTTTGAACATACTGACTAGAATAAAGGCGAAGAGACAAGTTAGGAATTTTGTTTGTTTCCCAGCATAATCCAGACAAGATAAGATGGTTTTTTTTTTTTTTTTTTAACAAAGTAGTAATAGAATTTCTTTACTTTTTAAATTTTAATATTTGTGGGTACACAGTAGCTTTATATATTTGTGGGATACATGAGAGGTACAGGCATGTGATGTGAAATAAGCACATCATGGAGAATGGGGTATCCATCTCCTCAAGCATTTATCTTTTGAGTTGCAAACAATCCAATTACACTCTTTTAGTTATTTTTAAATGCACAATTAAGTTGTTATTGTCTATAGTCACGCTGTGGTGCTATCAAATAGTAGGTCTTATTCATTTTTCTAACTAGTATTTGTACCCATTAACCATCCCTACCTCCGTCTAAACTCCCCACTCAAGTAGTAATAGTAGAATTTCTAAGAAATGTTTAGATTTTATAGTTTCTTAGAGGTGCAGTCTACAGAATGTGTAAATAGAATGGGTTTGAATATCAGGAAGGAGAGGAATCAAAGACATATTTTCATTCTAGGCCTGAACAAATAGGTACTATTTATTGAAATGTAGAACCATAGGAAGAAGCAGAATGGGTGAGAATAGTACATATATGTACATACACCCACAGATACATACAACACAAACACATATAAAGTTAAAAATCACTATTTGAGAACCCATTTGAAATATTTAGTCAGTGGTTGAATATTGATGTTAAAACTGTGGCACTAGATAAAACTACTTAGAGAAAACTATACATTGAAAACAAAAGAAAATTGAAGAAAGCTTATTTGAATTCAACATTTAAGTGGCAGGAGATACAGGAGAAGAATAAAACATTACAGGAGCCTAGAGAACAAACAAGGTTTTATAATGAGAGAAAGTTAAGTTGTATCTGAAGAGGATAAATAAGAAGACAATGGATTCACTGCTTAACCTTGCAAAGATACGTCTCTTTGGAGTGGTGTGGGTGAAATCTTAGTTGAGATGAGAATAAGCAGTGATTTAAAGAAAAAAAATACAAAATAATTATTCTAGGATTTTTGCTAGGAAGGGTAGCAGTATAGTTAGAGTGTATTTGAAATATGGACTATGTTCATAACATTTTCTAGCAGGAAAAATGTATATGACATAAAGAGAAAGGAGTAAAGGTAATTATAAGTGAATAATACTTTATTCATTTATTTTATTTTATTTTATTTATTTTTATTGTACTTTAGGTTCCGGGGTACATGTGCAGATCATGCAGGATTGTTGCATAGGTACATACATGGCAATGAGGTTGGCTGCCTCCATCCCCCCATCATCTGTATCTGGCATTGCTCCCCAAGTTATCCCTCCCTAACCTACCCAGCCCCCACTTTCCCTACCCTGCTCCCCCAATAGACCCCAGTGTGTGATGCTCCCCTCCCTGTGTCCATGTGTTCCCATTGTTCAACAACCACCTATGAGTGAGAACATGTGGTGTTTGATTTTCTGTCCTTGTGTCTGTTTGCTGAGAATGATGGTTTCCAGATTCATCCATGTCCCTACAAAGGATATGAGCTCATCATTTTTTATGGCTGCATAGTATTCCACGGTGTATATGTGCCATATTTTCCTTGTCCAGTCTATCATCGATGGGCATTTGGGTTGGTTCCAGGTCTTTGTTATTATAAACAACACTTTATTATTTATAGTAACTTGGAAGAGTCTTTAAAAATTTCCTTTGTGTATATGAATATGCTTTGAGCTTTAGATTTGTCACTGCCAGAAATACAAGATTTCTTAAGAGGTTGGCAATTCAAATCATCATTTGTAGATCAGTGTCCTCTAGATTGATAGCCATATGAATTTTTCTTTGACATTTTTAATACTAACATCACAGAAACCTACAATAACCAAAAATAACAATTCTTAAATAAAAAGGCATAATGTCGATTCTAGTATTGTTAAGAAATGAACACTAACTTTGATAGTTTGGGAACTTAAATTACTAAAAATAAAAATATCAATCATCTTATTAAAAATCTTAAAAATGTGTTCATAAAAAATTACTGCTCAAAGTTTAAAATATCTTCAGGGTTAAAATATATAAATATGCTCACATATACATATATGTACACTTGGTTTTGAATTCTTTTATTTCAAATAATATGCTTACTAATAAGCTGCTAGGTTAATCTTGATATAAAAATTTACATTTAAATCTAGTAGCCTCTTAGGGCAAATGTGACAGATGAATACACTAGAAATGTTTTCATCTGCAGGAAACTTGAGGTTGCAGCGAAAATTAAGAGGTAAATATTCTTAAGCATCAAATTTTTTATTCAGATCAAATCCCTTTCTCTTTAGGGTAAAATCCAGGCTTAGTGAAATTCTGACACTAGGGATCTATGTTCAAAGTACTGTGTATACATGTAAATATCTTGAATAATGTGAAGATTATTATAAATCCTTATGTAGTCATAATCCTTTTGAAACTTATAATATCCTCTAAAAATCTATATAAAAGGTTCTGTGCCTTTGACCAAGTATACACACATATTAGAATACTTTTCTGCAGGTTCACTCTAAAGCAATGGATCTGTTTGTATCAAGCAGCTAATGCTTTGTTGGCTGAAGCGGAAATTTCTCTTGCTGTTTTAAACCAAATGACAGCATTTTTTTTTTTTTTGGTCAAATTGAGCACTAGATTTAACTTAATTCTCAGTAATTCAATAACTCACCTGATACAAGATTTTCATGAAACCTTATTGTATTACTCTTTCATTATTCTTCACAGTATGCTGTTCTGTACCCATATTTCATTTATGGAGATATATGTTGCTTAAGAATATATATAGTAGGGACATACTCCCTCCTCTTTTTCCTTTTTTTATTTTTTTCCCCCTGAGATGGAGTTTCTGTCCCCAGCCTGGAGTGCAGTGGTGCAATCTTGGCTCATTGCAACCTCCGACTCCCTGGTTCAAGGGATTCTCCTGCTTCAGCCTCCCGAGTAGCTAGGATTACAGGCACATGCCACAACACCCGGCTAATTTTTGTATTTTTAGTAAAGACAGGGTTTCACTATGTTGGCCAGGATGGTCTTGATCTCCTGACCTTGTGATCTACCTGCCTCAGTCTCCCAAAGTGCTGGGATTACAGGTGGGAGCCACCACACCCGGCCTCCATTACTCATTCACAGAAATCCTTTTCTGGAAACATATACTCTTATAATTTCTATGATTCAGTGATTCCTGCTTTTTGTGTTTATTATCATAAAGAAATGGCACTTTCTAAATCATAACAATGACAAAGTAAAAAAAAAAAAGGTGAATTGAAACAGACTGTTTTTGACATGAATGGGCAGAGTACAAAGTCAGAGCAAAAATCCAATGAAAGCAGAATAAAGGGTTAATGTAAGTAGAATGAACTAATGAAGAGAAACTAAAGAATGGCATTTTGAATTGTAGCATGTTTAAATAATAAAACTATTAGAAGAAGTGAACACCATTGAAGAGACTTCTAATAACAGCTGAAGGAAGCCCTATCAATTAAACATAAAAGTAAAATTAAAAGAAAAACTACAAAAATAGTTCAAAAGGAAATAGAATTTATAAAACAGAGATGGGAGAGTAAATTATTAAGAATGACTTTGACAAGTAGCATATTATGCACCTTTGTCATACTGTGAAATATTTACCTCATTAATCCAATTTTATGAAATAACAGAAATGTTTTTAATTTCACCTCACCTTCCTAATCATAATAATAAAAGGAAAAATACGAAGAATAATTAGGGAAGACTTGGTGTTAGTAAAATTCTAATTAATGAAATGCTGATATCTCAATAATCACTGTGGTTTTAGTAAATTCCCTTATCACAAAGGGGAAAATGACTCATTTTTTCGACTTTCTTGAATTCAAATGTCCAGTTTATATTAACTGAAAGGCTTTTGCTCTTGAGGTGCCATGGGATTACTTTGCAAATACAAACAAATTGGAAATATAAGAGTATATAAAAAATGAGTAAACTATTATTTAATAAAACAGAAAGTGAAATGAAAAATAGGTTACAAAATCTTTGGTTCAATAATCTGAAGATGCTAATGCCTGTGTATTTGTCGCAGGTAACAATTTTTGGTTACTTGATGTTCTGTTCTATTATCCTTATTCTAAAAACTTCCAACGAATTTTGTAAGCAACCAAGGTATATATTTAGTATGAATCCATATTCTAAACTCAATGTATTTGTGAAATATTATTTTTTTTTGTCTGTCACCTTTTAACTTTCCCTCTGTCCCAGAAAAAGAAAATAAAATATGAGCAGAAACCCTACAAGCCGGGAGAGAGATCCAAGATGGCTGATCACTAGCAGCTCGGGATTGCAGCTCCCACTGAAAGAGCAGAGAACGAGAGGACGCCACACTTTCAGATCAATTTTTGTTGCTCACACACGAGGAGATTCCCAGCGGAGGAGCCCCACGTGTCGCCAGCGCGACTCTTGAGGCCAGTGAAGCAGTTTTGCCGCTGCCTTGGAGCGGCGGTTCTTGGTGCAGAGTCAGAAAAGCACCATCAATCTTAAAGCCGCCGTTTTGGCCGGCGCAGTGGGTTGCTCAGATTCTAGCGCCGGGAATCAACAAGTTGATCGTCCATTCAGAAGCCCGACTATAAAGACGGTAATTATAAAGACCACAGATGGATAAATCTATAACGAAGGGAAGAAACCAGCCTAAAAAGGCTGAGAATACCCAAAATCAGAACGCCTCTCCCTCTATAGGGGATCACAGTTCCTCATCAGCAACAGAACAAGGCCTGATGGAGAAAGACTGTGTTCCATTAGCAGAAGCAGGCTTTAAAAAGTGGATGATAAGAAACTTCTGGGAATTAAAAGAACTTGTTCTAACCCAATGCAAAGAAACCAAGAACTTTGAAAAAAGGTTTGAAGAAATGTTAACAATAACATACAATTTAGAGAGGAATATAAGTGAATTAATGCAGCTGAAAATACAACACGAGAACTTCACGAACTATGCACAAGTTTTAACAGCCAAATTGATCATGCAGAAGAAAAGATATCAGAGGTCGAAGACCAACTTCATGAAATAAAACAAAAAGACAAGATTAGAGAAAAAAGGATAAAAAAGAACGAGCAAAGTCTCCAAGAAATATGGGACTATGTGAAAAGACATAATCTAGGTTTGATAGGTGTGCCTGAATGTGTCGAAGAGAATCAGTCCAAGCTGGAAAATACGCTTCAGGATATTATTCAGGAAAACTTTCCCAACCTAGCAAGGCAGGACAATATTCAACTCCAGGTAATACAGAGAACACCACAAAGATATTCCTCAAGAAGACCAACCTCAAGGCACATAATCGCCAGATTCACCAGGGTTGAAATGAAAGAGAAAATACTGAGGGCAGCCAGAGAGAAAGGTCAGGTTACCCACAAAGGGAAGCCCATCAGACTCACAGCAGATCTCTCAGTAGAAACCCTACAAGCCAGAAGAGAGTGGGGGCCAATATTCAACATCCTTAAAGAAAAGAACTTTCAACCCAGAATTTTACATCCAGCCAAACTAAGCTTCATAAGCGAAGGAAAAATAAAATCTTTTGTGAACAAGCAAGCACTCAGACATTTCATCACCACCAGGCCTGCTTTACAAGAGCTTCTGAAGGAACCACTACAAATAGAAAGGAACAACCAGTATCAGCCTTTCTAAAAAATACCAAAAAATAAAGAACATCAACATAATTAAGAAATTGCATCAACTAATGGGCAAAACAGCCAGCTAACATTAAATGACAGTATCAAATACACATATATTATTATTAATTCTAAATTTAAATCGACTAAATCCCCTAATCCAAAGACACAGACAGGCAAAAAAAGCCAAGACCCATTGGTATGCTACATCCAGATCCATCTCACATGCAAGGATACATAAAGACTCAAAACAAGGGATGGTGAAAAATTTACCAACCAAATGGAGAGCCAAAATAAATAAATAGAAAGCAGGAGTTGCAATTTTTGCTGATAAAATAGATTTCAAAGCAACAAAGATTATAAGAAGCAAAGAAGGATATTACATAAAGATAAAAGAATCAATGTAACAAGAAGAGCTAAAGATCCTAAACATATATGCACCCAACACAGAAATACCCAGATATATAAGACTTACAAAGAGACTTGGACCCCCACACAATAATAGCAGGAGACTTCAACATCAATATTAGATAGATCAATGAGACAGAATGTTAACATCGATATCCAGGACTTGAACTCAGATCTGGAACAAGTAGATTTAATTAACATTCATAGAACTCTCCACTTTAAATACACAAAATATACACTCTTATCAGTACTACATCACACGTATTTACAGGTTTAAATGAAATATTGGTTGGCTGCTTGTTAATTATTTTCTTCCCTCATTATTTTATTTTATTTTATTTATTTATTTTTTTAATGTCTCTATTATTAAACACAATTACAGGCATACCCAGTTTTAGACTGTATTCTAGCCCGGGCAATAAAGCAACACCCCTGTTCTCTCTCCCTCTTCCTCTTCCTCTTTCTTCCTTTCCTTTATTCTTTTTCTTTCTTTCTCTCGTTCAAAAAAAAAAAAAAAGAAAGAAAAGAAAATATTAGAAATACGTAGCATTTACTATCTGGGACATACCAGAAGTACCACGATCTATGATGTATTTTGCCTCCTGGAATTTTTGCATTCTGAGCAGATTGGAAAGGGAGCATTCTTTACTTTTTCTCTGACTGATAAATATTTTGAAAAGTAAGTTTTATTTTGTTTCTTCCTCCTTAAACGTTTTCTTTAGACAATAATCCCATATCTTTGGGACAGCATAACCTACTGCTTATATTTACCAGGCTAAAACGATAAACGTAACACTTGCATCATTTTTTTTTTCAACTCTGGTTGGTTTTGATTTTTTGTCTATTTCCTTTAAATACCCAATTTAACCAATTTTACTTAATTTTCAACACTGGTTAGACTCCCTATGTACAGCCATTAGTGTATTTGTTGATGAAAACAGTCAAACTATGTAAAATATTTGAAGAGACTTATTCTGGGCCAAATATGGGTGAACATTGCCCACACAGCCCTCAGGAAGTCCTGAAAACTTGTGCCCAAGGTGGTTGGAGTACAGCTTGGTTTTATACATTTTAGGGAGGCATGAGACATTAATCAAATACATTTAAGAAATACATTGGTTTGGTTCAGAAAGGCAAGACAACTCAAAGTGGGGGCTTCTAGGCTATAGGTAAATCTAAACATTTTCCGGTTGATGATTGGTTGAGTTTATTGAAGAACTGGAATCAACAGAAAGGAAACATTTAGGTTAAGATAAAGGATTGTGGAGACCAAGTTTTTTTGTGCAGAGGAAGCTCTCAGATAGCAGACTTCAGAGACAGCAGGTTGTAAAATGTTTCTTATTGGACCTAAAAAGGTGACTGGCTCTTAGTTGATTACCTCCTGAAAGGAGGAAGGAAAACAAAGAGGAAAGGGAATTCTCTATAGAATGTGGATTTTTTCCACAAGAGACTTTACAGGGTAATTTCAAGGTATGGCAAGGAAATATATTTTGGCGTGAAATATGTTGATTTTCTTTCCTTGTCTCATAATGCTATGTCAGAGTCAGAATGGAAAGTAAGTCACAATATATAGGGTCAAATAAAACCCATCTGATGATAATTTATGGCTTGTAGGGCATGACTCCCTAGACCCCTTAAATAGGAATTTGGGCAAGATTAAAAAAAAAAAAAAAAAAACAGATGACAGGCAGGAAACCATTACACCACCACCCAAGCTGTGCTCTCCGGCTGCCGCCGCCACCCCTGCCCTCAACTTCACCTCCGCCTCCAGTGCTCATTAAAGATGCAAAGTCATGACTGACCCCAAGTATTTCACAACCAGTGAAAAAGGAGAAATATTTGAACTAAAAGCTAAACTCAACAATGAAAAGAAAGAAAAGAGAAAAGAGGCTGTGAAGAAAGTGATTGCTGCTATGACTGTGTGGAATGATGTTAGCTCTCTCTTTCCAGACGTAGTGAACTGTATGCAGACTGATAATCTGGAACTAAAAAGCTTGTGTATCACTACTGATGAAGTACGTCGAATCAGCCAGACATGGCCATCATGGTTGTAAACAGCTTTGTGAAGGACTGTGAAGATCCTCATCCTTTGATTCGAGCCTTGACCGTCAGAACCATGGGTGGATCCGGGTAGACAAAATTACAGAATATCTCTGTGAGCCCCTCCACAAGTGCTTGAAGGATGAGGATCCATATGTTTGGAAAACAGCAGCAGTCTGTGTGGCAAAACTCCATGATATCAGTGCCCAAATGGTGGAAGATCAGGGATTTCTGGATTCTCTACGGGATCTCATAGCAGATTCAAATCCAGTGGTGGTGGCTGATGCTATAGCAGCATTATCTGAAATCAGTGAGTCTCACCAAAACGGCAACTTACTCGATCTGAACTCACAGAACATTAATAAGCTGCTAACAGCCCTGAATGAGTGCACTGAATGGGGCCAGATTTTCATCGTGGACTGTCTGTCTAATTACAACCCTAAAGATGATTGGGAGGCTCAAGGTATCTGTGAGCAGGTAACTCCCCGGCTTTCACATGCCGACTCAGCAGTGGTGCTTTCAGCGGTAAAAGTCCTAATGAAGTTTCTAGAATTGTAACCTAAGGATTCTGACTACTACAATATGCTGCTGAAGAAGTTAGCCCCTCCACTTGTCACTTTGCTTTCTGGGGAGCCAGAAGTGCAGTACGTCACCCTGAGGAACATCAACTTAATTGTCCAGATAAGGCCTGAAACCTTGAAGCAGGAAATCAAAGCCTTCTTTGTGAAGTGCAATGATCCCATCTATGTTAAACTAGAGAAGTTGGACATCATGATTCATTTGGCATCTCAAGCCAACATTGCTCAGGTTCTGGCAGAACTGAAGGAATATGCCACAGAGGTAGATGTTGACTTTGTTTGAAAAGCTGTGAGGGCCGTTGGACGGTGTACCATCAAGGTGGAGCAATCTGCAGAGTGCTGTGTAAGCACATTGCTTGATCTAATCTAGACCAAAGTGATGTGGTCCAAGAAGCGATTGTTGTCATCAGGGACATCTTCGGCAAATACCCCAACAAGTATGAAAGTATCGTCACCCTATGTGAGAACTTAGACTCACTAGATGAGCCAGATGCTTGAGCAGCTATGATTTGGATTGTGAGAGAATATGCTGAAAGAATTGACAATGCAGGTGAGTTACTAGAAAGTTTCCTGGAAGGTTTTCACGATGAAAGCACCCAGGTGCAGCTCACTCTGCTTACTGCCATAGTGAATCTGTTTCTCAAGAAACCATCAGAAACACAGGAGCTAGTCCAGCAGGTCTTGAGTTTGACAACACAGTATTCTGATAATCCTGACCTTCGAGACCGGGGCTATATTTATTGGCGTCTTCTCTCAACTGACCCTGTCACAACTAAAGTAGTAGTCTTTTCTGAGAAGCCACTGATCTCTGAGGAGACAGACCTCATTGAGCCAACTCTGCTGGATGAGCTAATCTGCCGCATTGGTTCTTTGGCCTCTGTGTGTCATAAGCCTCCCAATGCTTTTGTGGAAGGAAGTCATGGAATCCATTGTAAACACTTGCCAATTCATCATGGGAGCACTGATGCAGGTGACAGCCCTGTTGGCACCACCACTGCAATGAACCTGGAACAGCCTCAGGTTATTCCCTCTCAAGGTGATCTTCTGGGGGGATCTTTTAAACCTTGACCTCAGTCCCCCAGTCAATGTGCCACAGGTATCTTCCATGCAGATGGGAGCAGTGGAACTCCTAGGAGGAGAACAAGATAGTCTGCTTGGCAGTGACCTTGGCGGGGGCATTGGAGGAAGTCTGGCAGTGGGACAGTCCTTTATCCCATCATCAGTGCCTGCAGCCTTTGCTCCTTCACCTACACCTGCTGTCGTCAGCAGTGGACCTAATGACCCGTTTGAATTCTCTACAGGGACAGGCATGGCACCTGGTGGATATGTGGCTCCTAAGGCTGTCTGGCTACCTGCAGTAAAGACTAAAGGCTTGGAGATTTCAGGAACATTTACTCACTGCCAAGGACACATCTATATGGAAGTGAACTTCACCAATAAAGCTCTGCAGCATATGACAGATTTTGCAATCCAGTTTAACAAGAATAGCTTTGGTGTCATCCCCAGCATGCCTCTGGCCATCCATACACCACTGATGCCAAACCAGAGCATTGATGTCTCCCTGCCTCCCAACACCGTGGGCCCAGTCACGAAGATGGAACCTCTGAATAACCTGCAGGTGGCTGTGAAAAACAATCTCGATGTCTTCTACTTCAGCTGGCTCATCCCACTCAATGTGCTTTTTGCAGAAGATGGCAAAATGGAGCACCAGGTCTTTCTTGCAACTTTGAAGGATATTCGCAATGAAAATGAACTTCAGTTTCAGATTAAGAAATGTCATTTAAATGCTGACACTGTTTCCAGCAAGTTGCAAAACAACAATGTTTATACTATTGCCAAGAGGAATGTGGAAGGACCGGATATGCTATACCAATCCCTGAAGCTCACTAATGGCATTTGGATTTTGGCCGAGCTGCATATCCAGCCTGGAAACCCCAATTATACACTGTCACTGAAGTGTAGAGCTCCTGAAATCTCTCAATACATCTATCAGGTCTACAACAGCATTTTGAAAAACTAGCAAGTCTGGTCCAGTACCCTCCAATCATGCTGTGATCGGTGCAAGCCAAGAACTCTTAACTGGAAGAAACTGTATTGCTGTGTAGAATCTGAACCCAAACACACTGAGGCCACCCAGCAAGGTGGTAACTAGTCTAACCTGTGCTAACATTAGAGCACTACCTGTTGGATAGTTTTAGCTTCTTGTGAACATTTGTAACCACTGCTTTGGTCACCTCCCTCCTCTCGCCACCTGCTGCTGCTATCTGTCCTTACTTGTGGGCTTCTCCATGCTACACCAATGGATGGCTTTTTCTACGCCCTCTTTTGAGTGTAGTTTGGTATTTTGTAATTGAGAGCTCATTTCAAAAGCAGAAAAAGACAACAAATATTAAAGCAAGGAAAAGTGTCACTGAAACAGTGACTAAGTGACACTTATTCATGAGCAGTGAGATACAGAAATGCTCTATGCAATAAAAAGAGAAGGTAAGAATCTGTCCAAATTTTATCTATCCATGAAAGTGAAGCAAGAATTGATAAAGGTAACTGGTTACCTATAAAAAATAATATTAATAATAATAACAATAATATTGACTACCAGTCAACTCAACGTCAGCTATTCACTTGCTGGTGAATAACAACTGCAAAAACGGAGAGGAAATTATTCATGAGCAATTAGAGTTGAATTAAATGATTAATGGAATGCCTTTATTCAAATATTCGATTTGGCACTGAAGACATTCAGCAATATAACGTCAGGGTTTCACCAACCCTTTATAAAAAAGGACAGGTGTGGTGACTCATGTCTGTAAACCCAGCACTTTGAGAGGCTGAGGTGGGTAGATCACGAGGTCAGGAGTTCAAGACCAGCCTGGCAATATGGTGAAACCCTGTCTCTACTAAAAAATTTAAAAATTAGCCAGGCATGGTGGCACGTGCCTGTAGTCACGCTACTCGGGAGGCTGACGCAGGAAAATCACTGGAACCCAGAAGGTGGAGGTTGCAGTGAACCGAGATCACACCACTGCACTTCAGCCTGGGTGACAGCGAGACGCTGTCTCAAAAAAAAAAAAAAGAAAAAAAATAGCAAAATCTCTCTGCTTCATGCAACTCCTTCATCTATTCACTGCTTCTTTAAAAGATTATGTATTTTATTAACCCATTGTTCTCAAGCTATTTTCCGCCTTGCTGTTGTTTTTAATGATTGAAGATTATGTATTACACATTCCCATCACAGAGAAAGCAACTGTATTGGATAATGGGCCATTAATTATTTCCTTCCTTGTCCACATCTCATTTTTTATATTTGTATAGATTTATGAAGTACAAGTGCAATTTTGTTACATGGATATACTGAATAGTGGTGATGCCCGAGTTTTTAGTGTTTCCATCACTGGAATAATGTACATTGCATCCATTAAGTAATTTTTCACCCCTAAACCACCTCTCACCCTCCCACCATTCTAAGGATCAAGTTTCTATCATTCCACACTCTATGTTTATGTGCACACATTGTGTAGCTCCCATCACTTCTTTTTATGGAAATCCCACAGTCTCAAGCCCTTGTTGCTTATGTTAAAGGAAAGAGGTCCCAAACCAGTATCCAAGAGAGGGTTTTTGGATTTCTTGCAAAAAAGAATTCAGGGACAGTCCATATAGTAAAGTAAAAACAAGTTTATTAGGAAAGTAAAAGAATAATGAATGGTTACTATAGAAAGAGCGGACCTGAGCGCTAATGGTTGCCCATTTTTATGGTTTTTTTTTTATTATATGTTTAAAAAGTGGTGAATTATACCTACCTCCCCTTTTAGATCATACAGGGTAACTTTCTGAGATTGTCATGGTATTTGTAAACTGTCATGACACTGGCGGGAGTATAACAGAGGATGACCAGAAGTCACTCTCCTGGCCATCTTGGTTGGTGGGTTTTAGCTTCTTTACTGCAATGTTTTATCAGCATGCTCTTCATGACCTGTAACTTGTGCTGACCTGTCTCATCCTGTGACTCAGAATGCCTTAACTATCCAGGAATGCAGCCCAGTAGGTCTTAGCCTGATTTTACCCAGCCCCTATTTAAGATGGAGTGGCTCTGGTTCACATGCCTCTGACATTTAGGCAGCCGAATTTGTACCATGTGATTCCGGTCTCTTAACTGCAACTAACTAACTGCACCCAAAAGTGAGTCGTTTATAGGCTACAGCAGACAATGCCACATCTTAATATAAAGAGCTGTCCCTAATAGCTATGATAAATATAAATTAAAATTGTTAATTAAAACTAGAAGTATAAAAAGCTTTTGGCATTCTGTAGTGATGCTGCAAGAGACAAACATACATAATTTTAATTATGACAGTTAGCATTTACCAGATACTAAATCTACCATGAAAATTATTTAGTAATATGATCTCATTGAATTTTCACAAAAATCTCTACAAGGTTATTCGTATTATCACCATTTTGAAAATAAAAAAAAAATACTGAGGCTTTAGATGATTTGCCTAAAATCACACTCCTAATGAATTACGAAGGCTAAAATGAACTCTAAGCAATTTTGATCCTGAATTTTTATTGGCAATCATATTCCTGCTTTAGAGGTCTCCTATAAAGCCTTAAAATCAGACCTCTTTCTGTAATTCTTAGAATAAATGAGAGTCTGTAAATAATATTGTTCTCCCTGCCTATCACAAGCTTTTCTTTATCTGAAACAGCTTGAGTGGGTCTTTACTTTGCAACTAAATGAGTTTCTTTTAAAAACTCACTTGTGTTTGTTTTGTGATATATTGAACAGAACTAGAAGCAAATTTTCCTGGCTTTAAAATCTTCAACCATTTGATTGTTATCCTTCCTTTCACCTCCTGGGTAAACAAGCCTTATGATAAGCAAATTCTTAAAAGAATTTTTTTTTCATTATACTTTAAGTTTTGGGGTGCATGTGCAGAACGTGCAGGTTTTTTACATAGGCATACATGTGCCATAGCGGTTTCCTGCATCCAACTCCCCATCATCTACATAAGGTATTTCTCCTAATGCTATGCCTCCCCTAGCCCCCCACCCCTGAGAGGTCCCAGTTTGTGATGTTCCCGTCCGTGTGTCCATGTGTTCTCATTGTTCAATTTCCACTTATGAGTGAGAACATGCAGTGTTTGGTTTTCTGTTCCAGTGTCAGTTTGCTGAGAATGATGGTTCCTAGCTTCATCCATGTCCCTGCAAAGGACATGAACTCATTCTTTTTATGGCTGCATAGAATTCCATGGTGTATATGTGCCACATTCTGTTTATCCAGACTATCATTGATGGGCATTTGGGTTGGTTCCAAGTCTTTGCTATTGTGAACAGTGATGCAATAAACATACGTGTACAGGTGTCTTTATGATAGAATGATTTATAATCCTTTGGGTATATACTCAGTAATGGGATTGCTGGGTCAAACGATATTTCTAATTCTAGATACTTGAGGAATCACCACACCGTCTTCCACACTGGTTGAACTAACTTACACTCTCACCAACAGTGTAAAAGTGTTTCTATTTCTCCATATCCTCTCCAGCATCTGTTGTTTCTTGATTTTTTAATGATTGCCATTCTAAGTGGTGTGAGATGGTACCTCATTGCAGTTCTGATTTGCATTACTCTAATGACCAATGATGATGAGCTTTTATCATATGTTTGTTGGCTGCATGAATGTCTTCTTTTGAGAAGTGTCTGTTCATATTCTTCACCCACTTTTTTTCTTGTAAATTCGTTTAAGTTCTCCGTAGATTCTGGATATTAGCCCTTTGTCAGATGGGTAGATAGCAAAAGTTTTTCCCATTCTGTTAGTTGCCAGTTCACTCTAATAATAATTTCTTTCACTGTGCAGAAGTTCTTTAGTTTAATTAGGTCCCATTTGTCTATTTTGGCTTTTGTTGCCATTGCTTTTGGTGTTTTAGTCATGAAGTCCTTGCCTATGCCTATACCCTGAATGGCATTGCCTAGGTTTTCTTCTAGGGTTTTTTTGGTATTAGGTCTTATGTTTAAATCTTTAATCCATCTTGAGTTAATTTTTGTGTAAGGTGTAAGGAACAGATCCAGTTTCAGTTTTCTGCATATGGCTAGCCAGTTTTCCCAACACCATTTATTAAATAGGGAATCCTTTCCTCATTGCATTTTTGTCAAGTTTGTCAAAAATCAGATGGTTGTAGATGTGTGGCATTCTTTCTGAGGCCTGTGTTCTGCTCCATTGGTCTATGTCTCTGTTTTGGTACCAGTACCATGCTGTTTTGATTACTGTGGGCTTGTAGTATAGTTTAAAGCCAGGTAGCATGATGCCTCCAGCTTTGTTTTTTTTGTTGTTGTTTTTGTTTTGTTTATTTTATTTTTTTCTTAGGATCGTCTTTGCTATATGGGCTCTGTTTGGTTCCCCATGAAATTTAAGGTGGTTTTTTCCAATTCTGTGAAGAAAGTCAATGGTAGCTTGATGGGGATAGCACTGAATCTATAAATTACTTTGGGCAGTATGACCATTTTCACGATATTGATTCTTGCTAACCATGAGCATGGAATGTTTTTCCATCTGTTTGTGTCCTCTCTTATTTCCTTGAGCACTGGTTTGTAGATCTCCTTGAAGAGGTCCTTTACATCCCTTGTTACTTGTATTCCTAGGTATTTTATTCTCTTTGTAGTAATTGTGAATGGGAGTTCACTCATGATTTGGCTCTCTGTTTGTCTGTTATTGGTATATAGGAATGCTCATGATTTTTGCACATTGATTTTGTATCCTGAGACTTTACTGAAGTTGCTTTATCAGCTTAAGGAGATGATTGGGCTGAGACAAAGGGGTCATCCAAGTATACAACCATGTCATCCTCCAATATTCAAAATCATTTATTTTATTATGTGCACATAAATATAAATCATGAACTCTGATTTCTATTATTTTGATTGCTTGATTGAGATGTGTTAAATAAAGTTTAGCCTAAAGCTGACTCCTTACATATTTTTACTTCAGCCTAAAGGTTTTTCTGTACATCATGAAATATAACAAGTAGAGGTGTAACCCAGAGGATAGCCTACATTTGCACCAATCACCTAGTTTTGGCCAATCAAATGTAGACAACTGTTCAATCCATGTTCAAATAAGTTAAATTCCAAGATGTAAACAATTCAGCTATTTCTGTACCTTACTTCCATTTACTGTAGGTCATTTTCTTTTTTCTGTCCATAAGTCACCTTCCACTATGTGGCTGTGCTGGCGTCCCAGTGCTTGCTCTAGCTCAGAAGGCTACCTAATTCGTGAATCATTCATTACTCAATTAAACTCCTTTAAATTTACTTTGGCTGAAGTTTTTCTTTTAACAGATAGCATCACAAGTAAGATCCAAAGCAGAGCTTCTAACAACCCCCGGGAGTGCTGAGTGACCAAGCAAGGTACTCAACTGCCTGTTTTGCCCATTGCTCTCTCAGAGCGGCTGGGGATCTTGAAGTTCTCTCTTGGATTCCAAAAGTCCATGGATTTTTGTTTCAGGCTCTCCAAGTGTCTTTGAGCAAATTTCTGATCCAAACTGTGTCTGGCACTCATGACAGAAACTGAACTGGGTCCTTGATTAGATTCGATTAGATCCCATAACTGTCTTGGATCCAGTTAGATGCCTCTTACATCTGACTGGGTAAGAAAGAAACTGGAAGTAAATGGTAATATTGCAGGGGGTGTAAACTTTGGCTTTTGGAAACTCACAGGGATTTTTGTGTTCTACCCTTTTGTTTCATTTTTCATGCATGTTTAGGTAGGAAAAAATTTGCTGGCTAAGTTGATCAACGGAACCTGAGAGGAAAGCCAATATCTTAGGTTAAAAATGGGATCCTTAGTTTGTGAAGAATTGAGCTTCTTTTGGCTTATACATGGATAAGTGTTAGGCCCTGGGAGGAGTAAAATCTTACAGAAATGGCAAAATCTTACTAAAGATCATTTACAGTGGAACGTTCCAAATTAACAACGTCGCACTGAAGTGCATTTGAAAATAAGCACTCCCAAATTAGTCTCATCTAGGGATGCCTATTGATATACAGAAGCTTCTAAAAAGATTTTAGTATTTTTATTTTAAAGCTTTATGAAAGGAAAATAAAAAGTTTAAGCGACTGATTTAAAAAAACATTAAATCTGCCTTGCACTCCTTGCTGATGGCCATGGGTGACAGGATTAGTCATGTACAGGACCATGGAGCATGGGGAACTTTTGCTCCCCAAAGGGGGAAACTTGAGAGCAAATCGGACTGCTGTAAATGATCCCTTTGTGAACAAGAAGCAGCTACCTAAATTTTTGATTAAGTATTGCAGCAATGGGTGGGTCTTTCTCTGACCTTCCTGAGCGCCTCGCCTTCCCCACCCTGCTGCAGGCAATGCTTCTCTCTCTCTCTCTCTCTCTCTCTCTCTGTCTGCAAACCAGTTGTGGGAATGGTAAAAATCCTTATCTCTTCAAAGTTTTAATTAATAAGAAAATGGACTCATTAGGCTAGCCTTAAGCTGTGGCAAATCTGGTGTACTTTGTGCTACGAATTTGTCTTTCCGTGTTGTTCTGTCATGAAGAGGGGTATAGAACATGGGCTTAGGACCAGATAAGTTTGCTATTTAAGATGGCCCAGCAAGCTAGTCAGCAAAAAATTTTGCTGTAGTTCCCTGAAACTAAGAAAGAAAGAAACTAGATGAAGCTTCCATCTTGTCTTGTTTTAAGCTGGGAGCCTGACTTTGAAGCCATATGGTGGTACTTTCTCTTGGTCTCTGCCATCCAAGGAGTAGAAAGTTTAAGGTTCATGTCATAGTTAGCTCCAAAAATTATTTCAAGAAGTTAAAAGTCTTTGCAAGCTCAAAATTGGCTACTCTAAACTGCTTCTGGGAAGAGCAATGGAAAGTGTCAATGATGTAGCTTAGTGGCTAAGGCTTTGTCTTTTCACAATGACAGCCCAGGTCCAGGATTTAAGTCCTGGCTTAGAGAATGAGTCCTCTCTGGTTAACCATCTGTGGAACTTTGGCCCTTTGTTGATTCTCAGCCCCTCCATGAACAACTTATCTCTTCTCTTCTTGAATCTTCCTTTCTCTGAGCATTCTTTGGATATTTTAGGTCTTATAAAATCTGCTAACCACCTCTTTGAAAATGCCTCATATAGTCATGGTTAAGTCATAACCTTAGTTGAGATTTGTTGGTTTCACCTGTGAGATTAGTTTCGGTAAAGTTTAAAAGCTAGAAATAGCAGCGATTTGGCCTGGCTAAAGTAGGGTAATAAGAAATTTAAAAGGACTTTTTAAAAAGAGGGCTATGGCTAAAAGTCACCTTAATTAAAAGTGGATAGCCAAGCTACATATACATTTAAAAGGCCTTTATGATTTTATTCTCTTCTTAGATCTTGTTTTTGTTTTTGTTTTTGTTTTTTTCAGTTAACTGAATTGCTTTTCTTCATTTTGTCTTCTTGCCACTCCTGATGCACAGATGAGAGGAAATAAATTCTAACAGCTTGGGACTCTATGGGAAAAACAAAGGAGGCACCACACACTCAATTTTGGGGAAAATGTTTTTTTCCTCATGAAACCCCAGGAATTGAAATAGGGTTGATCCCTTTCAAAATCTAAGACTCTGTTCTGTTTTCCAGAGTGTTATCTGATAGCTTTCAGTTTTGAGAGGTATCAGAAATTACTTCACATTATTAGAAAGCTTTGGTGTGTAATAACTAAGTAGGAAATACAATTTTAGGAATGGCTAATGGCAGTTATGGGGAGATGCATTTCTCTTTGCATGTTTGGATCAGAGAAGCATGCTCTTGGTCACCTAGAAAGTAGAAAATGTCCCCACCCTCAAATGAGAGATAAGACTCCCATTGGGGATGGGCTACTCACAAAATGGGCTGATCGGCTCCAGGTTGCTTTAAAATGAAATGCATGGTAAAATATTTGCACTGTTTTGTTCATACCACATCTCTTCTGGGGTTCCAGGATTCAGTATAAACGTGGGACCCTAAATTTTGGAAAATCTGTTTTGTCTTCCAGCTGTGCTTGCTGATTGTAAGGCCAGTTGCCTCGCAGGGAGCTAAATGGACACACCGATCCCTGCTCGCCCCTGATAACTGCATCACCATTCTGAGCACATTACTCAGCATCTGGCTTCTCCACGTGAATTCCCCACACCCACCGCTGCTACCGCACCCAGATCTACATTCAGCACCAAACTAAGCGCTCAACCCGAGCCCGCCGTTGAAAAACTCTGCAAAAAAATTTTAAAGAAGCCCCACCAAACCCTGCCCAATAGCCCCCGGCGGGCTCACTTACCCAGAGTCCCGCTCGCCTACCAGTGACAGCTCACTCCGTGCACATTCTGTTTCCCAACAGCCAATAAAGCTGCCTTTGCTTTGTTTCCCCAACAACCAATCAAGGCCAACTTACCCAGAGTCCCACCCGCTTACCAATGACAGCTCACTCCATGCACATCCTGTTTCCCAACAGCCAATAAAGCTGCCTTCTCTTTGTTTCCCCAACAGCCAATCAAGGCCCACTTACCCAGAGTCCCGCCTGCCTATCAATGACAGCTCATTCCATGCACATCCTGTTTCCCAACAGCCAATAAAGCTGCCTTAGCTTTGTTTCCCAAAAGCCAATCAACTGCCTCCCCTCCCCATAAAACCCCACGCCCTAAACAGCGGGCGACTTCTTTGGCCCCTTCTTGGACTACAGAACCTGGCCTGGGAGCTAAATAAAGTAGCTTCTCATTTTCTTATACTTGCCTCAGTTTCCTCATTTTACCCCAGCAATAAACCTTACGCTGATTAAGCCCCAGAAACTGCATGCTTTGAAGAGAAACATAACTACTGGCAAATAAAACATCTTACAACTACTGGATCTTCTTTTGTTTGCCTCTGTGTGTATCTATATGTGGTATGTATGTAATGTTTATATATGAAAAAGATCTGATTAATTGGCTTAAAGAAAAATAGGTGCTTAAATATTTTGTCAGAAAAATACAAACTGTAATGCCTTTTATTTCATGTGACTTTTTAAGTTTTAGAAAATAAAGAGTTTTAAGGATTATTGGTAAAATAATGACATTTGATATTAATGAGACAGGTCAGATATTAGGTTTGCTAAATGCTTTAAGGTCATACACTGCTTCTTTGACTTTTGAAAACCATTCGGTTTACCTACTTTGGAGCCTTTAGATTCTAGATAAGACTTGGGGATATTTGGAGTTACCCATGCCCCCTAAATGTGTTGGAAAGAGTCAGACTTTATGTGCACTTCTGTCTGATATCCTAGGCTCCACATCTAGCACATAATTAAAATAACTTACCAGGTTTTTTCCACAAATAAAAATTGCTGAGAGTTTACATTGTAACATGCAATCGAGACTACTGAAAAAACAGTTTTACATGCAAGGTATGTGAAGAAAGTGAAATGTGTTTTTAGTGAAAGATTATAAGAAGGCCCTGGAATGTAAATTTTTGTCTAGTTTAGAGGGTTAAAGCATTGTTTAAGTAAGATAGACTAAAACTGGATGTTTGAGCCAGTTGTTGAAGGTTTGAAAAAATTAATCTTGTAAAAAGAAATTCTCTGAATGACAATATTGGCTATTTAAAGGAGTAACATTTGATTTTTCCATAAATTGAACATTGGAATAAAAGCACAGCAGGGTCACAATTCACGGTGACTCATACCTGAAATCCCAACACTTTAGGAGGCCCAGGTGGGTGGATTACTTGAGGTCAGAAGTTTGAGACTAGTTTGGCCAACATGATAAAACCCCATGACTACTACAAGATGATTTGACATGTTAAGTTACGTGGAAATTATTGTCAAAATAAGAAATGATGTTTAACCTTATTGTGGTTATGTTTTAGTGAATGTTTTAATATATGTTCCAAAATTGTACGAGATTTCTACAATTCTAATATGTCTGACTATATACTATCAATCATATAATAATTATGGTTATTAGGTTAAGTTACTGTAGGCAAATTTAAGTTACCAAATTTCCTTGTTAATTGTGTTTTTAACTGTGACTATTTGTAGTCATTTCCACAGTAAATTGCTTAACGCTGATGTAGTTTCTGAAAATTTCACAAGCACACAACATCCTACGATATGATGTCTTTTAGGAGCTTCATGAGAGGATGCAAAGGACCCTGAAAAGCACTCTTGAATACAGATTTCTGGAAACTTTAGAGTCATATCATTTGGACTGTTTAAAAATTCCCAGAACTTTAATTAAAAGACTGACTGGTTTATAAAATTGATAATCCAAGTAGAACCAAATTTAATGGAATATCAAGAAAACATTTTGCCAGATTTTCAAGTTAAATCAGCCAACACTGAAATTGTTTAGATATACAATTTGTATGAACTTTATGGTCTCAGTCAAATTACCTGTGATAACCCATTAGTTATCAGTACTATGCACCTAAATTGGGGAAACAACTGGTATTCAAGAAGATATAATTCCAGTGCTAAGCATGGACTCATGGAGAATCATGACATCCACCTTGTCTTTCCTGAGTCCTTAAAAGCTTTTGTTATTAAAGGTTCTACATTCCATGAATCATTATAGAAAAGATAAAATGATCCAAATGAAATATATATTGGTGTGGTCACTTCTAAATTGTAAAACAGTTTATGACCAATGTTTGGTTTGTCAAACCCATATTCCTGGGAAGACAATTAAAGCTCCAGCTACCTTTGGCTACCTTCTGAGCCACTTAAACATTTATAAAGGGATTTCATTCAATTGTCCTTTTCAGTGCATGTTTTCCGGTTGTATAAAAGCTTTCCTATGCAAGAGGGCTGGTCATTATAACAGTAATTATTATGCCACTGTGTATTTTTATCGGATAAATAAAGCTTTCTGTGGTTCACTGACTGAAAACAATTAACCCCTTCACAATCAAGAGCCCAAAGACTGGATCTTCTAAGAACATTAGAGAAAGACTATACTTACCATCCATAATGCAGGAAAACTTCAGAACCTTGAATCTTAGGTTCATAATCTCACTACTGAGAAGAGTCCGTCTACACTCTTGGAACTGTGCACCCATTGGAACGCTTAAGGTAGCACTAAACAGGGAAATTTCTCCACAGAAGAAGATGGAATCTTTGTTTTATTTTTAATTTTTCTATTTCAATAGGTTTTTGGGGAACAGGTGGCGTTTGATTACATAAATAAGTTTTTTAGTGGTAACTTCTGAAATTTTGGTGCACCCATCACCCGAGCAGTGTACACAGTACCCAACATGTAGCCTTGTGCCCCTTGCCACCCTCCACCCTTTTCCCCAAGTCCCCCAAATCCAATGTGTCATTCTTATGCATTTGCATCCTCATAGCTTAGCTCGCACATATAAGTGAGAACATAGGATGTTTGGTTTTCCATTCCTGAGTTACTTCACTTAGAATAATAGTCTCAAATTCCATTCAGCTTGCTGCAAATGCCATTATTTTCTTCCTTTTTGTGGCTGAATAGTATATGGTATATACAGGGCATGCTACTGAAGATTACTACTGTAAATATATATGTATATTATATTTTCTTTATTCACTCATTGATTGTTGGGTATTTGGGCTGGTTCTATATTTTCACAACTGCAAATTGTGCTGCTATAAACATGCCCGTGCAAGTATCTTTTTCTTATAATGACTTTTATTTTCCTCTAGGTAGATACCTAGTAGTGGGATTACTTGATCAAAAGGTAGCTCTGCTTTCTGTAGTTGTTTTGATAGTTTACATTGTCACCAACAATGTAAATGTACTCCTTTTTCAGTCCATCCATACCAACATCTATTATTTTTTGCTTTTTTTATTATGGACCTTCTTGCAGGAGTAAGGTAGTATCACATTGTAGTTTTGATTTGTATCTTCCTGATAATTAGTGGTGTTCTAGGTTTTAATTTTTCCATAATTTGGAGTAAAAGGCAATGATTAGAAATGTATCCCTCATGATAAGCTCTGTAGCAGATTCTGTTGTAAAGGCTATGGTTACAGACTATATTCTCTTGAGAATGTTATGCTAAATCATAGAATTTCTCTAGATTACTTACTGGCTAAACAGACGAGTATCAGTGCAGCTGCTGGTACTTGTGGCTTATAGATAAATACATCACATCAAGGATTACCGATTCAGTTGTAGGGATTAGGGAAGAGACTGCTTGGTTTAGTGAACATACTCTTTAGCTCATTCTCTTTGATCTACTGATTTCAGTTGATTTGGTTTACGGGGGACCCTGGGTAAAGGGTATGCTCCAAGCTCTTGGTATTATACTCCCAATAGTCATAATAGTAGGCTCCCTGGTGTGCTGTATTCTCTCAAAAATTTAAAATATTTACATGCAGCCATCTCTAGAATGTCAAATGGTCTCTCTTCTACTGCAATGACAAGAGCTGAAAGACATGCGTGACCACCAGGGCAACATAACCTACGAATAAAATTCTGAGACCAGAAAGCCAAAATGATTGTAGCTGATAGTGGCACTAGTGCCTTAAGGTTTGTTCAAACTCTCACCTAAGTGAGAACCTGACCAGAAGGGGAACATTTTTAAACAAAATTATAGGAGGCCGTTATTTTTTTACTGAGCTCATGCACTAAGCTCCAACAAGCCAGAACAATACAAAATGGAGTTGCTCATGCTAAATGTGACATAATCAAACTAAGACTTTAAGGAAATGCAGAGATCCTAGAACCGATCAGGTTTTAATTTTTATCTTGTAAACAGGGCATTCCAACATAAGGAAGTAACCTGTACTCTAAGTCCAAAACAACAAAAACAAACCAAAACAAAATAAAAAACACCTGATGTCCCTGTTTCCATCCTACAAAACCTTCTGTTCTGCTATTTTCCAGTGGATTTCAAGATTAAATAAATACATTTACAATAGCGATAGTAACATAAATGATTAAAATTTTGTCAACCTCTCAAAATTGAGAAGATGACCAAAATGGGGGCATTGTTAAACAAAGTTTATCCTAGAGCTACCTCTTTATGTATTTTAAGTTTCACCTAAAAGTTTTTCTGTACATTGTGAACTGTAACAGGTGGAGGCATAACTCAGACCATAGCCATTACATATTTCTCAAAACTAAGAAGCCAATTTTAGTAAATCATTATTAACCAAACTCCAGACGTTGCATTTTATCAAATGTACTTTTTCGGTTACAAAATCCCTTCCAAGATAATATATTATATTTAGCTGGCATGTCTCCTTAGACATCTCTAGACTTTGACAGACACTCTGATTTACCTTGTTGCTGACTATCTTGACACATTTTAGGAGTAGAGTACTGATTAGATATTTTGTAGAATCCAATTGAAAATGGCAGTTGTTCTTTTAAATGATTATATTTGTTTTATGGGTATTTAGGAGGCAGACCACTAAAATTTCATATTCATTACATCCTGGAAAGGTTGCCTGCAATCAACATGCCAAACCATTGTTAATGTTAAACTTGATTGTCTGGATGAGGTACTTTTGTCAAGTTTCTCCATTGTATAGTTACTCTTTTTTCTCTCCTTTCCATCATGTAGTATTTGCAAGACAATTTCTAAGTATTGTCTGCTCTCAAGAAGTGTACAGGTAATTGCTGCCTCTCTAAAGAGAGGGAAGTATTTACATACATTATTTAGACTTCCTCTAAAAAGGAAAACTTATCTTTTTCCTCATTTATTTTTATCCAAATATTTCTATCAGTGTGGACTCATATTTATTTTATACTTTGGGTTATCATCCAATACTACTTTATTTATTTTGTTTCTCAAATTTCTTCAACTTTTAGCCATCAAAAGCTTTTTAAGTTTGGTTACTGTATTATTTTGACGTGACCCATTCTTTTGATTTTGATCTTAGTTTCTGGCACTACAAGATCTTCCAGGCTCATTTTGTATTTTCCCAATGCTAGCTCTATGTTCTAAATTAATTTTTTTTCAAATGCATAGACTGAAGTCCTAACTTTAGTGCCTCAGAATTCATCCAAATTTGGGAAAAAAGAGTCATTTCAAATGCATCTGTTAAGGTGAGGACATAAGCATGGGCCCCTAGTCCAATATGACTGATACCTTAATAAGAGACACAGAGAAACAGACAGGGAAAGATGGCCATGTAAAGACAAAGGTAGAGATTGGAGTGATGCATCTATAAGCCAATAAACACCAAGGATTGCTGGCAAACACTAGAAGCTAGGATAACCAAGGAAGGATTCTCAGAGAGAATCTCACAGAGAGAACATCACACTATTGACAGGCTGATTTCGGACTTAGCTTCCAGAACTGTGAGACAGTAAACTTCTGTTGTTCTAAGCCACCCAGTGTATGGTACTTTGTTAGGGCAGCCCTAAGACCCAATATGCCCTAGAATCAGGCATTTCTTCACAGAGCCTCCATGTATTTAATGGAGAATGGTATGTATTAATCAAGATCAGGCAATAGAAATGCTTGTTACTACTTGGGTGTCACTGCTTCTAGCATCTCTCAGTGAAAAAGCCTATAAATATATATAATATGTATATTTGTACATATATATTATATTAAGAAAATGATACAGTGTCTAGCCTTTTTTATCTGGCTTCTTTTACTTAGAACAAAGCAATGCTATTGCTTGAATTAGTAGCCCATTTTTTATATAATTAAATAGCATTTTTTATACAATTGAATAGCATTTTTTAACACAGTACTCCCCCATTTATCCATTTGCATTTTGGTTATTTCCACCTTTTGGAAATTATAAATAAAGTTTTTGTGTCAAGATTCGTCTTCAATTCACTTGGTAAACAGTTTAAGTCGGATTGCTAGATATTATGGCAACACTATGTATAACTTTATAAGAAATTTCCAAAAAGTGACTGAACTATATTTCCATTTCCATGAGCAACAAATGAAGTGTTTTTGCTTTGCTTTCTCATCAGCCTTTAGTATTGACAAGTTTTGAATTTTTCTCCTTTTTAATAAATGTGTAGTGGAATCTCGTTTTAATTTGCATTGCCCTGATAAAAATGATGTTGAGTATTTTTAATGTGTCTACCCAATTTTACGTACCCACCAACAATGTATGAGCGTTTCTATTTCTCTACATTCTCGCTAACAGTTATTATTGTCTGGCTTCTTTATTATAGCCATTCTAGTGGTTGTAAAGTGCTATCTTGTGCTGTTGATTTGCATTGTCCTAATGACCAATAATGTTGAGCATCTTTTCATGTCCTTATTGGTTGGCCATTTGTGCTTCTTTACTGTAATCATGTTTGTTTAAGTACTTTGACTATTTTTAAATTTAGTTATTAGACTTTTTATCATTGTCATGTTTTTCTTTCTTTCTTTTTAACATGTTATGACCACAAGTCCCTTATGAAATACATAATTTGTTGATATTTTCTTCCATTCTATGAATTGTCTTTCACTTTCATGATGTCATAATTTGCTGCACAAAAGGTTTTAGTATTAATCAAGTCCATTATTTATATGTTTTTTTCCATGTACTTTTGATGTCATATTCAAGAAACCAGCACTTAACCCAAGTTCATAAAGGTTTTCTCCTATATTCTCTTCTGAGAATGTCATAGTTTCAGCTATTGTATTTGGCTTTCAGATCTATTTTCATTGAATTGCTATGTATGGTGTAAGGTAGGGTCCCTCTTTATTCTTTTGCATGTGGATATTTAATTTTCCCAGTAGTAATTGTTGAAATGATATTGAAACTTTCTGGATTCTTCTCAACTTTTCCTTTGAGAGACTGGTTGAGTTCTTGAAGAAATCTATCAACTCTCCATAACCACAGATTCTAGAAGCATTATACTTTCACAGTAGCCCACACTTAGTCACTAGCTATTAATTAAAATGTATTATTCCATCTTTCTACCAACTTTTGTTACACCCAGTGACATACACCCCAGGCAAGCAAATGCTGGTGCTTTATTTTTCACCAACGATGCCTGTCTTTCTCTAGAATTTGGGGATGATTATTCACCCTGAATTTGTAGCTCCTTAATAGGTTCAAAAAAGTCATTAATTTACTGCTTGGGCAGCATTTATGTTGCGTAAATGGGGCAGCATCTTTCTAGCTATGTATATCTGCCAACTGAAACTATTCATAATTTTTACACCTTTGAAGCATATCACATTTGTTTATCTCCATTTTTTTACAGCCACTCACCTTCTTTACTTTATCCCATATTGATAAGTTTTATATCTTACTATAATGCATTCATGAAGTTTTACTATCAGAGAACATGAAAAGATATTTAAACTGTAATGAAATTTTTAATATTGTTTAACTGTACTGATATTTTAATCTATAATTTGACATAATGCCTTTAATCTATAATTTGACATAATGCATTATGTCAAATTAATCTATAATTTGACAGCATGCATTTAAAAGAGGAGCCAAAAGTATTTGACCTACTGGGCTTCTTTTTGTTCCACATTACTAAAACATTTTTAAAGTTATCAAAGCATATCTATAGTTACTGAGGATCAACTATGTAGAAGTCAGTGGCAGGGAGTAGAATGCAAAATTGCTCTGTTATGGATTATGTTTTCAAATAAATTAATATTGTTTACAAGAACAAGTCATTAAATACATAAATACTACGTGAAAAATCATTGAAAGAGCCAAACAATATCAAAAAAGTCACAGGGTGATTTGTAAGCAATTGAGATGTTAATGGGATAAACATTGGATGCTATGAATTTACAAGACTGAACAATTGCTGTGGACTGGAGGAAATGACACTTTGAAGCTTTATGAAGGAGAAGGATCTGAGCCTATTTAAAATGGTAGAACTCAGGAAGAACAAAGTGAAAGTGACTGAGAGAACAGAAGGAAAATAGAAGTGGAAAAATGAATTAGATACCAAGAGGATTATTTCGAGCAATGAATTAATTTAAAAATAAAGAATAGTAGACTTTTATTAAAAATCTCCACAAATAATCATTTAGTTTGTCTATGCAAAACTGAGGGAATGTGTTCTCTTTCCGGGGTCCATGAGGAGGCATAGTTTTAAGGGCAAGAATTTCCCAGCGCCATGCCCGCCTCCCCATCTCTCTCCATCGGGAGATTTAACGGTTTATGTTTGAATTTCACGGGCCTGGGAAGAAACTAAAAGTCAATCACTCCAGCAGAAGTTCTAAGGAACTCCTTTCACTGGCCAGAGGAACGTGGGAAGGTGGGAATTTCTCCCAGGATAAGCTCCCCTGCTCCTTCACCCATGCCGGATTTCCAGCTCTCTGGAATCCCCTCCCACACGGGGGGAGCTCCCTTTCCCCTCTGGGATTTTCCCTCTGGAATCCCCTTCCACACTCTTCCTGCAAGTCTTTCTCTTCTCCTTTCCTTCTCTTTTCTCTACCTAAATAAAATTACCTTTCTACAACACTTCTTGGGTCTGATATTTACTTTTACGAGCATACGGCGCACCTGCGTATGCATACGGTGGTCCCATACCTTATTCGTTAAGAGGTTGGAGACCAAGAACCCACAGCCATCTCTCGGGGGAGCTGTGCCTCACCAGCACCCAAGAAAAAATCCCAGTTACAAAACTATTCACATTCGGAAGATTTGATGGGTATACTTTACTGGTTTTCAAATTTTTATTTAGAACTTGATTGTTTTTTTCATCTCTTAATAAATGTAAATTGGAACCCTGAAATACGAGACATAATGCAATAACGGCATTCTTTAGACAGCTTGGTGGCAAGTATTTTATTTTTTAATGAATCCATGCAGTGAAAACATAGAGGCCTGTGGTTCCACTGAGCAAAATATGAAAATTATTGTTTGATAGAAATAATTAGAGAGGATATTTATAATTTATTTTACCACAGAAAATCCTAAGGGGTGATGTAGCTCTACACAGTGAGAGACATGTATAAATGGGCAAATTAAGGCTTGAAAGGGGAGAATGGTAAATTTATCCTTACAGAAAATAGAAAACATTGAAAGGTTATGAGAGACCTGTAATTGAATCAATATTTTAGGAATATTAAGCATATTGCAAACTTTACAATGTGGTGACAAAATTGAACAATAATTTGACAAAACAAGTACTGGTTCTCTTTCTTCATTTATTATTTTTTATTGTATTAATATAACATTTGTCACAATGAATACTTGGTTTCAATGTATATCCTTTTAGTACAAAAATATCTGACAGGCTGCAGAACTGCAGAGATAAACCCAATATGATAGATATTGTATTTTCACATAATGATTTAAAAGGGCAAATATAGACCAATATTGCCTAATATTTAAAACAATCTTTAAGGCCATGTTTCAAGGCATTTAATGGCATTAGATGTAGTTTGTAATTTCAAATTCAAAGTTTCTATAAAAGTGCAGCACAAGAAAATTTTGTTAAGTTCAGATGTTATCGGAACAACCAAACCTTGTTATAAACAACATGAATTTACTTACACAGATGAGATCCATGGCTACAGCAAAAGCACTAATAAGGAACAGTAATCTTCTTATTAAAAATTATTTATATCCTTAGTGTATTTTCTACCCTTACTACAGTCATCTTTGAGGAGGTCTTATTTTATATCTTGTAAGTAGAGTCCTAGGACATGCAATAATAAGACAAAGTAAAAACACATATTAGCTTAATGTTCATCTACATTTATTAAGTCATTTACTGTTAAATATGATTCACTAAATTGAAAATCTAACGAATTAAAGAGGATATTTATAATTTATTTTACCACAGAAAATCCTAAGGGGTGATGTAGCTCTAAACAGTGACAGATATGTATAAATGGGAAAAATTAAGGCTTGATATGTTTATTAAATAAAATAACATAGCAGTTGTTAAGTATTATGTTATGCAAAATAAATAAAAGGAAGAATAGGATTTATATTTATACCACCATATAGCTTTTGAAAAATATGTTTGTTCTCTGTATTTAAATAAATGTATAGCTTTTGCATAAGATGCTATTTAAAGTATATTTATTTATTTAACTTTTATTTTAAGTTTGGGAGTACATGTGAAGGTTTGTTACATAGATAATCATGGCCGGGCGCGGTGGCTCAAGCCTGTAATCCCAGCACTTTGGGAGTCCGAGGCGGGTGGATCACGAGGTCAAGACATCGAGACCATCCTGGTCAACATGGTGAAACCTCGTCTCTACTAAAAATACAAAAATTAGCTGGGCATGGTGGCGCACGACTGTAGTCCCAGCTACTCGGGAGGCTGAGGCAGGAGAATTGCTTGAACCAAGGAGACGGAGGTTGCGGTGAGCCGAGATCGCGCCATTGCACTCCAGCCTGGGAAACAACAGCGAAACTCCGTCTCAAAAAAAAAAAAAAAAAAAAACCATAGATAATCACGTGTCCAGAAGGTTTTTGTTGATGTTATTTCACCACCCAGGTATTAAGCCCAGTACCCAATAGTTATCTTTTCTGATGCTCTCCCTCCTTTAACCCTCCCCACTCAGGTAGACTCCAATGTTCGTTGTTTTTCTATTTGTGTTCATAAGTTCTTATCATTTAACTCCAACTTATAAGTGAGAACGTAGAGTGTTTAGTTTTCTCTTCCTGTGTTAGTTTGCTAAGGATGATAGCCTCCAGCTCCATCCATGTGCCCACAAAAGACATAATGTTATTCTTTTTGTTTTTAGCTGCATAATATTCCATTGTGTATATGTACCACATTTTCTTTATTTAATGTGTCATTGATGAGCATTTATGATTATTCCATGTCTTTGCTACTGTGAATTGTGCTGCAGTTAACATATGGATGCATGTGTATTTATGGTAGAATGCTTTCTATTCCACTGGATATATACCCAGTAATAGGATTGCTGGGTTGAACAGTAGTTCTGCTTTTCGCTATTTGAGGAATAGCCATACTGCTTTCCACAATGGTTAAACTAATTTACACTCTTACCAACAGTGTATAAGTGTTCCCTTTTCTCTACAGCGTTGCCAGCATCTGTTATTTTTTTTACTTTGGAATAGTAGCTATTCTGACTTGTGTGAGATGGTGTCCCATTGTGGTTTTGATTGCATTTCTCTAATGATCATTGATATTAAGCTTTCTTTCATATACTTGTTGGCTGCATGTATATCTTCTTTTGAGAAGTGTTTGTTCATATCATTTGCCCACTTTTTGATGGGATTTGTCTTTCTCTTGTAATTTTGTTTAAATTCCTTATAGATGCTGGACCTTAGATCTTTGTCAGATGTACACTTTGCAAATATTTTCTCCCATTCTGTAGGTTGTCTGTTTACTCTGTCGATAATTTCCTTTGCTGTGCAGAAGTTCTTACTTTAGTTAGATCCTACTTGTCAATTTTTGCTTTTGTTGCTGTTGATTTGGTGTCTTTGTCATAAATCCTTTGCCCATATGTCCAGGATGATTGTCTTCTAGTGATTTTATAGTTTGAAATTTTACATTTATGTCTTTAATCCATCTTGAGTTGATTATGTGTATGGTGTAAGGTAGGGGTCTAGCTTTAATCTTCTGCGTATAGCTAGCCAATTATCCCAGTACATTTTACTCTACAGGGAGTCTTTTCCCCATTGGTTGTTTTTGTCAGTTTTGTCGAAGATCAGGTAGTCATAGAAAAGTGACCTTATTTTGGGACTCTTTATTTTGTTCCATTGGTCTATGTGCCCGTTTTGGAATCAGAACCGTTGTGTTTTGGTCACCGTAGCCTTGCAGTATCATCTGAAGTTGGGTAACATGAAGCTTCCAGCTTTGATAGTTTTGTTTAGGATTGCCTTAGCTATTTGGGTTCTTTATTCTTTCCACATGAATATTAAAAGTTTTTCTAATTCTGTGAAGAATGTCTTTGGTGTTTTATAGGAAATGCACTGAATTGTAAATTGCTTTGGGCAGCATATCCATTTTAATGATATTGATTCTTTTTATCCATGAGTGTGAGATGTTTTTCCATTTGTTTGTGTCTTCTCTGATTACTTTGAGCAGGGTTTTGTAATTCTCATTGTAGAGGTCATTCATTTTCCTGTTAGATGTATTCCTAGGTATTTTATTCATTTTATGGCAATTGTGAATGGGATTGCCTTTCTAATTTGGCTCTCAGTTTTGCCATTGTTGGTGAATAGAAATGCTAGTGATTTTTGTACATTGAATTTGTATCCAGCAACTTTGCTGAAGTTGTTTATCAGCTGGAGGAGCTTTGGGGCCAAGACTATGGGGTTTTCTAGATTTAGAATTACGTTGTCTGCAAACAGATATCATTCAGCTTCCTCTCTTCCTATTTGGATGCAGTTTGTTTCTTTTTCTTACCTGCTTGTTTTAGCCAGGACTTCCAATACTATGTTGAATAGAAGTGCAGAGAGAGAGGACATCTTTGTCTTGTGCTAGATTGCAAGGGGAATGCTACCAGCTTTTGCCCAATCACTATAATGTTGGCTGTGGGTTTGTCATAGATGGCTCTAATTATTCTGAGGTATTGTATTAGTCAGGGTTCTCTAGAGGACAAGACTAGTAGTATACATGTATATATGAAACGGCTTTTAAGGAGTATTGACATACATAATCACAAGGTTAATTCCTGCAATAGGCTGTCTGCAAGCTGAGGAGCAAAGAAGCCATTATGAGTCCCCAAACTTCAAAAGTAGGGAAGCCAACAGTGAAACCTTCAGTCTGTGGCCAAAGGCCTGAGATGCCCTGGCAAACCAGCTTTTAGCCCAAGAGTCCGAAACTGAGGAACTTGGAGTCTGATGTTTAAGGGCAGAAAGCATCTAGCACTGGAGAAAGCTGAATGCTGGAAGACTCATCTAGTCTAGTCTTTCCAGATTCCTCTGCCTGCTTTTATCTTAGCTGTGCTGGCAGCTAATTAGATGGTGCCCACCAAGACTAAGGGTGGGTCTGCCTCTTTTAAACCACTGACTCCAACATTAATCTCCTTTAGCAACACCCTCACAGACACACCAGCAACAATACCTTGCATCTTTCAATCCAATCGAATTGACACTCAATATTAACCATCACAGGTAAGTTCCTTTAATACCTAGTTCATTGAGAGTTTTTAATACGAAGGAATGTTGAATTTTATCCAAAGTCTTTTCTGTGTCTATTGAGATAAACTACATGATTATCTTCTGGTTTGTTGTAATTGCCAACTTTGAATTCTGGGGTTGAAGCCTACTTGATCATGACAGATGAGTTTTTAAATGTGCTACTGGATTTGGTTTCCAAGTACTTTGTTTAGGATTTTTGCATTGATATTCATAAAAAATGTTGGCCTTAAATTTCCTTTTTTTGTTGTGTTTTCCCTGTTTTTGATATCTAGATGGTGCTGGCCTTATAGAAAGACCTGGGAAGGAATCCCTCCTTCTCTATTTTTTGTAATAATTTCACTAGATATGGTACCAGCTCTTCTTAGTACATCTGGTAGACTTTAGCTGTAAATCTGTCTGATCCTGGGCTTTCTTTCATTGGTAGGCAGGCTGTTGGTTATTTATTCAATTTTGGAGGTTATTATTGGCCTGTTCAGAGAATCAGTTTCTTTCTGGCTCAGTCCTGGGAGGATGTGTGTGTCCAGAAATTTACTCATCTCTTCTAGTTTTTTTAGTCTGTATGCATAGAGATGCTCATCACAGTTTCTAATGGTTGCTTTTATTTTTGTGGTGTCAGTAGAAACATTCCCTTCATAATTTCTAATAATATTTACTTGGATCTTCTCTCTTTTCTTATTTATTAGTCTATCTTGTGGTTTATTTTATTAATTTTTTTCAATAAAGCCAACTCGCCGGGCATGGTGGCTCACACCTGTAATGCCAGCACTTTGGGAGTCAGAGGTGGGTGGATCACCTGAGGTCAGAGTTTGAGACCAATCTGACCAACGTGAAGAAACCTAGTCTCTAATAAAAATACAAAATTAGCCAGGCGTGGTGGTGCATGTCTGTAAGCCCAGGTACTCTGGAGGCTGAGGCAGGAGAATCTCCAACCTGGGAGGCGGAGGTGGTGGTGAGTTGAGATTGTGCCATTGTACTCCAGCCTGAGCAACAAGAGCAAAACGCTATCTCAAATAAAAAAAAAAAAAATTAACAAAATAAAGCCAACTCCTGAATTTGTTGATCTTTTGGATTTTGTTTTTGTATGTGTTAATTTCCTTTAGTTAAGTTCTGATTTTTATTACTACTTGTCTTCTGCTAGTTTGGGGGTTGATTTGTTCTTGTTTCTCTAATTCTTCCAGTTGTAAAGTTAGGTTGTTAAGTTGAGATCTTTCTAACTTTTTGGTGTACGCATTTAGTGCTATGAATTTCCTTCTTAACACTGCCTTAGCTGTGTCCCAGAGATTCTGGTACGTTGCATCTTTGTTCTCATTATTTTCATAGAACTTCTTGATTTCTGCCTTAATTTCATTATTTACCCAAAACTCATTCAGGAGCATGCTGTGTAATTGGCAACTTTTATCGTCTTGACTTTTATTTTTATGGTGCCATGTTCTGAGAGTGTGTTCTGTATGATTGTGGCTCATTTATATTTGTTGAGGATTATTTTGTGTCCAATCATGTGATCAATTTTAGAGTATATACCATGTCTTGATGAGAATAATGTGTATTCTTTGTCTTTGGGTGGAGAGTTCTGTAAAGGTATACCATATCCATTTGCTCCAATGTTGAGTTTAGGTCCTGATATGGTCTGACTCTGTGTGCCCACCCAAATCTCATCTTAAATTGTAATCTGAATTGTAATCCCCAGGGGAGAGACCTCTTGGAATGTGATTAGATCATGGGGGTGGGCTCTCCATGCTGTTCTCATGATAATGAGCTAGTTCTCATGAGATCCAATGGTTTTATAAGGATTTTCTCGATTGCTCATTTATCTCCATCCTGCCACCATGTGAACATATTTGCTTTCCTTTCTGCAATAATTGTAAATAAGTTTCCTGAGGCCTCCACAGTCCTGCAAAACTGTGAGTCAATTAAAACTTTTTTATTTATAAATTACTCAGTCTTAGATATTTCTTCATAGCAGCATGAGAAAGGACAAATAAAGGTCCTGAATATCTTTGCTAATTATCTGCCTAAATGATCTAATATTGTCAGTTAAGTGTTGAAGTCTCTCAGTAATATTGTGTGAGAGTCTTTGTGTCTTTGTAGGTCTCTAAGAACTTCTTGCTTTATAAATCTGAGTGCTCCTGTGTTGGGTGTATATGTATTTGAAATAGTTAAGTCTTCTTGTTGAATTGAACAACAACATTATGTAATGCCTTTTGTTGTCTTTTTTGATCTTTGTTGGTTTAAAATCTGCTTTGTCTGAAATTAGAATTGCAACTTCTGCTTTTTTTCTGTTTCACATTTGCTTGGTAGATTTTTCTCCACCCCTGTATTTTGAGTCTATGAGTGCCATTACCTGTGCGATGGGTCTTTTGAGGATACCACTGGTCTTGCTTTTATAACCAGCTTGCCACTCTTTGCCTTTTAAGTGGGGATACTTAGGCCATTTGCATTTAAGATTGGTATTGATATGTGTGGATTTGATATGTGTGATATCAGCCGGCTATTTTGTTGGTTTGTTTGTGTGGTAGCTTTAAAGTAACACTGGTCTGTGTGTTTAAGTGTGTGGTTTTTTGTTTGTTTGTTTTTGTTTTTGTTTTTGTTTTGAGATGGAGTCTTGCTTTGTCACCCAGGTTGGAGTGCACTGGCACGATCTTGGCTCATTGCAACCTCCACCTCCCAGGTTCAAGCAATTCTCCTGCCTCAGTCTCCCGAGAAGCTGGGACTACAGGCACACACCACCGCGCCTGGCTAATTTTTGTATTTTTAGTAGAGACAGGGTTTCACCATATTGGCCAGGCTGGTCTCAAACTCCTGACCTCGTGATCCACCCACCTTGGCCTCCCAAAGTGCGGGGATTATAGGCGTGAGCCACCGCGCCCGGCTTAAGTGTGTGTGTGTGTGTGTGTGTGTGTGTGTGTGTGTGTGTGTGTTTAGCTGTTAGCAGTCTTTCCTTTCTATATTTAGTGGTATTTTCAAGATCTCTTTTAAAGCAGGTCTGGTGATAATGAATTCCCTCAACATTTGCTTATCTGGGGAGGATCTTATTTCTCCTTCACTTAGAAAACTTAGGTTGACTGGATATGAAATTCTTAGTTGAATTTTTTTTAAGAATGTTGAATATAGGCCCCCAATCTATTCTGGCTTTAGGGATTAAGCTAAGAGGTCTGCTTTTAATCTAATAGGGTTCCCTTTGTAGGTGACCTGCTCTTTCTCTCTGGCTGCCTTTAACATTTTTTCTTTCACATCAACCTTAGAAAATCTGATGATTATGTGTCTTGGGGATGATCTTCTTGTGTAGAATCTTGCAGGAGTTATCTGCATTTCCTGAATTTGACTGTTGGCCTCTCTACCAATGTTAGGGAAGTGTTCATGGCTAATATTCTGAAATATGTTTTCCAAGTTGGTTGCTTTCTCCCACTCTCTTTCAGGAATGCCAATAATTCATAGATTTGGCATTTTTACATTATCCCATACTTCTTGGAGGTTTTGTTCACTTTTTTATTTTTAAAATTTTTGTCTGTGATGTGCATTGTGGGCAAAGAAGAAAAATTTTTTTTAAATGGTCAGACTGTCTTATTTCAGAGAACAAGTTTTTAAATTCTAAGATCCTTTCCTCAGTTTGGTTTATCTCGCTGTTAATATTTGTGACTTCATTATGAAATTCTTGCATTGTGTTATTCAGCTCTGTCAGGCCTATTAGGTTTTTTATATTTTTTAATCAGCTATTTTATCCTTTGGCTCCTCTGCCACTGCCTCTGCAGTGGAACTTCCCTTGCCACTCTCAGAATAAAGAAGTATTAAAGATCTTAAGTATTTTTTTTCCCATCTCCAACAAGCTGCAGTCAACCAAAGTAGAAGAGGCTAGTTCGTTTCCCGCAGGTCCCACACATACCCCATTGCTAATCACAGGACAGGAAACCCCTGGCTTGGGCCCAGAGCACAGATCCTCCATCCTGGGCTAATTGCACTGAGCAATTGCTTACTTCAACCTCTCTGGGTGGAGCCCCTGGGAGACAGGCAAACAACCTTCCACCACAACCAATACTAAAATTTCTTCCTCTGGGGCCTCTAAGTTGGGGAAGAAACATAAACACAGGCATCACTTCAGAGCTGCAATGGGCAGCTCAGGAGTTCCACATCGTCATCTATACCCAGCAATCAAGGGAAAGAAAAACCCACACTTGCAGAGCATTGAGAGGGAACATGGCTGCAACTGTGAGAATGGAGAGTAGCCACACAACTGAGAAACACTCCACCAAATGACCAATAACCCTACGTACTTCCTGCTAGATTACACTCCAAAGCTTCAACACCTAAAATACGTCACTAACATCCCCCACTCTGAAACCAAAGACAAGAAGGCAGCTTCAAATAAAGACCCTGCACAAAGCCCCAGACCAGTAAAAACACTTGGAAAATAAGCCTAATGATTATAGTCAATAGACACTGCAGATAAAGGAGCACCCACACACAGAGATGAGAAAGAACCAGTGCCAGAACTCTAGTAATTCCAATGGCCAGATTGTTGTTTCTCCTTCATTTGACTGTCCAGTTCTTTAACAAGAGTTCTTAACCAGGCTGAACTGGCTGGAATGACAAATATAATTCAGAATACGGATAGAAACAGAGATCATCGAGACATAGGACAGCAAAACTCAACCCAAGGAAAATAATAATCATAATAAAGCAATCCAGGTGTATTTTATAACACATTCTAATGATCTCTTTCAGGTTATACTATCTTCTTTAAAAAATTAAGACAACTTAATATTCCTCTTGTTGTTTTTTCTCTGCAACTAGAAATTAATCAGAAATTTTTAAATTTTTAATTATTTACTTAAGACAACAACAGTCTAGCTCATTAATTAATGAGGATTTTTATAAACAAATCTTGAAGCAATAAAAAACTTAATAGGAGTTCACATTTTAAAAAACAATAACAGATTAAATCAGTTTTTTGAATTGTTTTCTTCAGTCCATTTTCTGTGCTTCTGCTCTTTTGTGAACATATGCTGCTTCATCCTGACTGAAAACCTTAAATGAAGAATCTTAAGGAAGAGGCATAAAGAATATAAAGAAAATTGTGTATGAAGACCAAATTTTTTTGGGGGGGTGCTTTTTCAAAGAATTTTATTTAAAATCACTCTATCAATGACATTATTTTCAGGTATTTAAAAGATACAGAATTATTTTCAGTATTAAAGGATACCATCTGTATTTTTAACTATAATAAAAGGGTCATCTCTTGTGATTAATAACACCAATAACCCTTTAAATACATTATAGAAAATTAACAATATGTCATCACCAATTTGCCTATAAATGTTTTTCTTGATTCAATAGCGTTGTTTCTTAATTGGCACAAATCTCTTTATTTTCAGAGCAATAAAACCATAAAAAACACTTTATTTTTAAAACAATCTTTCATGATAATAAACCTCAGCTACACCATGACTAATAACTTTGACAAATATACTTTATTATAAACCTGTAAGTGCCTAATACTGTGCAATTAAAATAATTTTTTTTCATTACTCTTGGTATCAACAGCTTTTCATTTTTTGTTCAACGTAAGAAAAAAATGAGATGTTTTGAACTGAAGATCTCATTATACTTTACTAAGAAGACAATATTGCATTTGTTATAACCTTGATAGAACTAATGAAAAGAAGTATCTTAGACCCCAAGTGTCTGCTTGGTGCTATACTCCCTTGTGGCCATGTTGGCACCTTAGGTGCAAGACTTTTTCTCTCTGCTTTTCTCAAGTTTATGGAGTCTCACTCCATAGCTATCCCATCTGGAAATGGGCTGATTCTCACCTGAAGCCAGCAAGTGTTAGTTTCACCCAAAGTCCTAGACACAGTACTTGGGAATTTCTCTTGATTATTTAGGACCTAAGGGCTCTTTGGTTAACAGGTGATAATCCTTCTAGGACTGGATCCTTCCCTTCAAGAAAGTAGGTTCCCTTCTGGCCCAGGGTGTGTCTAGAAATGCTGGGAAGTAGGGTCTGGAAATGTTTTCCAGGAAGTAGGGTCTAAAACGACTGGTGCCCTAATCTGCTGTGGTTGAGCTGGTGTCCAAGGTGCAAGATGAAGTCCTTCCTATTTCCACTCCTCTCGTTAAGTGGAGAGAAGGGATCTCAGAGCCATGAGCTGTGCAGCCTGGGCTTGGGAGAAGGCTGGTGCCAGCACTCCCTTAGCTGCTCTGGCTAGAGTATCAGTAGATTTTGGCCACCTAACCAAGTCTACTGTCTCTGGGCCAAGTTCAACAATAGGACTTGTGGTCCTTGCGGCAGTCTATATTTATGATCTCACAGCACTTTAGCTGAGTATGTTCAGTCTATATTTATGACATCAGAGCTCTTTAGCCCACAGTGGCAAGGCTTGTGAAAACTCAAGTTTAGACTACTGGGATTGGTGATTCCCCCACTAATAAAGGTGATTTAAACACACCCTTCCTAGGTGAGTGGCAGCTGAATTGGTATGGTTTTGTTTTCTGCTGTAACAGGGCAGCACTAAGTCTGTCCCTTCTCCCCTGTGCACAGAAACACTCTACAGCATGCAGCCACTGCTGGGTGTGTGTGGGAGGGGTGGAATCAGTAATTCCAGGCTGTTTTTTTCTATGTCTTCAGTGCTTCCTTCAGTGATATGAAATAAAAAGCAGGTACTATGAGCGCTCACCTGAATTTTGGTTATTGTGAAGGTGCTTTTCTTGTGTAGATAGTTATTAAATTGGTATCCTTGCCAGGAGGATGACCAATGAAGACTTTATTTTGTCATCTTTTTCCACCTCTCTGCTTCCTTCATGTTTTTTGACCTGTAAACGTTATGTCATATGAAAACAGGGCAATTTAAGTTTTTCTGTTTCAATTTGGAAAACTTGTATTCCTTTTTCTCAACTAAATCTTCTGGCTAGGATTTTTAGTTCTATGTTCAATTGAAAGGAGAGCCTAGACATCCTTGTCTTATTCTTAATTTGGAGAAAATGCTTTCAGGTTTTTACTATTGAATATAAGTCCAAAAGCACAGACAACAAAAGCAAACATAAACAAGTGGTATTACATCGAACTAAAAAATTTCTGTGCAGCAAAGAAACTATTCAACAACATGAAAGATCAGCCAACTAAATGGGAGAAAGTATTTTTAAATCGTATATATGACAAAGGATTGATATTCAAAACATATGAGAAACATCTGTAATTCAATAGCAAAAACATCAGCTGGTTAAAAACTAGGTAAAGAATCTGAGTAGACAATGAGCTAAAGAAAACCTACAAATGGCCAACAGGCCATTGTATATTGTATGCGTATGAAAAGGTACTCAATCAAGCCTCATCACTAACCATTAGAAAAATCAAAATCACACTGGAATATAACCTCACATCTAGTATCAAAAAAACAAATAGTGACAAGTGCTGAAAGGGAACACTTGCGTTCTGCTGATGGGATTGTACACTGGTACAGTTATTTTGGAAAACAGTATAGAGGATCCTGAAAAACTTAAAAATAGAGCTACCATATGATCCAGCAATCCTACTGTTGAATAAATAAAGAAACTGCAATGTGTATGTGAAAAAGGTATCTGCACTGCTGTTTACTGTAGCATTGTTCACAATAGTTAAAATAGGGAAACACCGTACGTGTTTGGCAATGGGTGAATGGATAAAGAAAATGGATGTATATAAACAACGAAATATTTTTCAGCCTTTTCAAAGAAAGGAATCTTGTCATTTGCAAAACCATGGATGAAACTAAAGGATGTTATGTTAAGTGAGATGGCCCAAATGCAAAAAGACAAATACTGCATGATCTCACTTTTATATGGGATCTGAAGTTGAACTCATAGAATCACAGTAGAAAAGTGGGTGCCAGCGGCTGAGGAGTGAGAAAAAATGAGAACATTTTGGTCGAAATGTTTGAAATTTTATTTGTAAGTCGAGTAATTCTGAATATCAAATATACAACATAGTAACTATAGTTAATGAAAACATATCGTATATTTCAAATTCATTAAAAAGTAGATGTTAAATATTCTCACTGCAAAAAATGCTAGCTGTATAATAGGATGTATATGTTATTTTTGGTAATTGCTTTATATTTTACATGTTAAATATATGTAATTTGTATTTGTCAGTTACATGTCAAGAAAGCTGGGAAAAAGATTTTAAAAAAACAAGTGTTGGTGGCCAGGCGTGGTGACTCATGCCTATAATCCCAGCACTTTGCGAGGCTGAGGCTGGTGGAGCACCTGAGGTCAGGAGTTCCAGGTCAGCCTGGCCAACATGACAAAACCCCACCTCTATTAAAAATACAAAAATTAGCTGGGCATGGTGGCGCATGCCTGTAATCTCAGCTACTCATGAGATTGAGGAGGGGGAATCACTTGAACCTGGGAGGTGGAGGTTGCAGTGAGCCAAGATCCATTGTGCCATTGCATTCTAGCCTGGGTGACAGAGCAAGACTCTGTCTCAAAAAAAAAAAAAAAAGTGTTGGTGAGAATGTGGAGAAAAGAAACTTTTGTAAATTATTTGTAGAGATGTACTTGGTACAGACATTATGGAAAACAGTATGGAGCTCCTCATAAAATTAAAATTAAAGATACTATGTGATACAGCAATTCCACTACTGGGTATATATCCAAAATAATTTAAATCAGAATCTTCAATAGATAGTTGTACTCCCATGTTTATTATATCATTATTTTTACAATAGCTAAGTTATGAAAACAACATAAATATTCATTGGTGGATGAATGCATAAATAAAATGTGGTATATACACTAATGGAATTATTACCCAGCCTGAAAAAAATACTGCAATATGTGGCAAAGAAGATGAACCTTGAAAACATGCTAAGTGAAATGGGCCAGATGCAGAAAGGCAAATAGTGCATGATCTCCAATGTGGGATCGAAATAGTCAGAATAATAAAATCACAGAGTAGAACAGTCTTTGCCAGGTGCTGGAGGAAGGAGGAAATGGGGAAATGTTTGTTAAACATTTCAATTATGCAAGATATATCTTTTTGAGAGATCTATGGTTTGGTACCTATAGTTAATAATAATACTGTGTTGAATACTTAAAATTTGCTAAGAGTTTAGAAATTATGCTAAGTGTTATTAGTATGAAATAAATAACACAAAGGGGGCAGGAGAAAACTTTAGCAGGTTGTTCTGGCTAGGACTTTTCGTACTAGGAGTAATGCCAAGTATGTCTATGGCCTTCATTGTGGTAATAATTTTATGGGATTATACATATCCTCAACTTCATTGAATTATATCCATTAAGTATGTAGAACTTTTTATATATCAATTCTCCCTCAATAAAGTAGTTTAAAATTTGAGGGGTTTTGAATTTCAAGTTAAAAAAGATACTGAGATTGGTGACATATTATCTACCTCTTTAAAAATATATGTACTTTATACAAATTGAAATCACAGAGATGAAGCACTTTGGCAGTTCATAAGACAAAGCAGCTTAAATGATAAAAAGTAGTCCCATTATTGCAGCCCTCTCGTTGATAAAAACCTGTTGTTTTTTTGCTATAAGAGCAAATCTCAGCTCTCATACTTTCAGTAATTAAAACATTTTTCAAAATGAATCTGAAAATTTTCCTTATGTTTAAACAGTTTTAAATATCAGTTTTCAAATTGTCAGAGCAGGGTCTTTCCAACTTCTATTAATACATGTATCTCCTGGTTTTGGCATGAATACTGCAGTCAGTTTTCTCAATGTTCCGTAACTGGGAATGATCTATATCAAGCTTGTCTAACACGCCCCCTGCGGGCCGCATGTGGACCAGGACGGCTTTGAATGCAGCCCAACACAAACTAGTAAACTTTCTTAAAACATTACAAGATTCTTTTGTGATTTTTAAAAACGCATCAGCTATTGTTAATATTTGTGTATTTTACGTGTGGCCGAAGACAATTATTCTTCTTCCAATGTCATCCAGGGAAGACAAAAGATTGAACACCCTTGGCATATTCCTTGAACACTAAACTATTAGGTGGTTTGTTAATGCAGAGAAGGGAAATGCTTTGAGCTGTAATGGTGTGAGTTTCCAAGTCTAAATGGTGTCTTGAAGATAGGTGAATTTAAATCAGAAGTCTTTTACAAGTAATGAAAATAAGATTGAATCATTTATTGAATCTTTTGCATTTCATATCGTTTCCAATGCATTTCAGTTGCTCATTATTTTAATGATTCCTACTTCATGACTATTTAGCCTGAAATGTTGAGTAATGCATGTTTTTTCTTTTTCAAAACACAATACATATTTTGGCTCCAAATTTGAATTGATGTTATATTGTGCTGTTAATCTGCATATTAAAGCATCATTAATATAATAGTACAAAGTAACTTTTTTAGGGCACTATTCTTAACTATCGAGATGCACAGAAAGGCTGATTGTATAAACAGCTCGAATTACTTATTACGATCTCAAGGGAAATGTTACAACAATCTTATTAACATTGATCACATTCAAAGCTGCTTGAAAGGACACAATATTAACATGTGCCCATTTTTTTGTTTTAATTTTTAAAATTTGTTGTGGGTACAAAGTAGGTGTGTATATTTAGGGGTACATGAGACGTTTTGATACAAGCATGTAATATGAAATAATTACATTGACAATGGGGAATCCAACTCCTCAAGCATGTATTCTTTGAGTTACAAACAATGCAATTATACTCTTATTTAAATGTAAAATGGGCCCGGCACGGCGGCTCATGCCTGGAATGCCAGAAATTTGGGAGGCCAAGGCCTGCAGATCAACTGAGGTCAGGAGTTCAACCAAGTTTGGCCAACATGGCAAAACCTGTCTCTAATAAAAATACAAAAATTAGCCGTGCATTGTGGTGGGCACCTGTAATCCCAGCTACTCGGCAGGCTGAGGCAAGGACAATCGCTTGAACCCGTGAGGCAGAGGTTGCAGTGAGCCAAAATCATGCCACTGCACTCTAGCCTGGGCGATAAAGCAAGGCTCCATTTCAAAAGAAAAAAATAAAAGAAAAAGAAAAAGAAAATGTACAATTAAGCTATTCTTCATTATAGTCATGCTATTGTGCTATCAAATAGTAGGTCGTATTCTATTTTTTAATGACACTATTGTTAAGGTAATAAGAGTGATTTTTAAAACTCATGAAAAGAATAATCAGTCTATTGTTCATTTACAGAACAGAATAGTTCCATTTATGTTTGAGGTATCAAAAGTAACTGATAATATATGACAAAATAATCATAGGCACAAATTTATACAAGATGACTGAGTAGGAGAGAAAATAATTTTGTTTGCTGGTGACATTGTAACTGGTTTATTATCATTAAAACACTTTTAGTATGAATAATAAAGCTATTGAATTCTGGCATAGGATATTACCTGTAGAAGGTGACATTCTGCTCCATTCACATTTTAAAAACTCCATGTACAAATATACAAACTTACAAAGCTTTTATGCAGGTCAATTTTTGTGGATTCTTCCTTCCATGAAAAAAAAATGCATTTTATTTCAGCTAAAATCACTCCTTTCTGTACCACCCCCAGTGACGGTTATTGTCTTTAGAAGCTCACATTCTGTTTCATTTCACATTGTAAAAATTCCCTGTACAAACATACAAACTTATAAAGCTTTTAAGCAGGTCAATTTTTGCGGATTCTTCCTTCCATGGAAAAAATGCATTTTATTTTAGCTAAAATCATTCCTTTCTGTACCACCCCTAGTGAATTGAATATGATTATCTTTAGAAATTTGCCATAAAATATTTCCAAACTATTTCTATAGTATAGTATAAATTGTACCTCTAGCCAGAAAATGATTTGACTACTACCGACTGGAGGTATTATGGAAATTAAACCACTTAGCCTGCTAAAAATGACTATAGATATAGCAAGCACATTTGAGGTAGATGAAGAACATGCTTAAGTTTGAAATTGCACATTACCATTTACGAGCACTATGGAATTGGGCACATGAATTTACCTTTCTCTCAGCTTCAATTGAATCATATATAAAATGTTTTGCCTAACTTAGAAAATGATTAATAGTTATAGAGGTGTTGATATTTATCAAAGTGCCTAATGCAGATGTTGGTGAATAGTTAAGAGCTCAGTCACTGAATGTAAGTAAATTATAAAATCCAATATACCATTTAATAATATCAAATCCATAGATTTTGATTAAAGTGTAGGACAGTTTCGAAAATGCTAATATAAAGGAATTTCTTACCAAATATTATGTGATTAAGTTTCATAAAACATACTTCAGCTGTGTAATAATTTGTGACCCATATGATGTTATTCTGTGTTTTCATTATCATTGAGTAATTTAAATCTATAAATTCAAGATGTTTTAGAATTCTAGATCAAATATAAAGTACCTGTAAATTCTCCTTCATATAGGAGATATTAGTTACCACGTAAGATAAAGTTGAGGAGTTTTTTACTAAACTACTCAAAACATCAGTTGAAGTTTTGCACTTAAAAATGTGTGAACTCATGGAAGAGTCACTGATCATTTTGGGATATTTGTGAACATTCACGTTCTAAATTATAGACAAAAGTAAGTGATTTGACTATTAATATTTCTCGAAAAACTTCTCAAGTCATGAGTTATCTGAAGGCAAGAATCACTTCTTATTTATATTTGCCTCTTCAACATGTAGCACAGGTCCTGACACAAAATAGGACTCATTAAGTGCCTACTGATGAACTAAACAAATAGAACATCTTACCATTAATTACTAAAAAAAGGTGATGCTAACTTAGCTTTCCCAGACACTGATATTAGAAACAAAACTTTACTAGAGTTTTGATGAATTTGTCAGAGGAGTGACCACAAGAGATAGTGCGGGTGGTGGTGGTGGTGGTGGTGGTGTGTGTGTGTGTGTGTGTGTGTGTGTGTGTATTTAATAAAAGGAGGGCTGGAAATGAAAGGAAGCTTGTATAGACAGACCTGTACATTAGGAGACATTGCGGAAGATACTATCTACTTTCATGTGTATGTTGGGAGGCTGGTTTTGAACTGTTAAATGTAGCATCCTTTTTTGTTGCTGTGAACTTGCATACAGAAGTATTTGTAGTATCCTTAATGTGTTAGCTAGTAGGATAAAAATTCACTTTCCCTAAGTAGCATTGCATGGGTTGGAGGTACTGAAAAAAATATAAGTTTAATGAATTGAATCCAGTTAGATTATATAAATTGAATTATATTCCAGATCCATAAGAGTTTCCTCAGGGAACTGTGTCATATTTTAATAGAGATTTCAAAGGGAACAATTTCAGTTTGAAAGTGTGCATAATAAAATTTTGGAAATTATAAAACAATCTTTAAAATTATTTTTGAACACAGTGATGAGAATGAGAAAAATATTTCCGCCATACATAAAATTTTAGAGTGTGATTAAGCGCCTTCCACCTTATACCACAAGTTAAATGATCTCAGTGTTTACCAAAAAAAATAAATAAGTAATAACTATGGAATTTCAATTTCTTTTGAATTTTCCCTTTTCTCTCCACTAGGCTATACTGTTAATTTCCTAAGTAGGTCTCTTTATGCTAACCTTTTTATATTTGATTTGACTGTGGTTAGAATATGTAGCATTAGATCTATTGTTTAGCAATTTTGAAGTGTATAACGCCTTATTATCAACTCTAGGTACAATCTTGTATAGCAGATCCCTAGAGCTTATAGATCTTGCTTAATTAAAACTTTTTGCCTGTTAATGATTACATACCTTCCCTTTTCCCTCTTCACCCACTCCTTGGCAACCATTTCACCCTCTGCTTTGACTATTTTATTAACCTCATACAGATTGAATCATTCCGTATTTTTATTTCTGTGACTGGCTTATTAAAATTAGCTTATTATTGTCAAGGTTTATCAGTGTTTTTTTCACATTGCAGTATACTGTTTTTTTAAAAAGGCTGATTTGTATCAAATTGTGTATGTACCACATCTCTCTATCCATTCTACTTAATATCATTTTGGAGTCAATACTAGCTCTTTGTTTCATTAATATCAGCTTTGCCAACATGATAGACTTAAAAGTGCCTGAATATATTCTCCATGAATGTATCAAACTATCTTGAAAAAGTATCAGCATAAGAAACAAAGCTATTATGAATGAAGTTCATTGAAGAGGCTGACAGTATAGCATGGGGTTTATGAATAAGAACTTTGCAATCTAATTGCTTGGGCTTAAATTCCATCTGTGTTACAAATTAACTCAGCTAGGCAAGAAAATGTAATTGTTAATTTCTTCATCTATAAAATCAGAGATAATAATAGGACCTAACTCTTAGTGTTGCTGTGGGGAATAAATGAATAAACTCCCTGAAAATTTATAGACACTGTGTGTGTTAGTTATGATGATGCTAATTATATTCCTGATAAGGTCTGTACTGATAGCTTGAATTTTTATAAACTGGTATCTGCTAACTATTACCATGTAAAACAAATGAATGAATTAAATGCTGCCTATTAGTTACGTTTTTAGGATAAAAGACATTATTATTTTAGATATTTGGAGTTCAAACTTGTAGAACTCTGTTCTCTTAGAGGTTCTCTCAAATTTAAAGAAAGTCTTTTGCATTAATTTGATAATTAGAAGTTATTCTACCATTTTAGAAAGGAATGGCTCCTATGTTCATATGTCTACACCTCAAAAATAATCACTCTAATTAATCTTGGCCTTTAAGTAAACAAAATATCAATCTGCTTGGAAGACTTTCTTTCTTCTGCCATTTGGAAAATTTATTCCACTAAATTCTTCTCCTACGCATTCAAGACATATTGTACTCCCAAAAATTATATCAACAAACAAGGTGCCCTAAGAGAACATGACTAATTCACAACCTTTTTCAAAAAGTGAAAAGGAGTAATTGAGTCACTACTTCCTTCCAAGTTATTAGGGAAATGTAAAACAAAGAAAATATTTGGCAATACCAGTTGTAGGCAAGGATATGGGGAGGCAGAGACATTTATGTTCTTTTGATAGGCCTATAAATGTTTTACAACCACTTTGGATTATAACTTGGCATTAGCATTTCTGATTGTATATTGTAAAAATAATTATTTATTAAGGAGAGGTGAAAAGGAATATTCACTGTAGCATCATTTGTAATGATAAAAATTGGGAAATAATGTTAGTTAATATCATTATGAATGAAAAATATAAGTACATTTATAAAATATAGTAAAATTAAGAAGTAAACATAAATCTGTATGTATCAATGTGAATAGCCTAAAATCAATAATTGCTTGATAACGTATATAAGATGTACAATCAACAAAAAATAGTTCTTATTAATTTATGGTTTACTCAATTTCTAGAAGTTAAATACAAAGTGCTATTTTTGACTTGTTTCTGTTCAGTCTTACGGAAATTCATGTGAGTCTTATACCTATATGGTTAAAGCATAAAAAGGTAGATATAAAAAAGTATAGCAATTGTGTGGTGATGGTTTTCTTTGGTAGTATGAGAAGGATGGGAGTGGCTTGAAGAAAGATAATTAAGTGACTTCAACTGTATCATTAATTTTTATTCCCTTAAATAAGTTCATGGTGCTAATATTTTCATGTGTCACTTTTAATTGGTGAGTTATGGGTTTTGCTATAACTTTATTTATAAGAGAAAATTTTCTTTAATAGAAAATCAATTTAACATAGAGAAACCAAGGAAAGAATATAAGGTAATTCTGTGAAATCGGTGCTGATATCCCCTTTATCATTTTTTATTGCATCTATTCAACTCTTCTCTCTTTTGTTTTATATTAGTCTTACTAGCGGTCTATTTATTTTGTTAATCTTTTCAAAAAACCAGCTCCTGGATTTATTGATTTTTTGAAGGGTTTTTTTCGTGTCTCTATCTTCTTCAGTTCTGCTCCGATCTTAGTTATTTCTTGTCTTCTGCTGGCTTTCAAATTTGTTTGATTTTCCTCCTCTAGTTATTTTAGTTGTGACAATAGAGTATAGATTTTAGATCTTTCCTCACTTCTTATGTGGGCATTTAGTGCTATAAATTTGCCTCTAGACACTGCTATTCCACAGAAATACATACTACGATCAGAGATTACTACACACAACTCCAAGCGTATAAACAAGTAAACCTAGAAGAAATGGATAAATACCTGGACACTTACACCTTCCCAAGGCTAAACCAGGAAGAAATTGAATCCCTGAATAGACCAATAACAACGTCTGAGGTTGAGGCAGCAATTAAAAGCCTACCAACCAAAAAAAGTCCAGGTCCAGATAAGTTCACAGCCAAATTCTACCAGATATACAAAGAGGAGATGGTACTATTTCTTTTAAAACTATTCCAAAAATACAAAAAGAGGGAATCCTCTCTAACTCATTTTATGAGACCAACATCATCCTGATACAAAACCTGGCAGAGACACAAATAAAAAAGAAAATTTTAGGCCAATATCCATGATGAACATTGATGCAAAATCTTCAATAAAATATTGGCAAATTGAATGCAACAGCACATCAAAAAGTTTATGCATCATGATCAAGTACATTTCATTCCAGGGATGCAAGGCTGGTTCAACATCTGCAAATCTATAAACATAATCCATCACATAAACAGAACCAAATACAAAAATCACATGATTATCTCAATAGATGCAGAGAAGGCCTTTGACAAAATTCAACAGCCCTATATGCTAAAAACTCTCAATAAACTAGGGATCAATGGAACTTATCTCAAAATAATAAAAGCTATTTATGACAAACCCACAGCCAATATCACACTGAATGGGCAAAAACCAGAAACATTCCCTTGGAAAACTGGCAATAGACAAGGGTGACCTCTCTCACCATTCCTATTCAACATAGTATTGGATGTTCTGGCCAGAGCAATCAGGCAAGAAAAAGAAATAAAGGATATTCTACTAGGAAAAGAGGAAGTCAAGTTGTCACTATTTGCATTAAACATGATTGTATATTTAGAAGACCCCCTCATCTCAGCCCAAAATCTCCTTAAGATAACAAGCAACTTCAGCAAAGTCTCAGGATATAAAATCAAAATGCAAAAATCACAAGCATTCCTATATACCCATAACAGACAGAGAGCCAAATCATGAGTGAACTCCCATTTGTAACTGCTACAAAGAGAATAAAATACCTAGGAATACAAATAACAAACGACATAAAGGACCTCTTCAAGGAGAACTACAAACCACTGCTCAAGGGAAATAAGAGAGGACACAAACAGATGGAAAAACATTCCATGCTCATGGTTAGGAAGAATCAATATGGTGAAAATGGCCATACTGCCCAAAGTAATTTATAGATTCAACACTATCCCCATCAAGCTACCATTGGCTTTCTTCACAGAACTGAAAAAAACCACCTTAAACTTCATATGGACCCAAAAGGGAGCCCACATAACCAAGACAATCCTAAACCAAAAGAACAAGCCTGGAGGCATCATGCTACCTGACTTCAAACTATACTACAAAGCTACAGTAATCAAAACAGCATGGTACTGGTACCAAAACAGAGATATAGACCAATGGAACCGAACAGAGGCCTCAGAAGTAATGCCATACATCTGCAACCATCAGAACATTGACAAACCTGACAAAAACAAGCAATGGGGAAAGGATTCCCTATTCAATAAATGGCATTGGGAAAACTGGCTAGCCATGTGCAGAAAGCTGAAACTGGACCCTTTCCTTACACCTTATACAAAAATTAACTCCAGATGGGTTAAAGATTTTAACACAAGACCTAACACCATAAAAACCCTAGAAGAAAACCTGAACAATACCATTCAGGACATAGGCATGGGCAAGGATTTCATGATTAAAACACTGAAAGCAATGGCAACAAAAGCCAAAATAGACAAATGGGATCTAATTAAACTTAAGAAGAGCTACTGCCCAGCAAAAGAAACAATCATTATAGTGTACTAGCAACCAACCGAATGGGAAAAAAGTTTTGCAATTTACCCATCTGACAAAGAGCTAATATCCAGAATCTACAATGAACTTCAACAAATTGACAAGAAAAAAAAACCCCATCAAAAAATGAGCAAAGGATATGAACAGACACTTTTCAAAAGAAAACATTTATGTGGCCAACAAACATATGAGAAAAATGCTCATCATCAGTGGTCATTAGAATAATGCAGATCAGAACCACATTGAGATACCTTCTCATGCAAGTTAGAACGGTGATCATTAAAAAAATCTGGAGACAAAAGATGCTGGAGAGGATGTGGAGAAATAGGAATGCTTTTACACTGTTGGTGGGAGTGTAAATTAGTTCAACCATTGTGGAGGACAGTGTGGGATTCCTCAAGGATCTACAAGCAGAAATACCATTTGACGCAGAAATACCATTTGACCCAGTCATCCCATTACTGGGTATACACTCAAAGGTTTATAAAACATTCTATCATAAAGACACATGCACACATATGTTCATTGTGACACTGTTTACAATAGCAAAGACTTGGAACCAACCCAAATGCCCATCAATTATAGGCTGGATAAAAAAAATGTGGCACAGATACACCATCGATTAGTATACAACCATAAAAAAGGATGAGTTCATATCCTTTGCAGGGACATAGATGAATCTGAAAACCATCATTCTCTGCAAACTGACACAAGAACGGAAAACCAAACAACACATGTTCTCGCTCTTAAGTGGGTGTTGAACAATGAGAACACATGGACACAGGGAGGGGAACATCATACACTGGGGTCTGTTGTGGAGTGAGGGACTAGGGGAGGGATAGCAGGGGGTCGGGAGACTGGGGAGGGATAACATTAGGAAAAATACCTAATATAGGTGACTGGGGGATGGAGGCAGCAAACCAACATGGCATGTGTATACCTATGTAACAATCCTGCATAATCTGCACATGTACCCCAGAACTTAAAGTATAATTTATAAAAAGAATACAATGTCAAACACATAATGTACAGCTGATATATTAAGACCTTAAAAGTACCCAACACTCTGATTTTTAAATCTCTAAACTGATCATAATGTCTATTTACTTGCTAATGCATTTCCAATTTCCTTTATAAGCTGCTCAATATCACCAAATATATAGATATAATAATTAACCTCAGTTATTTTCAAAGTGTTACTTGCTCAAATTTTATTTAATGAAACTTGCTTTTCTATTTTATGTCTTCTGGAATACAATTGATGGCTACTAATTTTATTGTGGTTTACTAAGTTCAGATATCACTACATAAAGCCTATTAATGTTTCCTCTTAGCAGCTTTTAAGATATGACATCATCATTATACAGCACACAAGGAAAGATAAGAGAGAAGGTCTAATATGGCTGGGGTTATTAAGAAGCTTCAGCAAAATAATAAGAGGAGTGGGTCAGAAGGAGGAGAAATAAAATAGCATACCTAAGGGTCAAATTAATATGCTTAGCTTCTTATATTCAGGTTTATGATGAATGGGAATGACAGTTGTAACCCTGGACACTTAAGGGAATCCACCTGACACTAATGGAAAGAGGAAATTACTTATGATGGGAAAGAGATGAGAAGCTGGTACCAACCAGCTTATCAGGGTATTTGGCACCTACACTCAAATTGATGGTGGGGGTACCAAGGAAATTCTGCTCATCCGAGAAAACTATGTAGAAGGAGGCCAACTAGTTTACCTGGCCGTTTTATGGAACATGTAATGGGATACTCAATATCATCAGAGAAGTGCTTATTATCAACATCCTCGTGGACCTATGAAAAGACATCTTCACCACTGGTATTTAGAAGAAGGACTATTGATTCTCATAACGTCTTTCCTCAAATATTAAAATTAGAATTAATAATAAATAACCTATGAAATGGATTTTCAAGTTTGCTAAATTATAGTTGCCTGCATACCTGTTCATAAATGCCTGTGAAATGTACATATTACACATATAGGCTCAAATAATATATAGATTACCATTGTGAGATTCTGATATTAGATATAAAGCTCTCCTCATGTGATATTAGTGAAAATTTTAGGTAGTTTTGTTTAGTGACTGTCCTCTATTCTACACAATCTTGCTCAGTAAACTATGTTTCTTCTCATTTGCTTCTGCATAACTATTTTTTTAAATCTGTTTTTCACACTGGTCCACATAGTTACAGGTTCTTGCATCAGATATGATACAAAAGTTGTAAGAGTTTTTATTATCTAGGCATGCAGCAATGTATTTTATCAATTGTATTCATATTTCTATAGAAATTTATTTTCTTATTTGCTTTTGTATAAATCTGTGCTGTCCCAGATTCTGCTTCTTTATTTCCTATGAATAAGTTTTGCTATTGTGTAACAAATTTCAACATTTCTGGCATTCTGTGGGGAGATAACGTTTCCTAAATATTTTTTGAAACGTAGCACAAGTGGAATGGCCTTCATTTCAAAGATAGTTTTGGTATTTGTTACAAATCCTGTAAGGTTAAAAAATATGTTGGTATATAAAGTGTAATATTTTGTGTATATATTGTTTTGATAAAGCCAACATTAAGAAAGTACAATTGAAGAGTGCTCAGCTAATATGTTAATCAAGTATGTCCAATTGAGGAGCACTCCACAAACATTACATGAAAAAGAAAAATACACTGGAAATGACTATGAGCATGCCTTCTGATATTGATGACTCCATACATGTCAATCAATAATGATGCTTTGCTCATTAGCATGATGAATGTCAGATATACAAAATTTTAATGTACCATAATAAATTGTAGTGTGTGACAGTAGCACAATAAATGTCCTTTTATTTGTGAAATTAACGTTATTCATGGCCAGGTGCGGTGGCTCATGCCTGCAATCCCAGCACTTTGGGAGGCTGAGGTGGGTGGATCATGAGGTCAAGAGATCAAGACCATCCTGGCCAACATGGTCAAACCCTGTCTCTACTAAAAACACAAAAATTGGCTGGGAGTGGTGGCATGCACCTGTAGTCCCAGCTACTTGGAAGGCTGAGGCAAGAGAATCGCTTGAACCCGGGAGGCAGAGGTTGCACTAAGCCGAGATCGCACCACTGCATTCCAGCCTGGTGACAGGGCAAGAAAAAAAAAAAGTTATTCATGACACGATGTTCAGCTAAAATATTTTAAAATGTGCCTTACCCTTCCATAAAACAAAACATGAAAATCTCTAAGAATCATATCCTTAGATTCCTAAGGATATCCTTAGGAATGACACTCTACCCTAAGCTGCTAAGTGTTTCTATAGCCAGCTGTGAACTCTGCACATTGTTTGCCTGCTGCCATCGTTGGTTGATATTGATAGGGTTGATAGAATTCATTCTAAAAATTCTTGGCATTTGTCTCAAAATAACCTCCTACAACAAATGATAATAAGAATACTTAAAATCTGGTGTAATTGAAAATTTTGCAAGTAAAAAACAGATTGTTGGAATTGTCTCTTTTATATAACTAAAAATAGTTCATTAATAAATGTCCCCATTTGTAATCATCCTGTTTGCAAAAATCTGATCTGAGATTTGTTAATGTAATAATCCTCTCCAATTGAAATATGTAATGGCTAATGTTAACTACCAGAAAGAATCTATACATCACCAAGTAGATTAAGTCAGGTCACAATTACTTCCTCTACTCTTGCAACCAAAATCCATTATTTTGAAGTCAATAATGCGGTGTCAGATGGTGTGTGAGCACTGTATGCAAAAATAATTTTCAGATGTAGCTTCCAATTTTAGTTAATAAATGTAATGGAGAAGGCATTCTATTATTTAGATGCCAGTAGAACATTGAGCTGAATGATTGAGTGGGTCTCATTATGACACATAGGTAGACTTCCTTTCAAAAAAGAAAAAAAAGCTAAGAGGTATGATTTAACATCAATCCTCTAACAAAAACGGCTGGAAAAATGCAACATATGTGAGAATCTTGGCTCTTGGGTATATAATAAAATATAGTCAATGTAGTTAACAGTTATACATTTATTACCGCACAGCTATATCAAGTTGCAATTTACTGATGATTCAATCATATTTACATAATTTACCATTGATTCCAAGTTGTTATTTAAGTATGCTCTCAGAATAATATAAATTTTGAAAACATTCCAAAATCTTATAAATGCAGAGTACAATGAAATTTACTATATTGTAGTTTTTTTTCTACTCCCACTCAGGAATTCTAAATTGCTTCATAGTTTTTGTAATGTTATGTTTTTGTGGACATTTATTCTCTTCCTTATGTATATGTTTAGACTAGAAGGGCATTTTCTGAACAAAAGAAAAAAACAATGGGGACGAAATATCTTTGATTAAGTCCTTGTTCTGTCACTATGTCAGAGCTTAAGTAGGTCATTTTTGTGAAAAAAGAAAAATAATATTTTTTCTGTCTCTAACAAAACAGTTATGTATCACTTAACAAGAAAATCCTTCTAAAGTGCTTCAAAATGTAAAATGCCAGGCAAATGTAAATTTTTAAGATTAAATTACATGTCCTAAGTCCCCACCAAATATCCTTAAACTTGAGATGCTTTTTTTCCATTATTCCAGAATGCATCTGGTATTCACTGTATGGAGACTGCCAAATATGGCATGATGCATGGGTCAGTCATGTGCAATAGAAACTTGTTCTATTCAAGATACCAATGATTTTGTTACTGGAGGAGTGTAACTGCTGCTGGATTCCTTAGTTCCCACACCGGGAGTTGAACCCTAGCCACCTGAGTGAAAAACCAGGAGTCCTAACCACTAGGCCACCATGGAAGGGGGTACCATAGCTGGCACTTATATTCTTGTCTTTCCTAACCCTGAAGAATGGGGAAAGGGGCCCCGGAGGCACAGTGAGTTTACAGCTGGAATAAAACTTGTGCACCCAAAGAGCAGGCAAAGTGCATTTTATTAAGCAGAGTGAAAAGACAGCTCCCACGCTTTCGTGGGAGGGGTTCCGGAAAGCGGATACCATCCAGGCAGGAGCAGCTGGAGTTTTTACCTTTGAGCTATTTCCTCCCTACTCATGTTCTTGTCCAGTGAGAGGAGTTCTTTCAAACATCCTCTGGATTGATTGATCTTTGACTCCCATACCAGATTGGTTACTTGTTTTATAATCCCGAGTCACAGAGCCCCCCTCCTCCAAGAGCCAGCATGGGAAACTCAGAGAAAAATGGCCCTACCTGGCTTGTCAGCCCAGGAAGAGGGATCAAAGAGCCATACCTGGCCCATTGGAGGGAAACTGAACAAAGAGCCCTAGCTGTCTGAGGCAGGAAAACTGGAGAACCCAGGAAGTCTCTCTAAAACAGTCACACAGTTTTCTGATCGAGAAAAACTTTACTAGAGGGTGAAAGAGCAGGAGCATCACCATCTTGGACAAGTCCCTCATTCTAAAGTTCACCTTAATAAAAAACAAAACAAAATAAATATGCCTAAATCCAAAGGGCATCAGCCTAATGGCTAAGGTCAGCACGATCATAAACCACAAAAAACATCTCCAACCAGAAACCTCCCTGACCAGAGACATGCTAACCCCGAGATATACCCCTTCTGCCCGGGAAGATACCAGCCCTAAGATTAAGACCCTCCTGCAAGAAAGATGTCAGCCCCAAGACAACCAACCCTCCGCCCCATACGGAAACATTCCAGGCTTGTAGTAAGTGCCCCTCACCCTAATCCCAATATATACTCTTAGTCTGTAAGAGAAAGAGCTCCTGACAGAAACTGGCCAAAAGACCCTCTTAGGTGTTATCTAAAGTAAACTTGTCTTTAACTGTCAAGGTTGTTTCATGTTTCTTTCGTCTTTCTTTAACTCTTACAGAGGGTATCAATTTTATCTCTAGCCTTCTAAGACATATAAGCTCACATGTAACAAAGTTCAGATTTTGGGGGAAAATACAAATGACTATGTCTGTTCTGATCCTGTTAGCTATGCTACCATTTAACTCCTCCACCACCAACACCATGAGCTATTATTCCCATTGTTCTTAAACACTTAACTCACTGAACACAAACTCCTTTTCTGGAAGCCAAGTTTTGATGTCCATTTAGTGTTACCTTGATTCTGTGATAGCTGGATTCTTATGTGACACTATTACCAGTGGAGGGTATTCAGATTCTTGATGTCTTGAACAAAAAATTGTACAAAACACACAAACAAAACAAGGAAAGAATGAAGCAACAAAATCAGAGATTTATTTAAAATGAAAGCATGCTCTACAGGGTAGGAATGGGCCTGAGCATTGTTACAGAATTTTCTGGGGTTTAAATGCCCTCTAGAGGTTTCCATTGGTTACTTGGTTATACCCCATGTTAATGAAGAGGATGAAGTTGAGTTACAAATTCATTAACTTATTGTATGCCTCATGTAAATAGAGAGGATATTTCCTGTCATAGCTGAAGTGTTTTCATTTGATTTAGTTCAAGGAAGCTCTTAAGTTTCCTGCCTCCTGGACTTATTCTCCTGCCTCAACAGCATCCCTGGAAATTTTTAAGTTTTGTTCACTTATTTGTTATCAGAATCATCCATCTTGTTTTGGGTAATTTCTTTCCCATTTCAAGACTTAGCCCCAAGGGACACCATTCACTCTCCAGCTGCATCTATTCCCATCTCCAGATATTCTAACTCCTAGTCTATCAGAAAGACAGAATAAAATTTCAATAAAATATAGAGGAATTTTAACTTTTAGGGAGTTAGTCTAGAATTACTAATTTTCTGTAAAATTTCAGATTTGAAAGTCTTTTAAGATATTTCCAGCCCAATTTTTTACCTGATATAATACTCATCTCTGCTGTAGTCTTAAATAAAAGCAAAGGCTTGGTTTGAACCATTTAATAATGGAAATTTAACTAAGATGTTCAGTGTTACTTTTGATTTTTACTGTTAGGAAATTTTCCTTGTACTGAAATGAAACTTACTCCTCATAACATATGTCAATTTGTCCTGATTTTGCCCTCATAATGTAGGGCAGGTTTTGGGGTACAGGGGAGCACTCAGCTTGCTCCTCAGTGGGCTCGAGGCTCTTGGTCTCTCGCTCTCTCAAGAATGAGAGAGGACACCATGGCAGGTGTGTTCGTAAAGTAAATACCAGATCCTAGTGTTTGCAGAAAGTGATTTATTTAGGTAGAGAAAGAGAAAAAGGAGAGGAAGAGAAAAAGCTTCCATGAGAGTGTGTGGAAGGGGACGCCAGAGAGGAAATCCTCCTGGATGAGGGAGACATGGACATTTAACCTGGGAGGAATTCCCACTTTCTTCAAGCAGCCCCCTCCGCTGGCCAATGAAGAGTCCCTTTACACTTCTGCTGGAGTGATTGACTTGTGACCTTTTCCTGTGCCTGCAAAAATTAAACAGAAACCATTAAATCTCCAGGATGGAGAGAGATAGGAGGGGGCGTGGGGCTAGGAAGTTCTTGCCCTTAAAATTACACCCCCTTGTGGACCCAGAAAGAGAACACATTCCCTCATTTATTTACTGATAATATCAGATATTTCTTCCACAGATCTTTCAGATGTTTTATGATATATATCATGTCTATAGCCTAGTTCCTAATATGTCATTGCATAAATTAAATGTGATAATTAGTAACTTTGGGTCTTAAAAAATTGTCCATTGGCTTGCATTTTTATTAAATATGTCTTTTATATATTAATCTAAGTTACTGATATAATTCTAGGCAGGAAGTAAAAAAAATGATAAAGCCTACAGTTTACCTTTAAAGTTCCTCTCTGTAGTTTGACAGTGCTGCATTATTCATTTATCTAAACAATCACTTATCTGTCCTGATATCCAATGCACATTTTCTCACATTGTACATAAAAATTTTAGGCATCACTACAGACTTTCCTTTATCTACTTATTTAATAATCTGTGAGAAAATAAATTTAGATTGGCTTGATGAACACGGGAGCAACTTACATTTATTTTGAACAGAAATGTGGCTTGGCCTCAGAAAATTCAGAGTCTTAAATAAGATCAAGCTCTTTTTCTGTTTTTTCTACTCTCTCTCTCTCTCTGTGGTTTCATTATGTTCTCTCTAAAGTCGATTTTTTTGTGCACTTTGGGAAACATTGCTGCTCTCATCCATACAGCTTCACATCATACAGATTTACCTACCTGAGAAAAGACTATTTTGCTTTTGAGCCCCTAATTCCCAGTTAAAAGGAGGTTCATTTTGTAAGATTGGTTCATTTGTTTATTGTTGAATAAAACAATGATAAAAAAAAATCTAACATTTGTATAACCTGGTTACATGGCAGCTTCTGTGATAAACATGTAAAAGATGTAAGGGTCACTACTTGCAGAAAAGTACTACAGTATTGGATATGCTATTCCAAACATGTCAAATTTTTTGATGTTTGTTGAAAAAAAAATGAAACGAATAAGTCATTTCATTATGTAGGTATTTTTTTTTTTTAGGTCTTTAAGGTGATCTATTGAATACACAATTTCAGATATTTCCCAGGCATTACTGTTAAGCTAAGTGGACTGTAGTTTCTACAAACCAATATCTTATCCTCTTTAAAAATCAGGACAACTCTCCCATTTAATCTCTTTGTAACTCTGTAATTTTTAGAATTCCTCAAAGACAAATGGTGAAATCTGCCAAGGAATTTTGATGAAGAGATAAAAAGGAAGAGGAAATTTGGGGTTTTCTTTCTTTTATCATTAATGATTTTGGGGGCCCAAGATATTTTCCTTTTACACTTCCTAGCAACAATCTGAGATACTTACTCTACTTATTCAAGTCTTACAAATGAAAAGTATGTCAACCATAAGTTAAATAACTGCACAAGATATTTAAGATAATAAGTGGTGGAGCCATCAATTGTATCAAGCAGGTTGGATCTTAAGTATGATGTATGCTACCTCCTAAAAATGCTCACTTTTCTCTTTAACATTTTTCACACAACTATCAACATATTAACCTTTCTGTTATTGTATATGCTAGTACCAGAATACTTGACTGCATTACAACAAGAAGCAGGTTGAGATGTATTTATGTAATACCCGAGTATTATTACTACACAGCTGATAACCCCCTTGACAATATTCTCTTTTATGACTTGAATAATTGTAACAGTCAATCTGATTTCTGTCCTAACAAAATATAAAACTTTTGCCACCTAGGGCTAATATTTATAAACCTTTACTTATTTAGTGAATTTAAAAATGTAATTAATTACTACTGATTTTCTCCCCATTGGGGTGAGATGCCTTGTCTTTAGTTCAATTTTTTAAGGTATTTTGAGCAAACTTTAGATGCACCACACTCATAAGCCTAGTCATCAGTCATTGAAATTTGTACATATGACGTTCACTATTGAAAACATAGTTTGAATTGAATTAACTTATAGGTATGACCAAATCTTTTCAGGCTAAGTGACGTGTCAGAGATATTCACCTAATTTATCAATTATCACCCAATTATCCCCAATTTCTAACTTGCATTCAAAAGGAAAAATAATTCAATTTTCTAACCTGCATATTCCTCAATTCCTAGCTTGTGTCAAAATATGACCCACAGCCTACCATTACTTGCAGCAGAGAAGTCAAATTTTAGGTAACTAACAGTATGTGATAGAGCTGTGCTCCATTACCATTTGTACAAAGGTGACTGAACATTTTCACGGGAGAATGAGGAAAGCGAGAGTGTGGGGGTTCAGCAGAGTAAAAGAAGTAAAATTGTACAAAGGGGTGATTCGTGTAAATATGATTAGGCCAACTATGTCAGCTGCATCAGCTTACTGGCAGTTATTGAAGTGAAGAGGCTATTCTCCCACAGAGACTGGTGGACAAAGGACTTATCTTTCTTGATAATTACAATTTAAAGGAATGGGCTCTCAGTTTCTTGAGAAAGATGTTTCTGAGTTGCAAGAGATACATATTAGCAATTGTAAACCCTTTATAATAAATGCTCTTGACAGAGCAGGAACATGGCCATCTTGGACAAGCCCCTCACTGTAAAGTTCACTTTAATAAAAAAAACAAACAAAAAAAAAAAAAACACCTAAATCCAAAGGTCATCAGCCTAATGGCTAAGGTCAGCATGACCCTAAACCACAAATAAAATCTTCAATCGGAAACATTCCAAACTCCCCTCTGACCAGAGACATGTCAGCCCTGAGATAAACGCCCTCTGGCTGGAAAGATGTCAGCCGTCAGCCCCAAGATAACCTCTCCTCCACGCAGAGACTTTCCAATTCCACAGTAAAATTTCTCCCTCACACAGAAACATTCCAAGCTTGTGATAAGCCCCTTCACCCTAAAACCAATATATACTCTTAGCCTGTAAGAGAAAGCGTTCCTGACCTAAATCAGCCAGAAGCCCCTCTCAAGTTTTTTTCTAAAATAAACCTGTTGTTAACTGTTAAGCCACATTTTGTGTTTCTTTCTTCTTTCTTTAACTCTTACAGATCTAAGGTAAGGAAGTCAGGGTCTATAATCAGGTTGGCTTGAACAAACAAAATTTTCATAGCAGCCTTGTGCTTTCCCAACCTGCAGTTTTCACTGGTATAGTGGTTTGTTTATTTATTTTCAAGGAAAAAAAAAAAGTAAACATCTAAATGGAAGTTTAGGAAATACAAAATCAAATAGTGGTTACAACATTTTTGCTTTTCAGAATAATTAGAAAGATAAAATAAAAAAATAAAGTAAAACTGAGATTTTGTTCCAATTATAATATGGTTGAAAATATTTTATTTTCTTTCTTAGCAGCCCAAAGAATCAATTACCTTATTAATAAAATACCTGGGATATTGATGCTGATGTCAATATTTCCACATATGTAAATGACTCTGTCTGTGTACTTACTTTGTATTTATGGTTGTCATCTGACTGTTGGAAAAAATTAAACTAGGAGATCACAGGGCTCCATTGAAGCACTGGAATAATAGTGCTAGAAAAATTTTCATCCACATTGTCAGTCTTGCCTCTTGTCTCTCTTGCAGTTAGGATTGTACAAAAAAATGAAAAATTCTATTCTAAATATCCTTCAAAGTCTGCAGACTTTGCTCAATGGCAAAAATAAACATTGGTTTCTTAGATTTTGCAAAAGCCTTCCCTTGTTATGGCCTAATTATTTTCACTGCACAGAAAAATGTCACTGTTGTTTTACACACTAATAATATCCAATTATATTTGAAAAGCATATATTAAAAACCTGCTGTCCACAAGTTATTTCACTAAAGTTTCAGAATATAAATAATTGGATTAACTGTATTCCTCATCTTCTGTTACGGAAATAACTGTAATACAACATTACATGAAGAAAAATATTTATGTAATTTATAACACATTGCAGTATTTTGTACTTATACAGAATGTGTACCCTGTATTCAGACATGACAAGTTACTTACAATCCAAATCTCCAAATTTTTGTCAAGAATTGTAGAGGGTCAGATATTTTACTCTTCCTGCAAGCTAACAGTTTAGCCTACCACAGTTTCATAGTGGTTGACAGACGTCACAAAACTCCAGGCTCAGGTACAAAGGACCTTATTATTCATAGCACAGCAAGCAGCATAAATATGAGTGTCAGTTTCCTTTGCCTGCAAGGTCCAGTGGTTTAATGTGATATGGATCAGATGGATGCTATACATGAGATGGTTTGGAATTACAGCTGAGACACACTGAGCTCCCCAAATCTTTTATGACAGCAAGTAAACATGCCTGACTTTGAAATAGAGGAAAACATATTTTTTAATTAAACTGGACAAAAATAATTTCTTGACTTTTTTTCTGTAGGAATGTATTATATCTACATTTAAAAGTTTTTTTCTATACAAAAATCCCTGACAAAATATTTTGGAGCAAAGGACAGATGGTGCATTTCTCAAAGGATGTGCGGTTGTATTAGTCTGCCTTCACACTGCTATACATAACTACCTGAGACTGGGTAGTGTATAAAGAAAAGAGGTTTAATTGACTCACAGTTCTGCATGGCTGAAGAGACCTCATGAAACTCACAATCATGGCAGAAGGTGAAGGGGAGGCAAGGCACATTTTACATTGCAGCAGGAGAGACACAAAATGAGGTGAGGGGGACTGCCAAATACTTTAAAACCATCAGGTCTTTTGAGAACTCATTCAATGTCACAAGAACAGCATGAGGGAAACCTCACCCATAATCCAATCACCACCTACATGGTCCCTTCCTCAACATATGGAAATTATAATTTGAGATGAGATTTTAGTGAGGATACAGAACCAAACCATACCGTTCCACCCTAGCCCATTCCAAATGACATGTCCTTCTCACATTTCAAAACACAATTATGTCTTCCCAACAATACTTCAAAGTCTTAACTCATTCCAACATTAACTCAAAATTCCAAGTCCAAATTCTCACCTGAAGCAAGGCAAGTTTCTGCTGCCTATGAATCTGTAAAATAAAAACAATCAGTTACTTCCAAGATACAATGGGGGGTTCAGGCATTGTGTAAATACTCCAATTCCAAAAGGGAGAAATTGGTTAAAACAAACAGGCTACAGGCTCCATGCAAATCTGAAATCCTGCAGGACAGTCATTAAATCTTAAATCTCCAAAATAATCTCTTTGACTTCATGTTTTCCATCGAAGGCACAAGGATGCAAGGGGTGTGCTCCCATAGCTGTGGACAACTCCACCTCTGTGGCTCTCAAGGGTGCAGCCCCTGTGGCTCCTTTCACAGTCTGATGTTGAGTACCTGTGGCTTTTCAAGGTGCATTGTGCAAGCTATTGGTAGATTTACTATTCTGGGGTCTGGAAGATGGTGACCTTCTTTTCACAGCTCTACTAGGCAGTAACCCAGTGAGAACTCAGTTTGGGGGCTCCCACTTCACATTTCCCCTCTTTATTGCCCTAATAGAGGTTCTCCACGAGGGCTCTGCCCCTGTAGCAGACTTCTACCTGTACATCCATGCCTCTCCATACATTCTCTGAAATCTAGGTGGAGGTTCCCAAAACTCAATTCTTGCCTTCTGTGCACCCACAGGTTTAATGGCCCAAGTTGTACCGTGGCCCCTTTTAGCCACAGCTGAAGCTGAAGCTGCTGGGATGCAGGGCACCATTTCCCAAGACTGTCCAGAGCAACAGGGCCCTGAATGCAGCCCAAGAAACTGTTTTTCTCTCCTAGGTTTCTGAGCCTGTGATGGGAGGGGCTGCTATGAAGACCTCTAAAATGCCCTGGAGACATCTTTCCCATTGTCTTAGCTATTAACATTCTACTTCTCTTTACTTATGTTAATTTCTGCATCTTGGTGGCTTGAATTTCTCCCCAGAAAATGGGCTTTCCTTTTCTACCACATGGATAGGCTGCAAATTTTCCGAACTTTTATGTTCTGCTTCCCTTTTAAACAGAAGTTCCAATTTCAGACTGTCTCATTGTGAGTGCATATGACTGCATGCTTTTATAAAAAGCCAGATCACATCCTGAATGCCTTGCTGCTTAGAAGTTTCTTTTCCAGATACCCTAAATCATCTCTTAAATTAAAAGTTCCACAGATCTCTAGGTCAGAGACAAAATGCCACCAGTCTGTTTGCTAAAGCATAGCATTAGTGACCTTTTCTCCAGTTTCCAATAAATTCTTCATCTCCATATGAGACCATCTCAGCCTGGACTTAATTGTCCATGTCACTATCGTATGTTGGTCAAAACCATTCAACCAGACTCTAGGAAGTTCCAAACTTGCCCAAATCTTCCTGTTTTCTTCTGAGCCATCCAAATTGTTATATCAATGCCCGACTTCCCTCAGTACCAACTTTGTGTATTAGTTTGTTTTCACATTGCTATAAAGAACTATCTGAGACTGAGTAGTTTATACAGGAAAGAGGTTTAATTGACTCACAGTTTCACACAGCTATGGAGGGTCAGGAAGTTCATAATCATAGTGGAAAGCAAAGGGGAAACAAGGCATGCCTTACATGGCAGCAGGAGAGAGAGAGAGAGAGAAAGAGAGAGAGAGAACAAGAGGGGGAACTGCCAAACACTTTTAGATGATCAGATCGCATGAGAACTCACTATGACAAGAACAGCATGGGGGAAACTGCCCTGAGGATTCAATCACCTCCCACCAGCTTCCTCCCTCAACAAGTGGGGATTTCAATTTGAGATGAGATTTGAGTGAGGACACAGGTCCAAATCATATCAGCAGTACCGTGACATACCCATGTAGAATAGTCTCCTGACAATTTTCTACCTCTAAAACTGGTAAATAATTTCTATTCTGAGGACGTTTTTTAAAATCCTGAAAATTCTGTTAAACTCTGCTCTGAGGACGTTTTGTAAGATTGAGTCATTTGTAAATAGCATAGCCCAGTAACTTGCGCAGTGAATGGCCTCAATAAAAATTTATGTCCTCTTATTCACTCTCTATTTACTTTAACTTTAAAATAATGCAATCCATATAAAAATTAAAATATTTCATTAATGGAGTTTATTTTATGTTTATTATTTACAAAATTATTATTCTGAATAAACCTACAGACCCCCTGTTTACTGTATGTTAGGTCATCAAATCATAAGTCACATATTAAATATACAAATTTGGGCTGCTGATAGTAGGATTGTCCTGGAAGATAAAGTAATTTATTGTAAAGAAGGTAAACTTTGAATTGCTTATATAAGTCATTCCAGTTACTGCCAAAACTGATAATTTTCTGTATCTTAACACAATATACAAGTGCTTACATATACTGGTGACCAACAAATATTTACACAATGCATAGACTGATGAATAACAGGGAAGCAATCATTGGTCAATAGAGTATAAACTATTCATTCAACATCTTATTTGGATCTTCAGAAGTGTTAGCTATAAAAATAATCCATTAAAATAGTTGTGCTGTAAAAGTCATTTGCAAGTAGATTACAAATATATTTAAAATTTTAAATACATAAATATCATGAACAGTATTTAACAAAACTTTTAAAAAGTTAATGGATAGCAAGTGTTTATACGTATCTTAAGAAAGGTTATCTCAATATTCTCCCAAAAAGAAAATGATGATTTTTAGATAAGGAAAGAACCTTTTACAGTCTATCATATTTAGACACAAAATCAACTATAGACATTTTTCTATGAGTTACTATATGAATAACTTATTCAATGCCAAAAGTAATAAAATAATATTTGTGGACACCACTTGTTAAAACTATGATCATAGCTAAATGAGGAAGAAAAGAAGTTGAATTAACTGGAAAAAATAATGACATATCTTTTTAGAAAACTACAGAGTGATATTTTGTCATCATTGGTAACTTAGTCTATTAGGATCTATCAAAATATTGTCTGTTATTTTAAAAATCTTGATTGAATGATCAATACAGAAAAATAGCTTCTTTTTAAAACCCTGAATATGTTAACAGTGATCTCTGCTCAAATACAACAAAAAAGAGTTAGCTAGTAGCCAACACCCAGCGTATAAAGAATTTATAAAACTTATGAAAATTTGAGAATTAATCATTCATTTGCATTTATGTACTTGAATAATGTCATTAACTTGTGTAAATCTAGTCCCTATCTTTCATAAAATTATTTCATGGTAGAGCAAAAGAAAAGTAATAGAGGCTAACTGATAAAAAAAAAAAAATGTAGTACTAAGTTTTTGAAGTACATTTGTCAACATATGAAAAAACGTGGACTTGAATAGAGTTTTTTCTGGAGTTGGTTTCTGAAGTTTTATTACTGTGTCAAAGTAGTATTTAAGAAAAGGAGCCGAGGCGTGAAAATGGCGTAGCTTTGGGTTTCAGTATGGCTGTGGCAGTATAAGCCTACCACAGCAGATTTCTTCTGCTGAGTACAACTAAAGATTCCTAACAAAATACAAAAAGAATCTATATGAGGACTCTTAAAATACATAAAGGTAGGAATGCTTTAGATCAGAGTCAAATCTTAAAGATGTGTCCTGCATGGGGGACGATGTTATCATTTTGTTCTTTTCTCTTTCACCTTTACCCCAGGAGTGACCCAATTACAGAACCAGAAAACAGAGAAAAAATGTAAGTGGCCAAACCTCTAATAGAATTCCCACTTTTCTGTCCAGAAGAACTTGGAAAATGGTTTCACATAAACTGAAGAATGTGGGGGGGGAAATGTAGAAAGTAAAAATTTGGAAAATGGAAAGCACTAATTCAATAAGTCTAGAGGTCACCCTTGAGTTGTGCATGCACAGGAAAGACAAAATTCAGCATAGTAGAGACTTCAAAAATTAAACTGAGATTGGTACCAATACCCTAGGAAGATGAGACATAATTTGTACTGTGAGCCTAAATCTTTGATTTGCATGCTAAAAATTAAAGCAACTTTCTCCCTCCAGAGGAGTACAACAGGACCCAGAATCTACACATCATGATATTTAAATGTCCAGGGTATAATCTAAAATTAATTTCACATAGAAAGAAATGTGACACATTTTCACAGGAAAAAAACTCTCAAAGAATGATATCTACAAGGTACCCAAATAAGATACAAGTGGCCAAAAAACATAAAAATGTTCAACATCACTAATTGCCAGAAAAATGAAAATTTAAACCACGAGATACCATCTTACATTGCTTAAAATTGCTATTATTAAAAAGTCAAAAAACTTTCTCCTGTTCTGTAGGTTGCCTGTTCACTCTTATCGACAGTTTCTTTCGGTGTGCAGAAGCTCCTTAGTCTAATTAGATCCCATTTGTCAATATTGGTTTTTGTTGTCATTGCTTTTGGTGCTTTAGTCATGAAGCCTGTGCCCATGCCTACGTCCTGAATGGTATTGCCTACGTTTTCTTCTAGGGTTGTTATAATTTTAGGACTTACATTTAAGTCTTTAGTCCACCTTGAGTTAGTTTTTATATAAGGTGTAAGAAAGGGGTCCAGTTTGAGTTTTCTGAATATGGCTAGCCATTTTTCCTAACACCATTTATTAAATAGGGAATCCTTAACAAACAAAAGAAACTATCATCAGAGTGAATAGGCAACCTACAGAATGGAAGAAAATTTTTGCAATCTATCCATCTGACAAAGGGCTAATATCCAGAATCTACAAAGAACTTCAACAAATTTACAAGAAAAAACAACTCCATCAAAAAGTGGGCAGTAGATATGAACGAATGCTTCTCAAAAGAAGACATTTATGCAAACAACAAAAATATGAGAAAAAGCTCATCATCACTGGTCATTAAGGAAATGCAAATCAAAACCACGATGAGATACCATCTCACACCAGTTAGAATGGTAGTCATTACAAAGTGAGGAAACAACAGATGCCGGAGAGTATGAGGAGAAATAGCAACGCTTTTACACTGTTGCTGGAAGTATAAATTAGTTCAGCCATTGTGGAAGACAGTGTGGCAATTCCTCAAGGATCTAGAACTAGAAATACCATTTGACCCAGCAATCACATCACTGGGTATATACCCAAAGGATTATAAATCATTCCACTATAAAGACACATGCACACAAATGTTTATTGCAGCACTGTTCACAATAGCAAAGACTTGGAACCAACCCAAATGCCCATCGGCGACAGACTGGATAAAGAAAATGTGGCACATATGCATTGTGGAATACTATGCAGCCATAAAAGGGATGAGTTTATGTCCTTTGCAGGGATATGGATGAAGCTGGAACCATCATTCTCAGCAAACAAACACAGGAACAGAAAACCAAACGCCACATGTTCTCACTCCTAAGTGGTAGCTGAACAATGAGAACACATGGATACAGGGAGAGGGGCATTACACACTGGGGTTTGTCGAGGGGTGAGGACCAAGGGGAGGGATAGCATTAGGAGAAATATCTAACATAGATGATGGTTGGTTGGGTGCAGCAAACCACCATGGCACACGTATACCTATGTAACAAACCTGCACATTCTGCACATATATCCCAGAACTCAAAGTATAATACTATTACTAATAATAATTATAATAAAAGAAATCCAAAACTGCAGACGTTAGAGATGCTGTGGAGAAAAGGAAACCCTTACACACTGTGGGTATGTAAATTAGTTTAGTCACTGTGGAAAGCGGTTTGGAGATTTCTTAAAAAATTAAAATAGAACTACCATTCAATCCAGTAATCCCATTAATGGATATATACCCAAAGGTAAATAAATTATCCTACCTAAAAGAAACATGTACTTACATGTTCACTGCAGCACTATTCACAATAACAAAGACATGGAATCAACTTAGGTGCCTATCAATGATGGACTGGATAAAAAAAAAACGTGTTACATAATCACCATGGATTACCATGGGGCCATAAAAAAGAATGAAACCATGTTCTTTGCAGAAACATGGATGCAGCTGGAGGCCATTATCCTAAGCAAATCATCCAGAAACTGAAAATCCAACATCGCATGTTCTCACTTGAAAGTGGGAGCTAAACTTTGAGTATAGACAGGCAAAGAGACGGAAACAATAGACACTTACGAATACTAGAGTGGGAAGGAAGAGAGAAGGGCAAAGGGGCAAAAGCTACCTATTGGGTACTATGTGCACTACCTGGGTGACAGGATAATTCACACCCCTAACCTCAACATCATGCAATATACTCCTGTAACCGACCTGCACGTATTCCCCTTGAATCTAAAAGGTTGAAATTAAAAAAAAAAAAATACCCCCTTTCCATACTCATTTCTTTCAGATATATTTGGCTTAAATTCTGCATCATATTCGATCCTATGCCCTTTTAGAAAGAGCCAAAAGAAAAATGCAAGGAGTAACAAGGAATGTGCATTTTTTTCTTTAAAGAAACAGATTTTTAAATAATGGAATTTAAATTTTTTAAAACTTTTTTATGTTTATAAATAAAATTTACAACCACACAATGTGTGTGTGTGTGTAACCATACATTGTAAGACAGAAATTGAATCTGTTGTTAAATTATCATTGTGAGAAAGGATACTTGAAGTATAACCTTACTATTTGTTATTATAAATAAATAATAGAATTATCAGAAAAATACTTTAAATCAGCTAATTTATAACCATTCTCCATAAGGTAAAAAGTAAACACACTTGAAAGAGATGAAAGCTGTCTTACAAATGTATATATGTATATGTTTATACACACATACCCACACACACACATATATATGCTATAAAAAGATAATTAAAAATTTAGAACTGAAAATGTTTTCTGAAATTTCTGCTCAGTAACAGAATAGAGCTGATAGAGAGAGTGAATGAATCTGAAGATAAATCATTAGTGATTAATCAATCTGGAAGACAGAGAGAAAACAAAGACAGAAAAGGAAAAGACCATCAGGGACTAATAGATAAATATCAAAAAGTCAAATACATGAATCACTGCAGTTCAAGAAGTAGAACATTTCTGGGCTGTATGACTGGGAGAATTAATTCAGGAGACGCCCTGTAGTTTCCTTGAATTCAGAAGGAGATGACACTCTAGGGATGAAAAAGCAGCTAGCATTTATATTGCAGAGCATTTATGCAAACAGCTTCAGAAATCTCTAATATTCAACTGAGTACTGATCGCCACAAGTATGTGAGGAAATTACCCGTTTCAGGAAAGACTCATCCAAAGGAGTTAGAAGGAACAATACCAAGAACTCACACCTAGCCTAGAAGAGTGTCTGTTTCCAACAATCAAAGCAGTGAACTCTATAATTCACCAGACACCAGTAAGGTACTAAGCAGCATTTTCTGTAAGTTGTGGAAAAATGTAGTCCTAGAATAAACTAGGTTTCAGTATCTTCTAACAAAGTTTAATAACAATACCAAAAATATCAAACTATTTCTAAGTAACTAAACCATGACCAATAGCAAATATTCAAAAAAATATATAGGTTAACAAAATATTTAGCATTCACAATTGAAAATTCACAATGAGATAACCAATTCAAATTTACCAAGCAAACAAAATAACAGAAACATATAAACTAATACTGAGGAAAAATAAATTAGTCAAAACAGATACAGAAGTAGATTGATTAATAAACATGACATAACAATAATTATTATAACAGTATTTGTTACGTTTAAGAAGCTAGACAAAACGTTAAAACATATTAGGTAGAGAATTTGAGAGTTTTAAAAAATGATTCAGATCTAACTTCCAGAGATGAAGATAAGAATGACTGAGATGAAATTCACTGGATGGGGTAATTGGCAGACCAGATTTTCCACAAAAAAGAATTAGTACCCTTGAAGAAGGCAATAAGAAAGCTGTGCAAAATAAATCACAGGAAAATGAAAGATTAATAAAATAGCAGAGTGCCAATGAACAGCAAGACAACTTCAAATTGCCTATTTATATGTGTAGCTCAAGTCACTGGAATAGATGAGATGGAACAAACAGAAATATATTTAGAGATGTAGTGGCTAGAAAATTTCCAAACTTGAAAATTATAAACCCACAGCTCAATGAATCTTAACTAGCACAAAAAGCGTGAAGCACATCTCACCAGGGTATATCAAAATTAAATTGTTTAAATCCAGAGGACAAGAGAAATGTTAGGACCAGTAAGAGATAAACAGACTCTTTAAGTATACACTATTATTTAAAGGTTTACAAATCAGTTATGTGTCCACAGTGAAGTAATAAAATTTGCAAATAGAGTAGTAAAAATACATAAAGTTAAATATTATAGAGAAGGGTTTTTCTAAGATTTCAATGCATATCAGAGTTGCCTAGTATGCCAGTTAATATTGCACATTCTAGGGCTTCAAACCTGAAATCCCAGTTTCAATAGATCTGTTGTAGAATCTATAAATCAGCACTGTAACTAGAAAATATGGTTAAAATTCTCGTAGCATTTTTATTGAGATAAAATTAACATACAAGCAAATGAAAAATCTTGAGTGCTGTTTGATGGGCTTTGACAATTATATGCACCTATCTCACTACCGAAACCAGACATAGAACATTTACAACATGACTAAAAGTTTCCTCATCTAGGGAGACACTAAAACTCATAGGTAATGACTGTTGGTTTCTATTATCATAATGTAGTTTTTTCTATTCATATAAATGGACTTGTACAGTATGTACTTATTTGTATTTGGCTTCTTTTATTCAATTTAATGGTTTTAGATTATCTAGTTTTTGCATATGAGAATTTGTGTTTATTGTTGAGTAATATTTCATTGTATAAATGCACCACAAAGTTTAATTCATTCATGTATTGATGAGTATTTGTATTCTTTCCGATTTTTAGCTATTATAAATAAAAGTGTTATGTACATTTTTATACTTGTCTTCAAGTAGGCATAAGCTTGGTTAAGGATCTTACGTCAGATATATATATTGCAAATACTTTTCCCAGATAGAGGCTTACATATTGATCCTTGTGACGCTGTCTTTTGATTAGCGTAAAACTTTGATTGTCTCATTTATAATTTTTTGTCCTTACATTTAGTACTTGTGACCTGACTAGAAAGTCTTTGAATAACCCAATGTGCAGATTTCTTTCTCTATTTTCTCCTGGAAGTTTTATGGATCTAGATTTAATGTTTTGTTCTGTAATTTGTCTTGAATTAATTTTTGTTTACGGAGTGAAGTAGGGTGGTTATGTTTCTGGAGACTCTATCTCTCAGTTCTTTTCTTCCGTCGACAACTTTTAGCATATTAACACTTAAGATTCTTTGAGAGCCCATGGGAAAGTGTTAAAAGGACTTTACATACTTTTTTAATTGCTGATGTGTTTGGAGACACCAGTTCAACAAACCAGCTTATACATCCCATCAAAGGTCTGTTCAATATTTGAGTGGTTTCTATTAATATTTATCTATAGTAGATTCCTCTCCTCACAGCACTCTATGAAGAACAAAAGTACAGATAAACTTCTCTTTTATAAAGGGATTCTCATCTTCTGCATTTTAGTTGATTTAAATTTCTTTTTATCCTCAGATTGAACATTTTTTTAAAAAAAACAAACTATGCCTTTGTAACTTACCTGGCTTATTATTGATTTTAGATAGACAACAATAATCTTTTGTGACTTTCTGCATCCTAAGCGATATAAGAAATGCTTAGAGCATACTCTGATGAATGTGCATACCGGCTCTTACTTTGAGAAACACTTCTGTAGAGTAATGAAAAGATTTTAGTACCACTTAATTTCAAATTGCCCTGATTCCTACAATATGTAAAAAAAAAATTGTCTACTAAAGAGTGAGGATAATATTCTAATAGAACTATCATTTGAGCTGTTTGTAAAAGATTATTCTATCCACGAAACACTTTATTTTTCCTCTATTTTTACTATAATACAGGACAGTTAATTCATTTACCTAAATTTATGAAACTAGTAGCATGGCTGGCCTGTCAATCTTTTGCCTGTGTGAAAACGAAAGTTACAAGGGAGAAGTAATATACCCTAGTTTTCATATCATATAATTTGGTGTAATGCGAAAATTTATTTACTTTATTTTTTTCAAATAACATTAAAAGTAATATCTATATTTTTAAATGAAGAGCTTTATACCTGGCATATATAGATAGTTGGGCTAGAATAAATCAAGAGACTATCTGTTTCCTTTTATTTTCCTTCTTCTTTGTTAGTAAAATTTATGTTTGGTATCAGAATCCCTAGCAACTTTTAAGAATTGACTCCAGTTAGTCTCTGTTTCTGCATACATTTGTGTGCACGTGTATTTATGTGGGTGCGTTTGTGTGTGTGTGTGTGTGTAACCCTTTGTACAGTGAAGCATTTCTTTAGCATAAGGAAGGTATATTACTCCATTCTTGCACTGCTATAAACACCTGAGACTGGGTCATTTATAAGGAAAGAGATTTATTTGGTTCAGGGTTCCATAGGCTGTACAGGAACCATGGCAGCATCTGCTTCCAGGGAGGCCTCAGGGAACATTTACTTGTGGCAGAAGGCAAAGTGGGAGCAGGCATCTTACAATGCAGGAGTAGGACCAAGAGGAGGGGGGAAGTACTAAACAGTTTTAAACATCCATATTTTGTGAGAACTCAAAGCTCCAAGGGGGATGGTGTTAAACCATGAGAAACCACCCCGATGACCCAATCACCTCCCACCAGGCCCTACCTCCTACATTACAATTCAACATGACATTTGGACAGGAACAGAGATCCAAACCATATTGGAAGGTAAATTTGTGTAATATATTTGTGCCTCTGAATGTTTTAAACGTTTTTGATGAAAACTTGCTGTGAGAGAAAAAAAAAATGATTTCAGTAATTCAGATAAAGCAGCTTGAGATTGCATGCATAATTTATTTTAAAATATTCATTTACTTTCTACTTTTTGAGTACATATCATGCTGTTTTTACCCACTTGATGCAAAAAAGGTTCAAACAAAATTATAATGAAGAGTTAATAACTAAGTTAAACATTCTAGTCCATGTGGTGTTGCCAAAACAGAGTACAAGAGATTTGGTAATTGATTTTACAAATTGAAGTTTACGTGCCTCAGAGTTTTGAAGGCTGAAAAGTCTAAGTGTTGACATCTAGTGAAGACCTTTGTGATGCAGCAACCCATAGCAGAAGACAGAAGGGCAAGCAAGTACATTAGACAGAGAGAAAGAGGGTATAATTCATCCCTTTGATCAGGAATCCAATCCCAGAATAATTGACTAATTCCCATGGCATATGGCAGTAACCCATTCTTAATATCCTCACCTCTTAATATAATCACAATGGCAATTAAATTTCAACATGGATTTTGGAGGCAACGTTCAGACTATAGCATGAAATGAATAATGAATACTGCTCTTACTATGGTGGATAGAATCAAATCTTTTTGTGCTTTCTCTTTCTGTTTGTGTGATCAAGTACAGAAGTCCACAATGGGATGTTGTTTTGGAGGTGGTAAGTTAGTGGTGAGTAATCTATGAACCAATTAGTCAATTCAACTTATCAAGCATAAATAACAAATATACAAAATTCATTGGAAGGCAGAAATTGATGGTTTAAACCATCAATTGTAATTTTCAGTTATATGTTTGATATCATGCGAGTTGTAGCTTTGTTATATGTTTGATATCATGTGTGTGGATTCTATACTACTGTTTCAATGTATTTATTCAAATAGATTCCTACTGTCATATATGACTGGCTACTGAAATCACTGAACATGACAATCCTTTGGCCCTCTACATTATTTTATGTGATGCTTGAGCTATTAGAGGTATCACAAAAGATATATTTTAAGTGTTGAAGATAATAGGTAATATAATTTTTTTGAGACAAAGTCTCACTCTATTGCCCAGAATGGAGAGTAGTGGTGTGGTCTCGGCTCACTGCAGCCTCTGACACCTGGGTTCAAGGCATTCTCCTGCCTTGCCTCCTGAGAAGCTAGGAGTATAGGCACATGGTCTCACGCCGGTTAATTGTTGTATTTTTAGTGGAGACGGGGTTTTACCATGTAGGCCAGGCTGGTCTCAAACTCTTGACTTCAGGTGATCCACTGCCTCGACCTCCGAAAGTGCTGGGATTACAGGCGTGAGCCACCGTGCACAGATTTTTTTTTTTAAGATGGAGTTTCACTCTGTCACCCAGGCTGGAGTCCAGTGGTGTGAGCTCTGCTCCCTGCAACCTCTGCTTCCTGGGTTTAAGCTATTATCCTACCTCAGCCTCCTGAGTATCTGGGATTACAGGCATGCACCACCATGCCTGGCTTTTTTGTATTTTTAGTAAAGACAAGGTTGCACCATGTTGACCAGGCTGGTCTCGAATTCCTGACCTCAAGTGACCTGCCCACCTTGGCCTCCCAAAGCGCTGGGATTACAGGTGTGAGCCACCATGCCAAGCCCAATCTTATAACTTTTTATAATATCTTAGCATATGGCTCATCATTATGGGATATTTCTTAGTTTTATTGTACTGTACGCTTGATAATAGATATTTTAATTAGTTTTTAACTGAGTTTTACAATATGTTGTTTGAAATTATGAATTGATTCATTTTTTATGCATGCTTTTTAACCTTCAAAAATATGACAAATTGCCCATCATATTCTCACAAACAAATCATATGTGTTTTAATATGTATTGATTTCCACCTTGGGTGCTTTCTTTATTCCAGAAATTTTCTTCAGAATTTAGGGGGTTAAGTAAACTCTCAGGTCAGACATTTTGTGTTCAAATTATAGCTCTGTCCCATGCTAAAAATGTAACCTTGAATAAAGCACATAATTGCTGTGTGACTCTGTTGTTTTGTTTGTAAAGTAGACATATTGAAAGTGCCTCCTTCATAGCACTGTTGTGAGGATCACTTCAGTAATAAAACATAAAATACAACATGCTTGCTACATTGAATGGGAAACATAAATTGATAACTACATTTTGTATTATTGCTTGACTTACAAGTTTAATAGTAACTTGTGACTCAACTAAACTATATATACACACACACACACACACATACATTGTAAGACAAATTGAATCTGTTCTTAAATTGTCATTGTGAGAAAGGATACTTGTGGTATAAGCTTACTATTTGTTCCTATTATTTTTAGTTTATTTTTCATTCCAAAAGATAGCTAACTAGACCACTAAGAAACTTGATTAAAAGTTACAGAAGCTGCTAACTAGAATAACCAGTTTAAGGAGAAACATAATGACCTGATGGAGCTGAATAACACAGCACAACTTTGTGAAGCATACACAAGTATTAAGAGCTGAATCAATCAAGTGGAGAAAGAATATCAGAAATGGAAGACTATTTCTGAAATAAGGCAGGCAAATAAATAAATAAATGAATAAAAAGGAACAAACAAAACCTCCAAGACATATGGGACTATGTAAAAAGACCAGTACCTGAAAGAGATGAAAAGAATGAAACCAAGTTGGAAAACACACGTCGGGATATTATTTAGGAGAATTTCCTGAATGTAGTAAGACAGGCCAACATTCTAATTCAGGAAATATAGAGAATTCCACTAAAATACTTTATGTAGAGATCAATCCAAAGACAGATAATTATCAAATTCTCCAAGGTCGAAATGAAGAAAACAATATTAAAGGCAGCCAGGGAGTAAGGCCAGGTCACTCACTACCACCAGAGAATAGTATAAACACTACCATGCAAATTGCAAATAAACTAGAAAATCTAGAAGAAACGGATAAATTCTCAGACACATACAACCTCCCAAGACTAAACCAGGAAGAAGTCAAATACCTGAATAGAGCAATAACTGGTTCTGAAATTGAGGGAGTAATTAATATCCTACAAATTAAAAAAAAGCCCAGGACCAGATGGATTCACAGCTGAATTCTAGCAGAGGTACAAAGAGGAGCTGCTATCATTCCTTATGAAAATATTCCAAACAATTGAAAAGGAGGGACTCTTCCCTAACTCATTTTATGTGGCCAGCATCATCCTCATACCAAAACTTGGCAGAGACACAATAACAACAAAAAAACTTCAGGGCAGTATCCCTGATGAACATGAATGCAAAAATCTTCAAAGAAATACTGGCAAACTGAATCCAGCAGCAAATCAAAAAGCTTATCCACCTCAATAAAGTTGGCTTCATCCCTGGGATGCAAGGCTGGTTCAATATGCACAAATCAATAAACATAATCCATCACATAAACAGAACCAATGACAAAAACCACATGATTATCTCAATAGATGCAGAAAAGGCCTTCGATAAAATTCACCACCCCTTCATGCTAAAAACACTCAATAAACTAGGTATTAATGGAATGTAACTCAAAATAATAAGAGCTATTTATGACAAACCCACAGCCAATACCATACTGAATGGGCAAAAGCTGGAAGCATTCCCTTTGAAAACCAGCACAAGGCAAGGATACACTCTCTCACCGCTCCTATTCAACATAGTATTGGAAATTATGGCCAGGCAATCAGGCAAGAGACAGAAATAAAGGGTACTCAAATAGGAAGAAAGGAAGTCAAATCGTCTCTGTTTGCAGATGATATGATTGTATATTTAGAAAAGCCCATAGTCTCGCCCCCAAAACTCCTTAGCTGATAAGCAATTTCAGCAGTCTCAGGATACAAAATCAATGTGCAAAAATCACAAGCATTCCTTTATATAAACAATAGACAAGCAAAAAGCCAAATCATGAATGAACTCCCATTTGCAATTGCTACAGGGAGAATAAAATACCTAGGAATACAGCTAACAAGGGATGTGAAGGAACTCTTTAAGAACTACAAACCACTGCTCAGGGAAACAAGAGAGGACTGAAACAAATGGAAAAACATTCCCTCCTTATGGATAGGAAGAATCAATATAGCAAAAATGACCATAATACCCAAAGTAATTCATAGATTCAATGCTATTCCCATCAAACTACCATTGACATTCTTCACAGAATTAGAAAAAAAATATTTCTTTAAAATTCATATGAAACCAAAAAAAAAAGGACTGATATAGCCAAGACAATCCTAAGCAAAAAGAAAAAAAATGGAGGCATCACGTTACATGACTTCAAACAATACTACAAAGCTACAGTAACCAAAACAGCATGGTACTGCTACCAAAACAGACATATAGATCAATGGAACAAACTAGAGACCTCAGAAGTAAAACCACACATCTCTAACCATCTGATCTTCAATAAACCCAACAAAAACAAGCAATGGGAAAAGGATTCCCTGTTTAATAAATGGTGCTATGAAAGCAGTCTAGCCATATGTAGAAAATTAAAACTAGACCCCTTCCTTACACCTTATACAAAAATTAATTCAATATGAATTAAAGAATTAAACGTAAAACCCAAAAGGATAAAAAACCCTACAAGGAAACCTAGGTAACACTGTTCATGACATAGGCATGGGCAAAGATTTTATGATGACATTGCCAAAAGCAATTACAACAAAAGCTAAAGTTGACAAACGGGACCTAGTTATACTAAAGACCTTCTGCACAGCAAAAGAAACTATCATCAGAGTGAACAGGCACCCATACAATAGGAGAAAATTTTTGCAATATGCCCATCTGACAAAGGTCTAACATTCAGAATTTACAAGGAACTTAAACAAATTTACAAGAGAATAATAACCCATGAAAATGTGGGCAAAGGATACGAACAAAAACTTCTAAAAAGAAGGCATTTTGCAGCCAACCATCATATGAAAAACAGCTCAATATCACTGATCATTAAAGAAATGCAAATCAAAACCACAGTGAGATTCCATCTCCTATTAGTCAGAAAGGTGATTATTAAAAAGTCAAGAAACAACAGATACTGTTGAGACTGTGGAAAAACAGGAACACTTTTATGCTGTTGGTGGGAATGTTAATTAGTTCAATCACTGTAGAAGACAGGGTGGCAATTCCTCAAGGATCAAAAACCAATACATACACATCTATGTTTTTGGCAGCACTACTCACAATAGTGAAGACATGGAACAAACTCAAATGCCCATTGATGAAAGGTTGTATAAAGAAAATGTGGTACATATACACCATGGAATACTATGCAGCTATAAAAATCAATGAGATCATATCTTCTGCAGGAACATGGATGAAGCTGGAAGCCATTATCCTAAACAAACTAACACAGGAACAGAAAACCAAACACCACGTGTTCTCACTCATAAGTAGGAGTTGAACAGTAAGAACACATGGAAGTAGGGAAGGAAAAAACACATACCAGGACCTGTCAGGGGATGAGGATGGTGAGGGGAGGGGATCATTAGGACAAATAGCTAATTAATGTGGAGTTTAAAACCTAGGTGATGGGTTGATCAGTGCAGTAAACCACCATGGCATACATATACCTATGTAACAAACATGCACGTTCTGCACATGTATCCCAGAACTGAAAGAAAAAAAAGTAGCTATTTTTAATTTTTATAAAGTCCAGTTCATGAGCTTTTTATTATAAATTGTGCTTTTATTGTTGCATCTAAGAGATATTTGCCAAACCCAAAGTCAGATTTTCTCTTACTTTTTACTTTTTTTCTAGAAATTTTATAGCATTATATTTTATATTTAGGTCTATAATATATCTGAGTTAGTTTTTGTAATGTTAGAATTGTATGGATATTGTTATTATTAATGTCTTTGCATAGAGACATGCAACACATGTTGAAAATATTAATTTTTTTCCCAATAAAATACCCTTGTACTTTTGTAAAACTCCATTGCCTATATTTTAGCGGATCTACTCTGGTCTTCCTCTTCTGTTCTACTGACAAATATATGTCTCCTTCTTCCAAATACACTATTATAATTTTATAAAGCTTTTGGAATTAAGTAACAAGGGCCTTCTAAGCTGTTGGCAAAATGATAAATTAGGAAGCTCCATGTCCTTTTCGCCCCCCATAGAAACATCAAGTTATCAACTGTAAACTGAAAAAAGATATTTGTGCTAACAGTAATAGAAAAAGCAAAGGAGTGCTGATATCAAAGTCAAAGTAGAATTTAAATGGAAACCTGTTACAAGAGAAAACCACAAACATTCTATAATGATAAAGTATCAATTCATAAGAAGATAGGTAACAATTATATATATATATATATATATATATATATATATGCAGCAAATATCAGGGCTCCTAAATATATGAAGATAGAATTGAAGAGAGAAATGGAAAGCTCTGTAGTAATGATGTGGAATAGTTGCAAACTTCAGTACTCCAACTTCCAATGATAAATAAGAAAACCAGAAATTTCAAACAGAAAGTAAAGGACTTCATACTAATAATCAATTATACCTAAGAGATGAAAACAGATCACTCCAGGCAAAAATACTATAGCAACATACCCATTTTTATTTTTTTGCTATTTTTAATTTCTGAGGGAACATAGTAGATGTACATGTTTACGGGGTACATGAGATGTTTCGATACAGGCCTGCAATGATAATAATTGTATCATAGAAAGTATGGTATCCATCCCTTCAAGTATTTATCCTTTCTGTTACAATTCACTTATGTTATTTAAAAATGTGCAAGTAAGTTATTATTGACTATAGTCACCCTGTTGGGCTATCAAATAATATTCATTCATTCTAATTATTATTTTGTACTAGTTAACCATCCCACAAATAAGTGACCACATGTGAAGTTTGTATTTCTGTGCCCGGTTTATATCACTTGACAGAATGATCTCCAGTTCCATCCATGTGGTTGCAAATGATAGAATTTTTTTAATGGCTGAATAGTAATAGACAGTCTACATGAACCACATTTCATTTATATCTAAGAACATGCAATGATTGAAAACTGATGTTGGACACTTAGATTTCTTTGAAATCTTGGGTATTGTGACCAGTGCTGCCACAAACATGAGAGTGCAGATCTCTTTGATATACTGATTTCCTTTTTGGGGGCTTATATACCCAGCAATGAGATTGTTGAATCATACGGCAGCTGTAGTTTTATTCTTTTGAGGGAGCTCCAAACTGCTCTTCATATTGATTGTACTAATTTACATTTTCAACAGCACTGTACAAAGGTTCCAATTGCCCCATGTCCTCACCAGCATTTGTTATTGCTTGTCTTTTGGATATAAGCCATTTTAACTAAGATGGCATGATATCTCATGGCAGTTTTCATTTGCATTTCTCTGATGATCAACAATGTTGAGCATCTTTTCTTACGCCTGTTTGTCACTTGTATGTCTTCTTTAGAGAAATGTCTATTGAAATGTTTTGCTCATTTTTCAATTGAATTTTTAGATTTTTTATAGAATTCTTTGAACTCCTTATATATTCCGGTTATAAATTCATTGTTGGCTGAGTAGTTTGGAAATAGTCTCTCCCACAGAATGGGAGAAAATATTCATTAAAGTTCTGAAATGACCTCCATTGATTCTATGTCTCACATCCAGGTCATTCTGATGCAAGAGACGGGTTTTCATGGTCTTAAGTAGCTTTGTCCCTGTGGAATTTTAGGGTGCAGCCCCACTCCTGGCTGCTTTCCTGAGCTGATGTGGAGTGTCTGCAGCTTTTGCAGGTGCTCTGTGCATGCTTCTCGTGGATCTACCATTCTGGGGTTTTGAGGATGGTGGACCTCTTCTCACAGCTCCCTAGTGGGGACTCTGTGTGGGGCCTCCAACCCTACATTTCTCTTCTGCACTGCCCTAGCAAAGGTTTTCCATGAGGGCTCTACCCCTGCAGTAAATTTCTTCCTAGACATCCTCTGAAATCTAGGTGGAAGTTCCCAAACCCTAATTCTTAACATCTGTGCACCTGCAGGCCCACCACCACGTGTAAGCCTCCAAGCCTCTGGGTTTGCACCCGCTGTAGCAATGGACTGAGCTATACATTGGCCTCTTTTATAAATGTCTGAGGTGCAGTGCACTGAGTCCTGAGACTCCACAAAGTAGCAGGGTCCTGAGTCCAGCACATGAAAATAATATTTTCATGAGTCTGTAATGGGAGGGACAGACTTCACAGACTTCTGTGAAGACTTCTGACATGCCCTGAATAAATTTTCCCCATTGTCTTGGTGATTAACATTTGGCTTCTTGTTACTTATGAAAATTTTAGCAGCTGGCTTAAATTTATCCTTCAAAAAATAGGTTTTTATTTTCTATCGGATTGTCAGGCTGCAAGTTTTCCAAACTTTTATGCTCTACTTCACTTTTAAACATAAGTTCTAATTCTAAACCATCTATTTGTGCATGAATATAACTGAATGCTTTTAAGAGCACCCAAGTCAATCATGAATGTTTTGCTGCTTAGAAATTTCTTCTGCAAGATAACCTTTGCCATCTTTCTCAAGTTCAAAGTTGCACAGATTTCTAGGGCAGGGGCAAAATGCCACCAGTCTATTTTTAAAAGCATAGCAAGTTCCCAACAGGTTCCTCATCTCTATCTGAGACCACCTCAGCCAGGACTTCATTGCTCATATTACTATCAGCATTTCAGTCAAAGCCATTCAACAAGTCTCTAGGAAGTTCCAAACTTTTCCACATTTTTCTATCTTTTTCTGAAGCCTCCAAACTTTTCCAACCTCTGCCTATTACTCAGTTCCAAAGTTGGTTCCACATTTTCAGGTACATAGCAGCACCCCACTCTCTGTGGTACCAATGTACTCTATTCGTTCATTTTTATACTGCTATAAAGAACATCCAGAGGCTAGGTAATTTATAAAGGAAATAGGTTTAATTGACTTACAGTTTAGCATGGCTGGGAAGGCCTCAGGAAACTTACAATAATGGCAGAAGTTAAAGGGAAGCAAAGCACCTTCTTTGCAAGGCAGTAGGAGAAGTGCTAAGCAAAAGAAGAAGAGTGTCTTATATAAAACCATCAAATATCATGTGAACTCACTCACATATCATGAGAACAGAATGGGGGAACTCCCCCACCCCTATAATTTGTTTACCTCCACCTAGTCCCTCCTTCAACATGTGGGAATTGTGGGAATTACAATGCAAGATAAGATTTGGGTGGGGATACAAACCCTAACCCCATCACCCTCCCTGCACATTAATAAATTTGGATGAAATTAATCTAACTTTCATCAGCTTATTTTCAGCAAATTTTCAGAGGTAAAAGTGAAATAATTTCTTTGTCTCTACAATTTTTGGTAATATTTATTTACAATGTTTTTTCTGATTATTTATTATGTTGTACCTGAGTCTTTGTCTCTTCATTGATTCCAACAAAAATGAGTTCTCTTGCTTTCTTGGAAGTCTTACAAATTTCGTTAAAATCTGTGTATCTTATTTAGGATAATAGAAGTGCAGCAAACAATATTTATGTGATATAGACACTTTTTGTCTTCAACTAAGCCTTCCTGGGTTTGAGTCCATCTATTAAGAATTGAGCTCTGGGTTTTTGGTTTTGTTTTTTCTATGTTTACTGCCACTGCATCACAAGCTTTAAATTCCTCTAGTGTTTATTTGTTTTAGGTTAGGAATATGTTTTCCAGAGGATTTTATTCAATGTCTCTTCTACCCTTAGTTTAAATATTACCTTTGCAACTATACCTCGAGAATGTCTCTCTTCCCTATGCAGCCGATTCCCAAAACCTTCCCAAGCAGCAACTTTTTGGATTTTTTTTTTTTACCCAACAGTATGAGCCTTGATGTGTGAACCAAAATGGCGTCAAATGTTTGACTGAAAGACAGGGAACAAGTGGAAAATTCTGAGAAAGCTTCCTTTATGTTGCAAATCTGCTTGAAAGGATGAGTAATTGTTGCATAAAAGAGATGAAATTAGTACTGCTGTCATTCTGACTCAGTATTAGGCAGAACTTGTGTCCTTGAATCTCGTGGTTTGAGTCTCCTTAGTAATTCTACAGAAGACCTCTAAGGGTCAGGGTCTGTGTATAATTCTGCGTCTCCTCTACAAGTAGAAAAGTTTTGTAGTTATTGCTTTTCACAAGCTACAGTGAGTCTTCAGCTGTGTTCTAACAAAAAAATTATTTGGTCTTTTCAGCCCAGTAGTCTAAGGCTTTTGTTTCATAATGGACATAGTGGGGAAGGATCTAGGTGGAACTAAGTACCTTTTATGCAACTGTTGACAAAGATTCAAACTCTGTAAAATATTTGAAGAGATTTATTCTGAGCCAACTATGAGTGACCATGGCCCATGGCATAGCCCTCAGGAGAGCCTGAGAACATGTGCCCATGGTGGTCAGGGCACAGGTTGGTTTTATACATTTTAGGGAGACCTGAGATTTCAGTCAAATACATTTAAGATATACATCATCCTGGTTCAGAAAACTGGAGCAATTTGAAACAGGGGCTTCCAGTTTACAGGAAGATTTAAAAATTTTTCTGATTGACAATTGGCTGAAAAAGTTATTATCAACAGAAAGGGATGTCTGTGTTATGAGAAAATGTTGTAAAGACCGAAGTTTTCTCCTGCAGATGTAGCCTCCAGGTAGCAGATTTCAGAGAAAATAGATTGTAAATGTTACTTGTTAAACTAGAAGTCTGTGTTGATGTTAATGCTTGAAGGGGTATAACGAGGAATGTCCAACCCCCACTTCCCATCATGACCTGAACAAGTCTTTCAGGTTAAATTTTAGAGTGGTCTGGCCAATGAGGAAGTCCATTCAGATGGTTGGGGGACCTTATAATTTTTTTTTTTACATCCCACCCTTCTGGCCATGATTTGCCAGAGGCAACATCAATGACCACCAAATCTTTATTTTGTCTCATAGCCTTGCTGAGTTGGCATGAATGCTTGCCCTGGGTCCATCCTATTCCTTGGTGGGACTCCCTATGGCCAAGGGACTTAGTTAATAAGATGTACAGCCAATTACTTGCTCCAGGCCAAATAGGAATAGAGGTAGACAAGCATTCATTACCACTTGAAATTATTATTAATAAGTAGAAAACTAACAAACAAAAAGCACATTTATAAAATTAGCTTATCTTTAACTTCTATGTGTTGAGATACTGTAAGTTTAATTTCAGTTACAGACTTAGAGCAACTAGCTATACAAAACATATACATTGTTCTGAAGAAAAAAAAAAGATCATCTTTGTAACTTATAACTTGGAGGCCTTTTCACAAGGTTATCTTTATTCTTCAGGAAATGATTCTATAGAAAGCAGAAAATTATTTATGATTGGGCTGGATGTTATCATGACACATAATAGTGTAGAAGGCAAAGTGCTTTGTTTTATTAACTGTTTAGACATCGCTGTATCCATCCTTCATTTGAAGTGTCTGACCTTGACGTAATTCTATGCCTCAAAACCAGCCCTTACAATCTCATATACCTACCTTTTCTGCAATAGTTCTTGGGCAAAGAGAAAGAGAGTACAGTTTTAGCAGCAGGAAATTTACAGATTGGGCCCAGTGAGATGCCAGATGAGCGAGATTCTCATTTAGGCTTTTCAGAATACCATGATTTTGGTTTCCTTGAAAGTAATTCAAGAAGAGATAAAGAGCTTTATTATTTTCACAGTTGAGAGTATTTGTTTGTTAGAACAGAAAAAGGAATATATTTCATGAGGGTACCAATTAAAAATATGAAGAAAAATTGTAATTTGGTACTCTATAGAGGTATTCACATAAAGTACATCATGAATCAATTAGCTATGTAGGTTTCTTTTAAGTCAGTTTTGCTGAAACTTTACCTAAAAATATGTTATTTTAGTCAAAGTCTTGGTAAAATAACCAGTGTCCCAAAGTATTTTTTTAATTATACTTTAAGTATAATTTTTTACTTAAATTTACTAGGGTACATGTGCAGATCTTGCAGGACTGTAACTTAGGTATACACATGTCATGGTGGTTTGCTGCCTCGATCTCCCTGTCACTTACATTAGGCATTTCTCCTAATGTTATCCCTCCCCAGCCTCCCTACCCCGTGGTATCACTTCCTTAGCCCCCCACCTCCCAACAGACCCCAGTGTGTGATGTTCTCCTCCCTGTGTCCATGTGTTCTCATTGTTCAACACCCACTTATGGGTGAGAACATGAGGTGTTTGGTTTTCTGTCCTTGTATCAGTTTGCTGAGAATGATGGTTTCTGGATTCATCCATGTCCCTGCAAAGGTCATTAACTCATCCTTTTCTATGGCTGCATACTATTCCATGGTGTATATGTGCCACATTTTCTTTGTCCAATCTATCATTGATGGGCATTTGGTTGGTTCCAAGTCTTGCTATTTTAAACAGTGCCACAATGAACATACATGTGCATGTGTTTTTATAATAGATCAATTTATAATCCTTTGGGTATATACCCAGTAATGGGATTGGTGGGTCACTCCCACCAACAGTGTAAAAAAGTGCTCCTATTTCTCCATATCCTCTCCAGCATCTGTTGTCTCCAGATTTTTTAATGATCGCCATTCTAACCGGCGTGAGATGGTATCTCAATGAGGTTTTGATTTACATTTCTCTAATGACCAGTGATGATGAGCATTTTTTCATATGTTTGTTGGCCACATAAATGTCTTCTTTTGAAATGTGTCTTCATATCCTTTGCTCCCTTTTTGATGTGGTTGTTTGTTTTTTTCTTGTAAATTTGTTTTAGTTCTTTGTAGATTCTGGATATTAGCCCTTTGTCAGATGGGTAGCTTGCAAAAAATTTTCCCATTCTGTTGGTTGCTGGTTCACTCTAATGATTGTTAAATTGTTCTGTTTTAAAGGACTGTCACTAATCTCATGCAAATAACTACATGGTCACAAAATCACAATCTGAATTTGAGAACTCAGAAAGAAAGGCAAATTTGCTTACAAAAACATACTTCTCCATAAATAACTGAAAAGAAAAATATTTTCTTGACCCTTTTAAATCAAAACAGCAGCCTTCCAATTAAGACATGTTTTAACCTTAGAACTGCCATTGACATGATCAACAGCTCTTGTTAGATGAGGGCTACTTATTAGGTGCCATAGAATTTAGTAGCTCCTTATATTGTCAGAGTCTATGTTAGGGGAAAAAGGAGGTTCCCTACTCATGAGTGTCTCCTCTTTTTATCTCCAGGTAGCCAGACCCCATGTAAACCATTTTTATTTTATCATGAAACTCTTTGGGGCCTTATTATTTCTATTAGCATAAGGGTAACTTCTGTTAATATTCCATAGCAAGACAGAAAATGAACCTCAAGTAAAAATTTCCTAGTTCAGTAGTTGTCATTGGGAAGTATTCACAGTCTTTTGCCATTAGCCCCAACAAATACTCCAAAAAGGGCTATGAAGTGAAGGATTTGTCCTGACTAGCACTCCAGCTTCTACTCTATATTCTGTGGGCTCAGGGAATCTTACTATTTATAATTTCAATTCTAATGTATCCAATTAAGATTTTTCAAAGGCCAGATTTACATGACTTCAGTTTTATGGTACCAGAGAGGGAAAATATCTCCTAGTCAGAAACAATATCCATTTACATAAGACATTTAGGTAAAGAAGTCACAATTACTTTACATAAAGTCTGTGTAAACATCTCAAATTTCACAGTGCTTTTAACTTATATGTTTTTTAAAGAGTTTTTTTGGGTTCCAGGACTTTTTCTTTTCCACCCCCAGACTATGTTACCTTTTCTGATGAAAAAGGAGCAGGATGTTGAACCAAAGGTCTTAGGCCCTTTTGTCAATTTTTATTTTAATTTGCCTCAGCATTACCCCAGGGAATGTGAGCTTTCTGATGACAGCCTCTGTCTTGTGATTTCTTAATTTTCCTATCCGGGGCAAATAGTGAGTAACAATCCAAACATATCCAACACCCTTCTGGAGCAAGTTTTCTTTGACTCCCATTTTCCTTTTACAATGTTTCATTAAGCATATGTGAGACCCATGAGGGACAGCAAACTTGATAAAGCTACTCAGACAATTATATGATTCTGCCAGAGGGGCACACTTGTAAAAGGGACCCCTATGTCCCCAAATTTCTCATGACCTGGGTAATAGGCATATTTGGTGGGGAAATATCCTGGTCATTATAAAACCAATCCCATGTGGCATACGTGTGACACATATTAACTGCTTCATCTGGCGTGCTCCACTTCGTTCTTTATAGGAAGAGTCAGGCAGTCCCATTTTCAGGTCAAACAGACCTCACAGTGTTGTTTTTCTGGTCTATTAGGCTGGTTATCCTCTCAGAAATAAACTCCTGTGCTTTTGGATCACGTATACTCAGTAATTGTTCACTGGTGAGCTGTGAGCCCTGCATCAATGCAAACAAGCTCTTTTATGCTGTAGCACTTAAAATTAAGGATTTTGTCTCTAACGTATTAAAGGTAATGGCAAAAAACTGCAATTACTTTTGTACCAACCTGTTATTTTTATAATCCACTGTATTATACATTCTAAGCAACCTGACAATACAAATCTACAAATGGAACAACTGCTGTACATTATACTCTCTGGTTTTTAGTAGTTACTTGTTTTTGCCCTTCCACTAACATTGAGTATCTTCTTAGTAACCACAAGTCTCAGAAGTAACTTTTGTTGCCCTCGCTTAATTATTCTTTTTATCCATTTAGTTGTATCTGATAACTTTTGCTTCATTTTAAAGCCATTCTTAAGTAGTTTCTTACTAGAAAAAGATATTTTTTAAAACAATTTATAACTTTGTGTTTTATAAACCTCACCAAAAATACCTTTTATACTCCTACTATTTTAACTCTTAATATCCCAAATTCCCAGTGGGAAAAAACCAGTTTACTTCATTTAACATAACATGACTTCAAAATCTGAAATTATTGGAGAGATCTCTAAGATTAAATTTACTGAATTAACCTTGCCAAAGATTATCAAAGTCAGGTGAATCAAAAGTCATCTAAACTAGCTTGTACCAGTCTGATAAGCACTTATTTTTTTTTCAAGTCAGTTGATTATTTCATTCGTATAGTTTAGTGGTAAAAAATCACTTCCACATGACACTTATAAACATATAGATATTACAGGCATGCAGAGTAAAAGAGCAGATCCAAACTCTATTTCATTTGCCTATTTTCAGAAAGAAATTATCTCCCTTACTTAATATTATTCATTTTAAAAAGTTACAGGAGCCAACCAAAGGTAAAGGAGAGAGTTACCATCCAAGTGAGACAGCCAAGTATGAAGGGGTCACCTCTGACTGGCCTATGCTCTGGGAGAATGGGGTGGACCCACAGAAGTTTGCTCCATTTACAGGAGGGAAGAAGACGCCCTCTCCTGATCTGGGGTGGTAAGCTGGGATTCAATTTGTGAGGTGGGAAGTCAACAGGACTCTTGTTTTGCTGAGAGTCACTGTTTCCCATTGTTTTCCTTTTCACCCAATAAACACTGCCCTTCTCATCCATCAAAGTGTCTGTGATCCTAACCTTTCATGATCATGTGAAAAGGACCCACATTTAGCTGAACTAACAAGAAAGTTCCACAACATTTTGCCACGCAATTTGAGGCTGGAGAAAGGGTGAATGGGATGCAAAGCAAAAAACCTTTTTTCCCTTTTGCTTGTAAGCCTCTATTCCCTTTGATTTCTGCGAGTAGAGAAAACTGTACTCACCTTTCCATGGCTTTTTCCTTCTATTTTCTGGATGGGCAGATGACTGGCAGCTCACTGCTGCCCTCCTGATACGGATTGGCTGTGTCCCCATCCAAATCTCATCTTGAATTCCCACATGCTGTAGGAGGGACCTGGTGGGAGGTAATTGAATCATGGGGATGGGTATTTCCTGTGCTCTTCTCATGATAGTCAATAAGTCTCATGAGATACGATGGTTTTATAAATGGGAGTTTCCCCGCATAAGCCCTATTCTCTTGTCTGCCATCATGTGAGATGTGCTTTTCACCTTCTGTCATAATTATGAGGCCTCCCCAGCCATGTGGAATTGTGAGTGCATTAAATCTCTTTGTTTTGTAAATTGCCCAGTCTCAGGTATGTCTTTATCATTAGTGTGAGAACAGACTAATACACCTCCCCGCCCTGCCGGGGCTGGGACACATGGCCCCAGAGCTTCATGTGGTTGCCTGTCCAGATTCTCAGTCAGTCCAAGCCAGGGGAAAAGAACCCAGTGGCATAAGAATAAGAGGTTTTTCCCTAGGCATTTTTAAACTGTTTTTTTTCTTTCTTTCTTTCTTCCTTTCTTCTTTCTTTCCTTTCTCTCTTTCCTCTCTCTCTCTCTCTCTTTCTCTCTCAGTAGTTAACTTTTAAGAGAGGAATTATTTTTTCCTTTCGGAGGACATTTTGCTGGGCTGGAAAATGGATATTACTGTTTATATTTCCTGTAGAGTTTTAATTGTGATAAAGAATTTTTGAGGTTAGTCTTAAGCTGTAGATAATCTGGTGTGCTTTGTGTCTTCCTGTATGATCCACAGCAAACTTTGCTGGAGGCCTCCCTCTTGTTTTATATCACTGGGGACATGGCCTGTAACTCCATGACAGGACATTGTTTAGCCATGTGGCCCAGATTCATCCTGCCTTAGGGAATGAGCTCTTTCTGGTTTGATGTTTGCATGACCTTTTGCTGTTTGTTGATTCCCCTCCTCTCCATGTACTGCCTTGGCTTTTCCCTTCTCTGAACCTTTAGTAAAATTTGAAAGCCAGAAATATTGGCTTTTTGGCCTGGCTAACGTGAGGTAATAGGAAATTTTAAAAGAAACGTATTAAAGAGTGCTATGGTTAAAAGTTACCTTAACTAAAAGCAGATATACAAGCCCTAACAGCCTGGGACTCCATGGGAAATACAGGTGGCACCAAAGACCCCATTTTGGAAAAAATTGTTTTTCTCATGAAACAACAGGAATTAGAAATGGATAAATACCTCTAAAAATCAAGGTTCTGTTCTGTTTTACATTGTGTTATCTTACATTTTTTACTTCTGGGAGTATCAGAAATTATATTATGAGAAAATTAAAAACTGGCCAATTAAAAATCTTACAGCTACTGAATCTTCCTCTGTTTGTCTTTGTAGGTATATATGTGTAGCATGTGGTCTATTTTAGAAGTGCTAGTTAATTGAGCTAAAAAAAGATAAGCACTTGGGTAAAATGTTTTTGTTTTTTTTTTAAAGGGAAGATTAAAGTTGTGGTACATTCATTTCATGTGACTTTAACCTTTGAGAAATAAAAACAGCATTAAAAATTATTGCTAAAATGCAGGTGTCATCAAAATGTTAATAGGTGGACTAAATTATGCAGGTCAGATAAAAGATCTGCTAAGTGTTTTGAGGTTATAAACTGCTTTTTGGTTTTGGAGAACTGGACTTGGTGTGGCCTGGGGACATATGAAACTAACCACACTCTTAATTATGCTGAAAGGATTCAAACCTTGGTTGCACCTAGCACACAAATGAAACAACTTATCAGGTTTTACATTAAAGTTAAAATTGCTAGGAGTTACCATTGTAACATCTAATTGAAACAACGGAAAACAGATTTAATTGCAAGGTGTGTAAGAACAGTAAAATGTGTTTTTAATGAAAGGTTATAAGAAAGCATGGAAATTTAAATTCTTGCCTAAGGTTAAAGGATGGTTATGAATTAGATAAGACAAAGCTAAAAGTTCAAATAAGTGGTAAAAATATTGCAAAAATTAATCTTGCAAAATTTCTTGTGTGAACATATTGACTAAATTCAAAAGGGTATTATATGGTTTTTTTCTGTAATGAGCATTGAAATAAAACTACAGGGTACTCTTAAGGCAATAATCTGCTTTTTAGCAAAATTTATAAAGAGTTATAAAAGATTTTTTGCTTCTTAAATCTCTGAGTCATCATTTTTGCAAAATAAATTACTTATGGTAATCTGGAGTTCTATATCATAATATCAAGGGTTTTAAAACTTTAATGTACTTAACAGTCTTTTGAAAATAAAGCTTCAGTTTCTAAATTGTGTTTCCTGATACCTGGCTTTTTGGATGGTTCTGTGGTCCCCTGGAACATCCAGAAGACATGTAAACAGGATTATTTAACACGTTTAGGTACATGGGATGGCCAAAATGATGTTCAATCTTCTTCAGGTTATATTTTGGTGAATAATGCTAATATATGTTCCGAAATTGTATGGGATTTCTAAAATTCTGATGTCTAAGCATAGGCTTAGACATTATTATAATTGAGGTTGATATATTAAATTATTGTAAACCATGGAGATAACCATTTTATTTGTCAATTGTGTTTTTAACTATAACTGTGCTGGACATTTTGTTATTAACAGACAACTGTATTATTTTAATCCTTTTCAAATGATGATTTATAATAAGCTATAAAACTTACAGGTGCTCTCAAATACTGGTTTCAAATAATTTTGAAGATCGTGACATTAGAATAAAGAAAAATGTACAGGACTCTGGAAGAGCTAAAATGTTCATGAATATCAAGCTAAACAAGTGTTAACGAAATGGACTGAACTCAGAAAGCTAAAGCAACCTTTTTAAATTTTGCTTGGAATATTGCAGATCCTTGTTTTGTTTTTCAGAATCAAGGAAATTTATTTTGAACTATCTGTGGCCTTTAGTAATTGAGTAAGGTACACTCCTGTGAACAAAATCTGGAGATGTTGTTTCTCTCCTCCTGGTTCCTCTAGAATTTAGAAACTGTGAGTATTCTTAGATTATGGCAATGTAGTTGTTTGGGTCAGTGAAATAAGAATCCATTTTCTTTTTCAACAGAATGCAATTGGAGAAACTGGTTGTTCTACCAAGGCTTTGTATAGAAGAGTATGTTTCTCTTTAAGGAGTCAAGCTCAACTTGTAGAGAGAATAAAATCCCCATGGGAAAAACTGGCCTTATAACCTTGTCTATGCAGTCCTTGTACAGGGTTCCAGATCTGTGGTCAATAAAGAATGTCACTTTCTAACAGGCTCAGGAGCTGCAAGTTTATTTTGAGACCTTCAGAAGAGAGGATCACCCAACTCACGGGTATTTGAGGATACAAACGTATGGCTGGGTTGGGCTTTTAAAAGTCTTTTCTGAGATTTATTGTGTAACAGAGTTCCATCAAAGCCAATCCAAAAGGCCTATGTAGAAATAATTTTCCTTGCTGCAGTTTATGCAAATAATCAAGCCAAGTGTAAGACTGAAGTCTATTTTGCAAACTACCCAGTCTTATGATAATTTGTTTTTTTAACAAAAATGAATAATGAAGAGAAATTATGTTTCAAAACTGATCATGCATTTACCAATAAATTATAAACTCGTTAGTTGTTTTAAAGTTTCTGCCTGCATTTTAGACTAACCCTCCTTGTTCCAGTGAACCAACCAGCAATCTCCAGCTGCACCTCAGAAAGAACAACAGGGAATGTGTAATGTAGAAATCTGGATCAATATTTTAGTTCTGAGCAGTTATCCTGCAAATCCTGCCAGGTGATGGAAATAAATTGGGTGCCCAACACCCGGAGGTTTCTTCTTTGGGAAAGTAAGACCCAGGGGGCTAACCAAAGCTGAAATTCCATCTGTGAGCCAGGAAGCCTATTAGCAGAACTCTCACTTTGCTGAGAGTCACTGTTTTCTTTTTTTTTTTTTTTCCTTTTCACCCAATAAACCCTGCCTTTCTTGCCCTTCAAAGTGTCTGTGAGCCTAATCTTTCATGGTTGGGTGACAAGGAACATGTTTTAGCTGAACTAAGAAGAAAGCCCTACAACACAAAAACATTTCAAAAGAGAAAGAGATTAACTGCTGTGATATAAATCTGAAAAATTTTAAAGAGACAGACTATAGAATTTAAAAATTAAAAACTTATTATATGAATGTCTATATTTTTAATAAAAACTTGTTTTAATCATGTCTTTATTTTTGTATTGGTGTAGAAAAACGATCATAGTTTCCTTTAATTAAAGCCTATTAATCTCAAAACACTTTTATAAATTCCTTTTTTACTAACCTTATTGCAACTTAGACCATTCACAATGTGCTTGGACTTTCTTCTTTGTCCTAAATGTTTTCCTTGAACAAGCCAGCCATTTAATTTTATTTTATGGATTCTTTCTTATATAAAATTACATTTCTTCTTACCTTCCTTACTGAAACTATCTCTTCATAACTCTCTGTACATTTCTGATTTTCTGGTTCCTTTTTCCTTGTTTTATACATAACCTTTAAAAATGCTTATTTAGACAAAGATATTTACCTTTTAATAAAAATATATTATTAAAAATGTGTTCCTATAATTTTTAAATTGGAAATTACCCAGACATTTAATTAACATCTATTATTTACTATAACCTTAGATTATAAATTATATGAGAAGTTTGTTTACAAGCATTTATTACATTTACCGGATTAATTTACTTAATAGTTTACCTAGATTATTCATGAAAACTGTGGGAGTCACTATTAAAATATCTTATTTATGAAAAATTACACAAACAAAGATTATTCTGTTTTGGGCTGGGTTTATAGTTTTATAAACCTTATGGCAAATTTTGAAATCTTATAGTATCGTGCAGTAATAAGTATGAAACTGCTTGGTCAATAAATGCACACAAAAATGCTAACAATTCTTAAAAATTTTTGAACATTTTACCAATAATTTAAAGCCAGTTAATTTATTAAAGATTTTACTTACATCACATGAACTTAGAACAGCATTTGACTTAGCCTTTTTTTCCTGATAATGTATTTGATCTAAATTATTTTATTTTTGTTTTAGCCAATTAATTAGAGCTTTTAAAATATATTACTAGTAGTGAAACACTGTGTACACAGAACATAAGCACAAAAACACAACACATAAATACACAGACATATTAGGCATACATCTAATAGGCATGTCTAATAGATCCATGTAGATATGTCTAATAAATGTAGAAGTAAATCTTATAAATTAATAAGATCTATGTTTCTTATTTTAGATTTCCAAATCTTGATAACCTGTTTCATTATCCTAGGCAGTTGTCAGCTAAATGGCCCTAAATCTGCATATTAGGGATAAAAATTCTGTGATAAAAAATCAGATAGCAAAATTTACATCTCTAACTACAGAGACCAAAAAATCCAGTGTCCTTGAGGAAAATTAAAATGAATTTAATTGCCAAGTTAAACATAAAATTATAAAACTCTATCATAGAATTGTGTAAGAAAGCCAATTTTATTTAGATAGGTAGTTCTAATTTTAGTCTGCATCTTTTAACTCTTATCTTTGAGCTCTGGGAAGAACCTACACTGTATCCTGGGTCTCCAATAAGAATTATTATGAGGCTAGACCATGTTTTTACAGTGCACCTTTCTTTTTCTTTTTTACAAAGACATTTCTCTAAGTGTCTAAATTACACTCTTTCTGATTTTAAACATGTAAGAGTAGTCTGTGTTGTAATAACTATTTTAATTGTAAAAAATTAGGTAACACAATACAAGCAAGAGCTTAAGACTTTAAGGGAATTTTTTTTCTGTTTACACTCTTGGGGTTCCATAAGGAAGAAACATAGGTTTTGTTACAGGTATTCAGACAGGCATGAGTACGACAGGATAGGGCTCTCCCCCACCTACTAGGAATATCAGATGATGGTTTGGTAATTATCACATAGCCTCTCTAAAAGTGGTGAATTGGCAGCTAGCAGCAGGGAGGGGCCCTTTTTTTTGACAGTACACACTTGTTGCACTAAAGTGTTAATTGAATGCAGGCACCAGGGAGAAGCAACTTCCTGGGCAAGTGCATTAAGCGACAAAGTGGTGGAGTATTAACTTTCTAGGGGCACTTCACCAGAAAAAGGAAGAAGGCCTCCTATGGGCATGCGTACAACTTCCTAAGCCGACTGCGCATGCTCTCTTCCCAAGGGTAAAGAAGACACGGTGCATGTGGGCAGGCCCAGCTGAGGGAAGTATCGTGGGAAAGGGGTGCAAGACGCCAGAGGTGGGCTAGTCTATAAAGTCCTAGGATTAAGGTTAAACACTGCACTTGTTCTTCGAGTCACCTGCTTGGGTCTCTTTCAAGCGCACTTTTCTTTTCTTCCTATTCTAAAATCTTTTTTTTTTTTTTTTTTTTTTTGAGACGGAGTTTCGCTCTTGTTACCCAGGCTGGAGTGCAATGGCGCGATCTCGGCTCACCGCAACCTCCGCCTCCTGGGTTCAGGCAATTCTCCTGCCTCAGCCTCCTGAGTAGCTGGGATTACAGGCACGCACCACCATGCCCAGCTAATTTTTTGTATTTTTAGTAGAGACGGGGTTTCACCATGTTGACCAGGATGGTCTCGATCTCTTGACCGCGTGATCCACCCGCCTCGGCCTCCCAAAGTGCTGGGATTACAGGCTTGAGCCACCGCGCCTGGCTCTAAAATCTTTTAAAATAAACTTCCATTCCTGTTCTGAAACTTGCCTCAGTCTCTTTTTCTGCTTTATACCCTTCAGTCATATTCTTTCTTCCGAGGAGACAAGAATTGAGGTTGCTGCAGACCTGTACAGATTTACTGCCAGTAACTTGGATACTTTTTACCGGTAACGTATTTGGTCATAGGAGACTTGGATATTTACCACCGGTAACAGTTTCTCCCCAAAAAGGAATCTGACACCTTCTCTGTTTTCTATAAGGACTCCCAGGATCTTAGAAACAATTTAAGAAATACTTCCTCCAGATGAACAAGGTTATAGGAAAGAAAACAACAAAACCAAACAGAAACAAAGGTCTTTCAAATACACACACATACACAAACACATCTTTTACTTCAGAACTTTAGATATGGGATAATACAAGCTCATTGGCTTGCAAAATAAAACAAACAAAAAACCCAACAACCCTTGGATCCAAACAGTGGCTTGTATCTCAGTAGAAAAGTAAGAGCAGATGTGAAGCAGGCAGAAAAGAAAATAGAAGAAAGAAACACTCGGTCAACCTTAATGCTCTTTATTCTTGATGTAAAAGTGAGCAAAAAGACAATAATATGCCAATTTTACACAAAAATTTGCAAGTAGAGGCACCAACAAATCAGTGGAGTGCCTGAAAGGGGGTAATTCTCTTTTTTTCCCCCTCATTCTTAGATTGTTTCCTGCGGATTTTTTCCTCTAAAGGAGAAACTGAGCTGTGGCCTAGGGTTTTAGTGGAGTGGGTCAAAGTGTGCTGCTTGGGAACAGGATGCCACGGCATGTCACCAATGGGTCATTTTTGTCCTCTTAGGGGTGTCAGTTTCTTTCTCTGAAGGTCTAGCACCTCTAGAAGGGCTAAAAGTGTGGCATGACCAGCTTTATATGCACTTCCTGGACAATCCTCTTTAAACTAATTATGTTGGGGTTCTCTGTAGAGCCACTGCACATCATTGGGGGTTGCCTTTTGACTGGGAGAAGTAAAATGCCCTTTCTCTTCCGAGCTGTGAAAACAGTCTCTAATTTATCTAAGAAAACAACAGTTCAATTTCTCACACAAATGCAGACAAGCCAAATGGAGATTAATTCTGGGAGAAAAAGCAATGGAGAAGATCATTTAAAATGCATCTCCAAACTAGAATTAGGTTCCTAAACAATAATTTCTTAGGAGAAAAAAAAAACTCAGTTCGGAGTAAATCAAGGACCATCAATCAAAGGAAGGTCCAAGACTCAGGGCGACTTACGTATTCCACTAAAAGACAAGCTCAAAGCCAGAGAGGCTTTCAATGGCACCTTGATGGTATCTTAGCTATGAGTTTGGGCAACTCTTTCTGGGTCCTGATTCTTCTCTGAGATCTCACGTGTTTGGTTGCCAGATTATTGTTGACAAAAAGAGTAAAACTCTGTAAAATATTTGAAGATATTTATTCTGAGCCAAAATGAGTGATGATGACCCATGACACAGCCCTCAGGAGAGCCTGAGAACATGTGCCCAAGGTGGTTGGGGTACAGCTTGGTTTTATACATTTTAGGGAGATACAAGACATCAGTCAAATACATTTAAGATATACGTTGGTCTGGTCCAGAAGGATGGAACAACTTGAAGCAGGGACTTTCAGTTTATACATAGCTTGAAATTTTTTTTCTGATTGGCAATTTGTTGAAACAGTTATGAATAGAAAGGAATGTGTCATTTATAATAACAGGTTGTGGAGACTCAAGTTTTATTATGCAGATGAAACCTCCAGGTAGCAGACTTCAGAGAAAATTAATTGTAAATGTTGCTTATCAGACTTAAAGTCTGCCTTGATACTAATGCTGGAGGGGTATAATGAGGCATGTCCCACACTCACTTCCCATCATGGCCTGAACCAGTCTTTCAGGTTAAATTTTAGAATGCCCTGGCTGAGGAATTAATTCAGATGGTTGGGGAAACTTAGAATTTTATTTTTGCTGTACACTACAATTATTCTTGCATCCAAGCAGCTCTGCAGCAAGAAGGAAGCTTTCCTAGAGCTTTTCAATTTGTCCCAAGTCCTTCAACCAAACACCTGGTGAAGATCAAAATGAGCAGTTTGTAAATTAGTGCAAATTCTTATTTTACTTACAATTCTCCCAGATTATATTGGACAGGTGAATATAATTATCTTCTCCCCCAAAGGTACAATAACTTGAGTCTATAAATCAGAGTTACAATGGACAAATTAACAGAAAAAAAATGGCATACATATTTATTGATGTTCAAAAGGGAATGGGAGTCATATACAAAGTATTAGGTCCAAAGCAGTGGTCAGAAGGTTAAAGTTTTTATAGCATCCTGATGTTCCGGAAAGAATAGAGGCTTGGAGCATAGCAAGATAGCTTATGAGAGAGAGAGAGAGAGAGAGAGAGAGAGAAGAAAGGCATGGTTAGCAAAGACATTCTTGTTAAGCTGATGAAACCTCAGAAGTAACATAAAGTAGCCTATGGTAACAGTCTCTGCGTCACACAATCAAAGGTTTCAGACTCTGTTTCTCTCTCCTGTGAGTTAATATTTTTTAGACCTTGACAAAGGAGGAAGCCTTAGAGAAAGCCTGTGTATTTTGCTAATGCATATTTTTCTCTACCGATAAAAATCTCCTCCAAAGAAACTTTGCAGAGATATTTCTCTCTGCAGTCCCTCTGAATAACCATCTCAAAATATGTCGATAAACCATATTTTGGGGTAAAATAGTTTGTTTTCTCTAATACATCTAAATGCTAACCCATGTTCTACCATTAACAACTTAATAAAAAATAACATTTTTAGCTGTACTGCATAATACCCATTTTTCAGCATCTGCCCCATCTATGTAATCAAGTGCTTTCATTCTATTTTCTCCTAGGTTGTGCCTGCCTTTTTCTAGATCTTAGAATAGTTTATTGTCCCAAAATCTTATCTCTCTTATAAATTTTTTAAAATGCTGTATTCTTCCAGATTATGTAAAATTTTTGTTTTTTCTTTTTCTCTTTTTCAGCTTTCTACATCCTAAGTAGAAGTGAGAATCCTATAGACGTATTTTAAATTATTATTTTGACTTGTGAAAATTTATTTTGAGAATACAGTGAACTATATCTTGACTTCTCCAGGACCTTACACTAACACGAAGGAAAAAAACTTCAAGATAAATCTTTAATGCAGTTAAAAAGCCAGTAAGTATTTAAGTATTATTAAAAGTTAAGTATAGACTGAGCATGGATATAGACATTTAAAAAATCCTGCCAGCTCTGTTTTGGGATTCTTACACTTTCAATAAATATTCAAGTATCTAATATGATATAGAAATGATGTTAAATTTTTTTAATATATATTTTATTGCATTTTAGGTTTTGGGGTACATGTGAAAAACATGCAAGATTGTTACATAGGTGCATACATGGCAATGTGGTTTGCTGCCTTCCTCCCCATCACCTATATCTGACATTTCCCCCCATGTTATCCTTCCCCAACTACCCACCCCCTGCTGTCCCTCTCCTAGTTGCCCCCCGACAGACCCCAGTGTGTGAAGCTCCTCTCCCTGTCCATGTGTTCTCATTGTTCAACACCCACCTGTGAGTGAGAACATGCAGTGTTTGATTTTCTGTTCTTGTGTCAGTTTGCTGAGAATGATGGTTTCCAGGTTCATCCAATTATGTTAAGTTTAAATATAGAACCATTATATTTCCATTATAGTAGAAAACAAAAAAAAAATGTACACTAGTGTTTAGAATGCTTTTGTGAACAGAAGAAAGATAAAACGTAAGAACTGACCAGTAGTCAGAGAAGTACAATTATAAGTTCTGTGGATGACATATATTTTCATTTTAACATAAAAATGAATTTGTGTGACTCAAAGCAGAACTTTTATTGGCATAAACATTTTCTGTACATAGCTATTTCTCCATTTCTTACTGATTGTGAACTCAATGAAGAACTCCATATCTCCATATGGCACTAAGAATGACTGGCTTCTCCGTGTTTTCACAAAAGATTGATTTCCTGCTGACATTTTCTAAATTCCCAAAAGAATAAGCAAAAATTAAAACTTTACTTTTACCACTTCCCTTCTCTCTCTTCTATTTGTCTACAGATTTGTCTGTCACCACTTTTCAATCTCTAGTTCTTGCATACAATATCAGTGCAATGAATATGTACTATTGTCACTCAAACTTTTTTTTTCTGTCTGAATTTCCTTAACTTTATGTTTCTGGCTTATTCTAATTCATTATTAGGTTTTTAATTCAAATAGTATTTCTAATAGAAACTCTTTCTTCCCTGACTGGTCTATGGCAGGAACTCTATCAAGTTTTCCTTAAATAAATAAATTGGGAATACACTTTTAGGTCACTTATATGAAAGAAGCCCAGCACATGCATCAGAGCAAATGGCACTACCTTAAAAGGCAAAATTGATGCCACTTTTCCCCTTTTATGTGGTTGCTTGTTGGAAGCTTTTTTGAACTACTAAATGGAAAGACATATTTGTACCAACACACATACCCAAGGCCTTTTCACTTCCAACAACAGGATCTCATCAATTTCGTGCCAAAAGCTCATGACTCAATAAATGTAAAGCTCCTGAGTGCCTGTGACTATGGGGTAATGTAAGGAAAGAAAAGGTGCTGATTTTTAACTCTTGTGTAGCCAGATCCTCTGTTAACCCATTAAGCAAATGGAAAGTGCTCTAAGGTTAGAGAAACATCCACTTTTTGCACTTTCTTGTGAATCATTGTCCTTTCTTACCTTGGTGATTACATTTCCCTACTTAGCAACACAAATGGTCACTTGTTATTCATGTACCAAAGTGCAAATGACTGAATGCAGCTCCATGTGAATACTCATGAATGTACAACTTTTTGTGCCTACCACCACTTAATTCATTTTTTCCACATTCAAGCCACACAAAAAGCTGAGTTGAACAGTATTCGGAAATACACTTGGAATTGACCAAGTGTAATTTTGTCATTCATTCACAAATGTAAAATATCAAAAATGTTTAGAAATTAAAACATTTTCCTAAATAAATCATTTTGTTTGACTTTGCACTCATGTATGAAGTACATAATTTGCATGGTAAAACATAAATTTTACAAATTCGTTTTGAATTTCGAAGTACTTCTATTTTCGTAACTGTCCAGAGCTGCAGGTGCATAGGATATTTATACCAAAGACAGGAATAATGTATGAATTATTCTCCCTTCCAATTGCTTCCCCTCTTTAATACCCAGCCTGATTGTCGATAGTAAATAGGACTACGTTCCAGAAAGAAGGAGAAGAAAGAAACTATAATTTCTTCCAAATGACTTCAATTCATCTATGAACAGCATACATTTACCTTTTTTCCCATATCCCCTCCAAGCATGAAGCTAGATACAGTATTTTGCCCTCAGTCTTTTGGAGCTCTTATTCTTTGCTGATTTGAATGAATTTCACTGCTTTTAACCACTAATTGGTTCAATTCATTAATAGAATATTTTTATGGCTCTCTTTCCTTTTCTGTGTAGACAAAAATAACGCTGTTTATGTGCTACTTTCTCAAAAAAGAAGAAATTTTGCTTAAATTTTATATGACTCAGACAAAAGAAAACTAATAAATAAGACCTAACTTTTCTTAAAAAGCCCGTGACTTCTTAAAACCACAAATTTCTGTTGAGTTACTGACAAAGCAGCGAAAGCTCTATCAATTTTTTTTTATAATGATGTGATTTCACTGTAAAATATAAAGTTTGATTGCCAGGCAATAACTTATAATTGGAATGAGTGAGCTTGTAGAAAGAGGTATCAAGTATCTATTCTGAATAAGTTCTTGGTAGATTTAACTATGGGAGGAAGAGGAGAAACTTAAACACATTTTTGTCCTTGCATTGTGCTAAATAATTTACGGTTTTTGAATAGGATTATACTCCAATATTGAGAGAAAAAAATATATTGCTCCATTTCTTCTATTCTGTTTTCAAAAAGTAATTATAAATCCTTTTGTAAAGATTAATTCATTTTCAATTATAATGGAGAATCCTCAAATACACATAAGCCAGTATGTTTCAGAAAAAATATAGCATTTTGTGTAGTTATGTAATTATCGGATACATAAACACATACATAAATGAATATATACTATCTGTGGGTTTTTCAATTTTAAACTGAGTGGTAAAGAAGAAGCAAGCTGGAGGAAGCCACATCTTGGTAACTGTATACCCTACATTTGCTTTTGGTGTGCGTCATTGTCATATGCCCCATAAACCTTTTATATGTTCCTTTTCTCACACAATAATGCTTGAACATAGCAGAGAGTAGAATTATTTCTCTTTCCTACTATGCATATTACATTTACTCAAGGGTCAATTATTGTTGAATAATATCTGTGTGATAGACATCATGTTATATGCGGAGGATGTAATATTGAATAAGACGCTGTGCAGATCTTCAGAGAGAAGTCATTGAGAGTGGATGGAGGGAAGACACAGATGCTGGGCTGAAAGGGGAGGAAGCTGAGGACACTGCATCGGACTACCATGCACCTAGACTCATTCTTAGCTCCCAATGACTCCTGGGGAAGGGGTAAGTTTAGCAGGTAAAGAGCAACCCACTCTTGCCACAGGCTCTGAAAATCTTGCCAGTAGGAGGAGACCCTACAACCCTCATGGAGTGATCAGAGAGAGATAGCTAGAGAAGTGGTAGGGGCAGAACTCTAGTTGAGGCAGAGCCTGAGGATTTATTGTGGGGGCTGGTGATGCCCATTCTCCAAAGCTCATTTTGCTCCCCTAGGAGACTTTAGTTCTAAGGAAACTATTGGGCCTAAACTATGTAGGGTGGTCCTGCCCATGAGATGGGATAGATCTGGCTTGAGTATACCATGGTTTGCTAGCCTCTCTTGGGTCCCCAGCCTGGTAAGTGCCTACCTGTAGTGCAGCTACAAATGCTTGGATGGAGGGCCTCCTGGGGGCCTGCAACAAAGCTTCTGCATTGGCAGATCATGTTTGACAAGTGGAGAGCTCCAATAGAGCACCCACATGGACACACACCAGCCCACCCATGCCTTCCCCCAACTGCATCCTTCCTTGAATCATTTTCCACACACATTCATCCATGGCCACCCCCACATAACTGCCAGTGCGTGTTCGTGTAGGTGGAACCTTGCTACAGCTTCCTTGCCAGTGCACATGCCCTGCCATGCCACAACTCCTAGCACGAGTACATCACATTCTCCCAACACCCTGACATGCCACCAATGCGGCAAGAGCATTTGTAGGCACAGAGACCGCCAGCCCCATGCCCATCAGCTCCCTGAACCCATGCTCACATTGCCACCCATGTGAAACTATGCAGGGGGACCAATGGATCTACCCCCCTCCCCCCAGGGGCAGCTGCTGCACACATGAACCTGCTCACAGAGGGCACACACAGTCTGCTGAACATGCACATGGACACAAGCAGGCCTGCTGCCACTGCCCTACAAACCCCTGTGACTGGCACCACCTATTGAAGTGTCCAGGCCAGCAGCATGTTTCTAACCTCCAAAAGCCAGAGATTAAAGCCAGGGGCCTGATACCAGCCCCCCAGAGTTAAAGCATGCAGTTCAGGCATAATGAGCTGAGCCTTGACCCACTAAAATCCTCCAGAAATGAAGCCAGTCTACTGAACCCACCATATACCACAATGAACCCCCCAAGGATATAAAACACAATAAAAGAAAAAATTCAAAGGTAAGGAACTTCAAAAATTGATGGACCATCTGCTCATAAAGATAAGAAAACTAGCACAAGAACTCTGGCAACTAAAAAGGCAGAGTTTCTTCTTACCTTCAAATGTTCACACTAGTTCCCCAGCAATGGTTCTTACACAGAATGAGATGGCAGAAATTGAATTCAGAATACAGATGGCAACAAAAAATCATTAACATCCAGTCTAAGGAATACAAAGATTACAATAAAACAATTCAGAAGCTGACAAACAAAATAATGACCATTATAAGAAAGAACCAGACTGATCTGATAGAGCTAAAAGCACTCTACAGAAGTTTTATAATGAAATCACATGTATTAATGGTAGAATTGACCAAGCTAATAAATGAATGTAAGAGTTTGAAGACTGAATCTCTCAAGTACCTCAGTAAGAGAAAAATTAAAGAAAAAATATTTAAAAAAATGAACAACAGATTCAATGCTGTCCCCATCAAGCTACCAATGACCTTCACAGAACTGGAAAAAACCACCTTAAACTTCATATGGAATCAAAAGAGAGCCTGCATAGCCAAGTCAATTCTAGGCAAAAACAACAAAGCTGGAGGCATCACGCTACCTGACTTCAAACTATACTACAAGGCTACAGTAATCAAAACAGCATGGTACTGGTACCAAAACAGAGATATAGACCAATGGAACTGAACAGAGGCCTTGGAGGCAACACCACACACCTACAACCATCTGATCTTTGAGAAACCTGACAAAAACAAGCAATGGGGAAAGGATTCCCCGTTTAATAAATGGTGTTGGGAAAACTGGCTAGCCATGTGCAGAAAGCAGAAACTGGACCCCTTCCTGACACCTTACACTAAAATTAACTCCAGCTGGATTAAAGACTTAAACATAAGACCTAACACCATAAAAACCCTAGAAGAAAATCTAGGCAAAACCATTCAGGACATAGGCATGGGCTATAATTTCATAACTAAAACACCAAAAGCATTGGCAACAAAAGCCAAAATAGATAAACAGGACCTAATTAAACTCCAGAGCTTCTGTACAGCAAAAGAAACAGTCATTAGAGTGAATTGGCAACCAACAGAATGGGAAAAAATTTTGTAATCTACCCATCTGACAAAGGGCTAATCTCCAGAATCTACAAAGAACTAAAGCAGATTTTACAAGAAAAAAAAAGGCTATTCAAAAATGGGCAAAGGATATGAACATGCACTTTACAAAAGAAGACATACATGAGGCCAACAAACATATGAGAAAATGCTCATAATCACTGGTCATTAGAGAAATGCAAATCAAAACCACATTGAGATACCATCTCAGGACAGTTAGAATGGTGATCATTAAAAAATCTAGAGACAACAGATGCTGGAGAGGATGTGGAGAAATAGGAACACTTTTACACTGTTGGTGGGAGTGTAAATTAGTTCAACCATTGTGGAAGACAGTGTGGTGATTCCTCAAGGACCTAGAAATAGAAATTCCATTTGACCCAGCAATCCCTTTACTGGGTATATATCCAAAGGATTATAAATCATTCTATTATCAGGACAATTGCACACGAATGTTCATTGCAGCACTGTTCACAATAGCAAAGACTTGGAACCAACCCAAATGCCCATCGATGATAGACTGGACAAAGAAAATGTGGCACATATACACATGGAATACTATGCAGCCATAAAAAATGATGAGTTTGTGTCCTTTGTAGGGACATGGATGAACCTGGAAACCATCATTCTCAGCAAACTGACAGAAGAACAGAAAATCAAACACCACATGTTCTCACTCATAGGCGGGTGTTGAACAATGAAAACATATGGACAGAGGGAAAGGAGCATCATACACTGAGGTCTGTGTGGGGGAACTAACAGAGGGACAGTGGGGGGTGGGGAGTTAGGGAGGGATAATATGGGGAGAAATGCCAGATATAGGTGATGGGGAGGAAGGCAGCAAACCACATTGCCATGTATGTACCTATGCAACAATTCTGCATGTTCTTCACATGTACCCCAAAACCTAAAATGCAACAAAATATATTTAAAAAATATAAAAATAAAAATAAAAGTAAAATAGCAAGGTGTGGTGGCACACACCTGTAGTCCTAGCTGCTCATAAGGGTGAGGCAGAAGGACCCTTGAATCTAAAAGGCTGAGGCTACAGTAAGGTATGATTAGCACACTGCACTCCAGCCTTGGCAACAGAGCAAAATCCTATCTCTAAAAAAAAAAAAAGAAAAAAAAAAGACATTACATTAAAGGATTTCCAGAGTTTTCAGAAATAAAGCATCAGAATAAAGCAATTACGTGTAGAAAACAATACTTAAATTACTATGGTTAAAAAGACAATAAGGAAATTAGGTTTTCTGTGGACCAAAACAATCTAAAATAGCAGCTCAAGATGTGACTGATGACATGTATCATGACATATCAGAAACACATAACATATCTATACAAATATAACTCAAAGAAGGCTGAACATCATTTCTTATTTGACAATGCTTCCCATATAGTTTATCGTATTCAATAAGTCTACTTATTATCTCTCTCTCTCTTTTTTTTTTAGATGTTATGAGGGGTCCTCTGAAGCACCCCAAAGTTAGTTTGAGGTCAAAATGACTTAATTGTAGAATTTACAATTTGACTTTGGGAAGCCTGCCAAATATGTCAAAGATTTTAAAACTCAATTATAATAAGATTACAGGTAACCATAAAACAATTTATTTAGCCAAGATAATAATGAAAAAATTTCAAAAAACATATCCTGTACTCTTTGATAGGAGACTCAGTTTTCCAAAAAAAATCAAAAGAGCTAAAAAAGATAGCATGAGGCACACAGAACTTGTTTCTCTTTCCCCTCTTTTTAATTTTTTTGCTGTTTACTCAAGAAATGGAGAAAAATCTTTTACTATCTCATCAATATTACACAAAAATCTTGTTTAAATTTTAGTTGTGCTAGTGATGTTCAGGCTCATTTTTAAAAACTTTTATAGTAAATTTATTTAATCTCAATCAATTTAATCATGCATAAATTTTTAATAAGATTTGCCTTTTATAACCACTTTATAAATTTTTATACCTTCTATTTTACATGTAACATTTGAAAATTATTTTATTATGAAACAAGTTTTAAGTAACATCCAAAGTAGATAAAATTACTTCTCTTTCAACAAAAGCCACATCCTCATATCTTGTAATCGTATTTTTCTTATAGATTATGCATAAAGAATCATTTTGTTACAGATAGTGTGATAGTTAATATTGAGTATCATCTTGATTGGATCGAAGGAATCAAAGTGTCTTTCCTGGTGGTGTCTGTGAAGGTGTTGCCAAAGGAGATTAAAATTTCAGTCAGTGGACTGGGAGAGGCAGACCCACCCTTAATCTGGGTGGGCACCATCTAACCAACTATCAGCATGGCTAGAATAAAGCAGGCAGAAGATGGAAAAACAGGCTTGCTGAGTCTTCCGGCCTTCATCTTTCTCCTGTGCTGGATGCTTCCTGCCCTAGAACATCAGACGGGAAGTTCTTCATTTTTTGACTCTTGGACTTATACCAGTGGTTTGTCAGAGGCTCTCAGGCCTTTTGCCACTGATTGAAGGCTGCACTATCAGCTCCCCTGCTTTTGAGATTTTGGGACTTGGACTGATCCACCACTGGCTTCCTTGCTCGTCAACTTACAGATGAGCTATCATGGGACTTTACCTTGTGATCTTGTGTGTCAAATCTTAATAAATGCCCTTTCACACATACATATATCCTATTAGCTCTGTCCCTCTAGAGAACCCCTCGAGTATCAGTTAGTACTTTTAATTATATATGTTGATGATAATTTTAAATCTTAGTAGCCCTAATTTTCAGTGAAAAACCTAAGAAGTAAGCAATTTTTATGCACCGTTTCATTAATATATATCTCTCATAATTTATAAAAATATAGGCAATTTATAGAAGAATTTTTAACGTGGAACAGGTCACATCTGCTAACAAACTGAAATATCTTTCTTTTTTTTGTTTGTTTGTTTGTTTGTTTTTTCCTGAAATAAGAAAGTAAATGCATACAAATTTTCTTCAACTTTTATTTTAATTTCTGGGTACATGTGCAGATGTGCACGTTTGTTACATAGATAAACTAGTGCCATTGTGGTTTGCTTCACAAATCAACCAGTCACCTAGGTATTAAGCCCAGAATTTATTAGCTATTCTCCCTGATGCTCTCCCTTTTCCTACACCCTCCCACCCCCCAGTGTGTGTTGTTTTCCATGTATCCATGTGTTATCATCATTCAGCTCCCATGTATAAGTGAAAATATGCGGTGTTTTGTTTTCTGTTTGCTGAGGATAATGGCTTCTGGCTCCATCCATGACACTGTAAAGGACATGATCTCATTTCTTTTTATGGCGGCACAGTATTTCATGGTGTATATTTATCAGCTTTTCTTTATCCAGTCTATTGTTGATAGGCATTTGCTTGACTCCATGTCTTCGCTATTGTAAATAGGGCTGCAATTAGCATACACAAACACATATAAACTTAAACTCATATTTAGTACTTAATGCTCTAGCACTATTTCTTATTTGGAATATCTAGACAACTAGACATTCAATGAATACCTATCATTTAATTCAGCTTAGAAAAACTCTAAGGTTGTAGTTAACCAAAAATATTTGAAAAACCTATTAAGTAAGTATATTATAAAACATAATTATGATTTAAAAGTTTACATGTAATCTTTAATCCCATTTACATCTATTTAATTTATTACTTACAATTAGGTTTTAAAAATTACATAAGATGTTAGACAAATCTAATCATCATCTGAAGTTAAATTTTTTATTAAAGTTATATACATGTATATTTTTGCTGGTAACTCAAAAAACATAACTGTCTTTATCAAACCAACAAAATTATACTAGTCTTATTTACCAAATGATTTACCCAAGTCGCATGAACCTGAAAAATATTTGGGATTATTTATTTAAACTATGAAATATAGTGTCTCTTCCCCTCATGACTTTCTTTTAACATCAGTGTATCTTTAACTTAATTTGTACCATGTAAAAACATACAAACACATGTATGGACATATACATGCAGGTAAACACAACATATAACGCAGATATGGAAAAGCCAAAAAGACCAAGGATATTTTTTAATGTTAAAGAAGCTAGAACTTAAGACTTGGAAGGAACTTCCTTAATCACAACCTGTGGGACTCCATAAAGAAAATAGAGTTATCTAATAAAAGGGTATCAGTGGTGCCAATTTTTGTTCTTTAAGAGGTCCCAGGATCATTAGGAGTCTCTTCCACGTGCTTCATATGTTATCAAATGTTGTAAAAGGAAAAATGGACAAAAGTGAATGGAGGAACAAGTCTTAGAGTGTAGTATTTAAGCGAGTTAGAAGGAAAACGCCATGCTCTGAGTTTGAATTCAGGAATCCTTTTATTGCCGGCAACCGAGAGTCAGTTCACGCTCAAAATCTCTTGGCCCAGGGGAAGGGGCTTGATTTCCCTTTATACCTTGATTTAGGTAGGGGAGGGGGAGCCTAGCCGAAGCAGAATTTTACAGAAGCAGAACAAGCAAGTTAGTAAGAGGAGGCTGGTAACCAGGAGGTAGGAGGTTTCCATAGTTGCTGGTTACTAAGAGTATTTCCATACAATTATCAAGGCGGGTAGCAGGGGGGACTTCCCATACAATCAATCACCAAGAGAGGTATTCACAATAGCAGGTGTGCTTGCCAAGCAGGATGTACAGGTACTGAGCACAGCGTGACCCAAAGCTCAACAGTTCAAAGCTCTGAGTGCAGCCTGACTCAGTAATCCACCTGTGAGGGCTGTGGCAGGGAGGGAGAAGCTAGGCTGGAGCTTACAGCTAAGATGGAGTCAGTCAGGCTAACACAAGTTAGGTTATTACAAGAGGAGCCAGTTTGAAGAGGTATTAGGTTTCTCAAAGGCTAATGAGGTTTTCTTTTGGTATTTTAAAAAATTCAATAGTTTTGGGGTACAAGTCATTTTTGGTTGCATGGATGAACTATACAGTGGTGAATTCTGAGATTTTAGTGCACCTGTCATAAATCTCAGAATTCACCACTGTATAATGTGCTTTTATCCAATATGTAGTTTTTTATTCTACACCCCGCCCCATTCTCTCCCTTCTGAGTTTTACATTGTTCTCGGCAAAAAAATATGCCAATGAGAAGAAAAACAGATGGAGCACATATAGTTAGCAGGGATTTAAGAAGAAAGAAATTCAGTTGACCAAATTGCTTTTACAAAGAGAACGAAGCATCCCACACACACTCTGTGTGTGTGTGTGTGTGTGTGTGTGTGTGTGTGTGCCTATTTTTTAAAAACCTAGAAAGTAAGTAATTTTGAACTGTTTTATATAAGTATTTGTAGATTAAAACTATTTCATAATTTTTAGAAGGATATATTTTTCATTATAGATATATAGAAGGATGTATTTTCCAGTATACATATAGATAGACATTAGTATATGTATGTACTAATATATACATATGCCTATTTATTAACTCTCTTTGGGTACCTCAGAAGCCCTTCATAATCTCCCAAAGTTAGCTTGTGGTCAAAAGCATTTTTTATTTTGATATTTGATTTCAGAAAGCCTGTCAAATACATCAAAGGTTTGAAACACTTACTTAAAATATGATAACAATAATAACCATTTAATCTGCCAAAGTAATAATCGAAAGAATTTTAAAAGCAAAAGCTTTATCCTTTGATAGAGAGGAGACTCAGTTCATCAAACAATAAAAGTTCTAATAAAGACAACATAAGAGAGGATCTCTACTCTCCCCTCTTTTTTCTTATAGTTTACTCTAATGTAAACAAAAATATTTTACTATCTCTTATTATTACTACATGAAATTCTTGTTCAAATGGAAAAACTAAATTTTTTACTTATTTTATTAGTGTATTATCAATATTAAAGCTAATTTTAATAAAACCTTATAAACAAATCTATTAAATCTGTTAGCTTTTGATCACAAAAGAGATTTATCAACCTGTTATAACCTATTATAAAATATTTTCTATTTATTTTTATTTCTCCAACATTTTATACCCTGTTAGTTTTATCTACATAATTTTTCCTTCATCTTGAAACAATCTTTACATAACTTCTAAACTAGGTAAGATTATTTTTTCTTAACAAATACAGATCTTCACGCCTTTGCAATTTTACTCACCAAGAGCTATATTAGTTTTTAATACACTCTGTATACAGAATTCTTTCTTTTATATCCAGTAGTTTTACTTACATATATTAAATACAATTTTAACTCTTAGCAACTCTAATTCCCAGTAAAAGCATCTGGGAAGTAATTAATTTTGAACTTTTTAATATAAGTGTTTGTAGTTAAAACCATTTTATACTTTTTCAGAAAGAGATACTTTCTCTTTTTTTTGTTTATTAATAGATCTAAATATATTTTCTTTTCCTACACTATACAAAAATAAGATACTGAGGTATATACTCTTAAACTAATGTTTGTTTTAGTATTTTAACTTACTTAGAAATGACTTAGAGATTTTATGATTATTACTTTAATTAACATAGCGTGACTTTCAGAATTGAAATTACAAAGAAGAATTTTGAAGCTCTGGCACTAGCAGACTCCCCAGTGGCCTCCCCAGTCATCTTGGGTCCAAAATTCCCACCTGCTACCCAAGGACAGCTATGAAGGGCAGGATATATTTGGGCCCTAATTTTATACATCAGGTGTAAAGCTCAGAACCGTAGATAGAATTGTGAAAAGGATGACTGGAGGATTTGATCCTCCCAGCATAGCCAAGAGACCGAGCTGGGCCAGGGAGAATGGGGCCTTTTGGGGCTTGGCTCTGCACTGCAGCTGACAGCACAAATGCTGTGGCCACACATATGTCCTGAGGCCCCACCATGGTCCCCTATCTAGGCCTCAGAATCTAAAGCTTCAAAACCAAATACATAAGCTCGGCAACAAATCAATTAAGTATAAAAAACATTACAGAAGCAGCAGTTTTATAAACTTTAAACGTGTATCATCGACAACATAAGCCTGTCTGAGAAGTAGAACAAAGGAAGAGGTTGAATTTCATTTACAGATAAATACATTCCTATTTTACCAGAAAGCTTTATTTAAAGTTACTTTAATGTAACTTTATCAAATACTGATTTAGATCACATAGAAATACCATATATGCATAACACATACACATACAGACAGAAGATCTTATAACTTCCATTAAGCTTTTTTATTTGCCAATTTTCAGATATTTTTTTCCCCATTCAGGCTATCAACCTTCCAATTACCTGTTTTCATTGCCTTAAGCAATTGTTAGCAATTGTTCGGCAACCATAAATTCACACTTTCTTTCTTTTTTTTTTTTTAATTGAGACAGTCTCGATCTGTCACCCGGACTGGAGTGCAGTGGTGCAATCTCAGCTCAGTGCAACCTCTGCCACCCAGGTTCAAGCGATTCTTGTGCCTCAGCCTCCCAAGTAACTAGCACTACAGGTGTGCCACCATGCCTAACTAATTATTTTTTGTATTTTTAGTAGAGACAGGGTTTCGCCATGTTGGCCAAGATGGTCTCAAACTCGTGACCTCAAGTGATCCGCTACCCATGGCCTCCCAAAGTGCTGGGATCACAGATGTGAGCCACTGCGCCGGCCTCAAACTTTTTTTAAAAAAGAGACAAGGTCTTGCTATGTTACCCAGGCTAGAGTGCAGTGGCCATTCATAGTCATGATCACAGCACACGGTAGTGGTGAACTTCTAGGCTCATAGACTCTACTGCCTCAGCCTACTGAGTAGCTGGGGCTACAGATGTGTGCTGTTACAGACCCAGTCCAATTTCTTTTGTGACTTCTGAACACAGATTGTATAAAAAAAAAAAAAAAATCAAACTCAGATAGTTCAAACACAAATCTGTGGCGCTTGAGAATCTGAGAACTGATTTACTCACAATCTCCAGTTGCTGCCCAGCTTTAAATTTGCCTTCTTATCGTGAAATGATTCTTAGGAAAAGCAAGGTAAAAATTTACATCCCAAAAGCACAGAGCTGAGATTTCAGGCCTATATAGTGTACCATCATTTGCTCAAACCAAGGAAGGATGGTATAGGTAAAGGCCCTGTTAAGATAAGTAGCAAGGAAAAACACCCTAAATAAAGATAAGCCTTGCCATGTAAATTAAAAATAATGGTAAGAGTTTCCAGTGACTCAATCCTCCCTTTCTTCCTGGTGAAGAAGGCATATAATTTTACAAGTTGTTATTTCTTTTGTAAGTGCACATTTCTTTTGCAAAATGGTTTCAAAATAGCCTAATGCCTGAAAGGTATGTTTTGGAGATGGATTTGATTCAACAGGCAATCTGCTTAACTTAGCTTTAGTTTCTTAGTTGCAATTACTTATTTCAAAGTGGAACTCATTAACAAATATGGCAAAGAAAGCATTCTCTCAGCATGAATAACTCTGAAGTATAAAAGCAAGCCTACATTACCTGAGAGCTTACTTTTTATAAATGTCTTATCCCGCTTTCTTTCTACCTTCAGAAAAGAATAGCAACTCATCCAAAGGCTTATGGAGTCATTATTTCTTATGAATTAGTTGCTTCAGTTTTTTATTTGCCTTTTATAAAGAGTCTTTTGTAAAAGGCAACAAAATATTGAATTTTTTTTAGCAGCTTCTGCACATCAATAAGCATCCCTGGTGTTAAACTAATTTGAGAGGTCTCATTATTAAATGCATTTTTAAAGTTCAGTGTTGTTCATTTAGAACATTGCACTGTAATTTAAAATCACTGTTAGTACGATTTTGCCTTTTATGTAAGCTTTTGCTGCTTTTAGGGCCTAATACTTGTAAGCGCAAATGTAGATGTAGGTGGAAGAGGGACTATTCAGTTCTTTAGAAACGGAAAGTCCCATATTTACTTTGAATCCTGAGTTTGGCTCACAGATTCTTTGATCAACTTTTTTTTTTTTTTTTTTTTTTTTTTTTGTCTAAGCTCACAAGAATCAAAACAAAACAAGAGGGATAAAACACAAAAATTTCTGCAAATTTCCTAAAACTGGAGTTCATGCCCCTATTGCATTGTCATTTACTGCAAGTTTCTGTCTACCACTGTCAGACATCCAAAGCATCTAGCTGTATCTAATCCTGTTAGTTATCGGATCCAACTTGATCCTGGACCCAGTAATTTCCATTTGACTTCTAAACACAGATTGTATAACAAAACTGCTCAGGACAGGCACCGTGGTTCATGCCTGTAATCTCAGCACTTTGGAAGGCTGAGGCAGGTGGATCACCTGAGGTCAAGAGTTCAAGACCTGCCTGGCCAATATGGTGAAATCCCATCTCTACAAAAATTAGCCAGGCATGATGGAGGTTGCCGGTAATCCCAGCTACTCGCAAGGCTGAGACAGGAGAATCCCTTTAACCCGGGAGGTGAAGGTTGCAGTGTGTTGAGATCATGCCGTTGCACTGCAGCCTGGGCGACTAAGCGAAACTCAGTCTCAAATTGCTCAAGCAAACTCAGTTCAAACACAAATTTGCGGAGCTTCAGAATTTGAGAGAGAGTTTACTCACAGTCTCCAGTTGCTGCAAGAGAGCAATGGACACAACTGGCCCAGCAGGAACCTCGCTTGGTCACTGGATGCTCCTAGGGTTCACTGGGAGTTCTACATTGCATCTTACTCCTGATGTTATCTTTTAAAAGAAAAATTTTAGACAAACTAATCTTAAAGTTCAATTGAGCACAAAATGATTCATGACTAGAACAGCTCCTAGAATAAGAATAGATTCAGAGTGACTCTGGGGCTACCACATGTCTGGAAAACATTTATAGCTAGAAAAAGGAAAGTGACATACAGGAAATGGAAGTATAGGTACAGAAACGGCTGGATTGGTTATAGCTTGACATTTGCCTTATTTGAAGATTGTTTGAACAGTCTGGACACTTGTGATTGGCTGAAACTATGAGATTGATAGAAGAGGAGGTTATAGTGTGTTGATCTATTCAGTTAGGTTACAGTTTATTATGTATGAAGAAATCTAACTTCAAACTTAAAATCAGTAAGAAGGCAGATTTAGGGTAAACTTAACACAGTTTTGGAGTGGGAGAGGGGATATTTGCTCACTGAAGGTCTAGGGTTCTCACTAATTTTTTTGCGGTTTTAAAAAGAGAACAGTACCATTTCCAATATCCTGATTTTCTTTTAAAGTATTTGCAAACATTTTGAGATAAATACATGGACTTTAAAATATTTGTAGAGGGGTATTTTTGTTTATGTAATGACTCCATTTGTAAGAAAACAACAATTGCTTTCCATTCCCCTAAAAACTATGCTGCAGTCTGAACAATATCCAGGGCTGACCATCCATTTAACTACACTATCTTCAACTTGTTCTTTTATAATAGGAAATAAATATCTAGCTAAGATGGAAATCAAAATATTTATCTGCTTTGAATTAGTTGATTGTCTCCAAAATGTTTTAATAAATCGTTTGTTTCCTTCTTGAGTATATGGCCCCATTTGGCTTAGGAGAAAAAAAATGAAGACACAAAACAAAATGTTTTTATCATGCTCTGAAGATAAACCAAGGATTTAAATGAATGGTATGCTTGCAAAAAATGACTCAAAACCAAGGCAAATAAGCACACATGAGAACAAAACCAAAATGGCTTTTGTAGCTTTAATCAAGGTCTTCAAAGAGGGTACAAGGGCTGCAACCCTTTCAAGATCCAGACCATTTCCAATGATAGCTTAAAGAATGTGAAACATTCTCCAGGATTTCAGTTAAACATCCACACACAAAGACCCAACAATACTGTGTGTTCCATAGATGGAAATTGAAAGAGACAAAGTAAACCAAAGAGACAGTAAATCAAAAGCTGTCCAATAGAAAAGATTACAAATAGATTCCACAGAAAGTCAAAAGTTATACAAATAATTTAAAACAAACAATGTAAACTAATTCTTATAAACATTTCTATTTTGAGCAAAAGGTATCCACTGAGGAAATAAATGTTCTGGTGGATCTAAAGATCTTTAACCCTATTTTAAAACTAATCTTTGCTGGAGTGCCGCTTGACTAATTACCTGGAAGTCACCATTTAAAAGACAGGGTAAGATTTACATCTCCACTGGATGAAAAAGGCTTTTTCAGTAAGATTGAAGTGCTTTTTGTAAATATTATGATGAATTTACAGGAACGTGGAAACAGAGCTTCTTTTAAAAAAAGATTTATTTTAAATATAGCTAATTGATGTATTTCAAAGTAACTTGAAACAATAAGCCAAAATGAAACTACCAGAGTTACTATATCTAAGAGCAAATTCATACAAATGATTTTCTCCTGTTATTTGAATTTGGAAAAAAAAAAAGAGAAAAGAAAAAAACACCTTCCCCTTTCTACGAAGCACTACAGATAGAGATCTGGAGCACTGATTTTTCTGCCAATGTTCAGAATTCAATCCACTGGCCATGGAGTGAGTCGAATGCTTCTCTTAATCCCTTTGTAGCCATGAAACTGAAGGGGAAAATTAATTTTTCTAACCCTCGTAAATTCTTAGTTGAGACACTCTCATGGAAACAGAAGTCAGATTAACAAGAGAAAAAAACAGCAAAAGTTTATTGACATAGGCTGTACCCATCATCTGGGAAAAACTCAGTTCAAAAGAATCTCTCTCAAGGCAGTGGCTTAGGGGTCTTGCTTAAATAGTAATTTTTAAAACAGCAATAAATCTTAACATAATGATAACGCAATGGAGAAAGCAATTTTAGTCTTTTAAAAAACAGGGGAATGTGGGGTAGTAGTAAACTCTGTTTTCCAGATTCCTCTGGTACCTTCTGGTGCTTTCTCTGAGCTGGAAAAAAAAAAGTGCTGTCTCCAGTAATGAAGGATTTATATCCTGCCATTAGACTAATAGAGTGTTCCTCTGCATTCTTAGCATCTTTGACTTAACAATCTTCAATATTTTGGGGAGAAATATTTTGGATTCATTTATTACCCTATTTTACATCAGCTGATTAGCAAATTTAATACTATGTGCAACTTAAATTTTCCTTTGCCATCTAACCTAACATATTCACAGCTTGCTGGAATTAGCATGTAGATATCTTTAGAAGGCCATTATTCTACCTACGACAAACCCTTTTTCGCTGTGTTATATTTATGATGTGTCACAAAAACTGTGATGCTTCAGCTGTTTTTATATATAAAACAGAGGCAATGGTTCTTGTTTTGAGTGGCTCACACTTGTCACCCCAGCACTTTGGGAGGCTGAGGAGAGTGGATCACCTGAGGTCAGGAGTTCAAGCCCAACCTGGCCAACATGGTGAAACTCCATCTCTACTAAAATTTCAAAATTTAGCCGGGTGAGGTTGGACATCCTGTAGTCCCAGCTTCTCCGGAGGCTGAGGCAGGAGAATCTCTTGAATCCAGGGGGCAGAGGTTGCAGTGAGCCAAGATCACGCCATTGGACGCCAGCCTGGATGACAGAGGGAGACTCCATCTCAAAAAACAAAAGCTCTTGTTTTGTCTACTACAATGGATATATTGAGTATTCAAAAGGATAATGCTTGTGCTTTTGCTTTGTACTCTATAAATAAGTAAATTATCATGGCTCAGACAACATGGCCTAAAGTATGGTGTCTCGGCATGCGAAGTATTTTTGAGTTGAAGGAGAGAGGAGTGCCTCAGAAGCTAGAAAGTCTCCCTGACCTTATCTCATCTTCCTGTCTCCCACTCTCAATTCTCCCCAAAAGGAAACCATAAAACTTAGAAAAATTGCCCTCTGAACATAGGTCATAAGATCCTCACCTGACAGTTGTCCTGATGTATATCCAGAGGAAAGGAATGCTAAACAGAGAGGCTAAGAAGACACTGAACAAATAGGTCTTGCTGGGTTCTCTCCTCAGTTTATTACCATTGCATTATACCTTTTGTGTCCAATCATTTTTCTCCAAAACTACTTCTTTCATCAGACTTAGTGGGAAAACACGTTTTTTCCTAAGTCTTTGACTTTTCATTTCTGAAGACTCCCGTGTCATATAATGAATTTGTTTTGTTTTCCACTGTTAATCTGTCTTTTGTTATAAAGATATCAGCTATAAATCTGATAATGTTTATGGCAATGGGAAAGGATGATAAAGCACTTTTTCTTCTCCACAATATGAATGCTAGGTGTTGACTATACATAATCTTTTTAGTAAAATGTTACTATAATACAAATACAGAAGTACTTAAAATTGCACACTTGTTGAAAGAGGTCCAATTTGATTTTCAACAGGTTTGGAAAACTAAACTGGCATTCCACTTTGCCAAAAAAAAGGAATATATCATATTAATTTATAGATGATATATTTATAATATATAAAACCTTGTGTGAAATTAATTACATTTATCACACACTTTTAAATAAGTAATTAGATTTAAGTTCCTATTCAATGTTGTTTTATACTTATCTTCATATTCAACCATGAAGTATGAGAAGTTAGACTATTCCAAAAACATGTCAGTATTCATAAAATTGAATCTTACATCTTACCTCAAATTTACTTATTTCCCCACATTAGTTTGTATTATTAAGGACTACAATGTAATAGAAATCTGTAATTGCTTTTGATTTTAAGATGAGAACATCTTCATATTTCCTGAAGCAAAATTGTCATGTTCAGAGGTTTCATGTGAGTCCTCATTGACCAGCTGAAATTCTCCAATTCTTATTATTGATCTACTGCAGCATAAAACTGTATTTTTCATTATTGAATTTTTCTTTCTGTTCACTGGAAACAAATGTGCATAGAATGTCACCAGATTTCAATTTTAAAACATTAATCTAAATTCATTCTATACTTTCTTATCATCCTATGAAAGTTATTAATTATTAGCTTAAATTACACATAAATAATATCATCTGTTATTTGGGATTATATGATGGAATATTTTTAAATAGGCTTTAATAAAATAAATAGTGAAATAAAGAAAATGTATTCATGAGTGAATACATGCTTACATATTTGTGGTTCATGAATGTGTGTATGTTTGCACATTTGAATGTGGGAGTACACAGTAAAAAAAAGGAATAAGTCTGGAGGATGAGAAATGACAAAGAGAGTAAATATTAGAAAATATTAAACGATACTAATTATGACTCCCAAGTGGTAGAAATAATTCTGTTCAAATTTTATCTTATAAACTCAGGGCACAGAGCTATTTTTTACTGATGCTCTCTTTACATTTATTTTACTTAACACTGAGTTGGTATATTTTTTCATGATTTTCTGACTTGGAAATCTCCATTCAATGACATTTATTAGGTGCCTATTTATGCCCCAGTACATGTGAGAGACAGAGAACGTCTCCGTGACTCCTCTTTGCACTGAGGAATGTGAGCAGTCCAGGCTGAGGGAAAGCACTTTGCTTCTCTCAAGCCCCAGGGCTAACTAGGGGAGATGCTTGAAAACACTGAGAGAAAAATACCATATAAAGCAACTATACACCTCAAACTACAAAGAAACCAGCAAACAACTTCAGGATAGGGTCAAAACCTCACCTATCAGTATTGAAATTGAATGTAAATGGTTGAAGTGTTCCATTTAAAAGACACACAGTCAATTTGGATTTTTAAAGAGATACGTCCATCTAGCATCTTCAAGAAACCCATCCCGCAATAATTGACACCCACCGTCTCAAAGTAAAGCATTGGAGAAAGATCTACCATGCGAACAGGATACTAAAAGAGCAGGGGTCACCATTTTTGTATCAGATAAAACAGACTTTAATCTAACAACAGTGAAAAAAGACAAAAAGACAAAGAACATCGTTATGTAATTATATGCGTTTAAATAAACAAAAAGACTTAACTTCCCAAATATATAAGCACCTAATATTGGAACACCCAGATTCATAAAAAGAGTATTTCCAGACCTAGGAAAACACTTAGACAGATACACCATAACAAGTGGGGGATGCTAACACCTCACTGACAGCAGTAGGCAGATTATTGTAGCAAAAAACTGACAAGAAGTTTTGGACTTAAACTCAACACTTGATGAATTGGACCTAATAGACATCTACACAATACTTAGCCCATCAACAAGAGAATATACATTCTTCTCATCTGCACATGAAACATACTCTTAAGATCAACCATATGCTTGGTCATAAACCAAGTTTCAATTAATTCAAAAAATAGAAATAATATCAACCATAATCTCAGACCATACTGGAATAAAAACAAATTAATATCAAGGAGATCTCTCAAAAACACACGATTATGTGGTATTTAAACAACTTGTTCCTGAATGACATTTGGGTAAACAGTGAAAGTAAGGCAGAAATTAAATAATCTTTAAAATAAATAAAAACAGAGACACAACATATAAAAATCTCTATAAAGCAGCAAAAACAGTTTTAAGAAGAAATTTTGTAGCCCTAAATGCCTACCTCAAAAAGTAAGGAATCTCAAACTCATAATCAAACTTCACACTCAGAGGAACTAGAAAAATAAGAACAAACTAACCCCAAAGCTAGACGTGATATATCTAAAATGTGAGCTGAACTTGTTATACTAGGTAGCTAGTCAGGCATGAACAAGGCAGCAGAGGGCTCCCACCACACCCACCAGGAATGTCAGGTGACCATTAGGTGATGGTCTGGCAGTTGTCACCCTGCCTCTCTAAAACGATAATTGGTTGCAGCTGGCTCCAAGGAGAGGCGCTGTTACAGCAGGTAGCTAGTCAAGCATGAGCAGCACAGGAGAGGGCTCTCTCTGACCCAGCAGGAAGATCGGGCGACCATCAGACAATGGTCTGGCAGTTGTCATATTGCTTCTCTAAAATGGTTACTGATTGCAGCCGACACCAGGAAGAGGCAGTTTCCCAATAGATAGAAACACTTGAAATCGGTAACTGGCGCTTCCAATAAGATCTCAGGAATTGGGTAAATGGGCTCAATTATATGTGCATTAAGAGACAAAATGGTGCAGTACAACCTTCCAGGGGCATACCACTGGAAAAGGGAAGAAAGCCTCAGGTTAGCATGTGTACAATTCCAGTTAACACATTGCATATGCTCACTTCCCAAGAGCAAGCAGGGCACCACACATGCAGATGGGTTACCCTAAGAGAAGAATGAAGAGAAAGGAGTGTAAGATGCCGTAAGTAGGTCAGCAAATAAAATCTAATGTTCTAGGTGAAACAGGGCATTTGACCTCCAAGGTGCCCACTTGGGTCTCTTCCAAGTGTAATTTCCTTTCTTTCTTACTCTAAAGCTTGTTAATAAACTTCCACCCTGCTCTTAAACTTTTCTGCCTTGTACCCCTCAGACAAATTTTTTCTTCTGTGGAGGCAATAATTGAGGCTGCTGCAGGCCCATACGAATTTGCCAAGGGTAAATCACGTATGCACCACTGCTAATAAACTGACCAAAATGAGACCCAAAAATACATACAAATAATTAACAAATCAAAAGTTGGTTTTTTGAAAAGATAAATAAGATCAATATACCACTAGCAAGATCAACAAAGAAAAGGAGAGAGAAGATCCAAATAGCACAATCAGAAATGAAACAGGTGATATTACAAATGATCCCACAAAAACACAAAAGAATCTTAGGGGCTATTATGGACACTCTAGGCACAAAAACTAGGAGAAAATCCAGAGAAAATTGATAATTTTCTCAAAACACACAACATCTTAATATTGGATCAGGAAGAAATTGAAACCCTGAACAGACTAATATCCAGTTCTGAAATTGAATCAGTAATAATAATAAAAAACTACCAAACAGAAAAAGCCTCAGACTAGACAGATTCACAGCTAAATTCTACCACATGTACAAAGAAGAGCTGATACCAATTCTATTGAAACTCTTCTAGAAAGATGAGGATAAGGATAAGACAGATAACTTATTCTGTGAAGCCAGTATCACCCTGATACTAAATCCTTGCAAAAACACACCAAACAAAAAAAACTACAGGCCAATATCCCTGATGAATACAGATGCAAAACTTCTCAGCAAAATATTAGCAAATGTAATTCAGAAGCACATCAAAAACTTGATTCACCACAATCAAGTAGGCTTCATTCTTGTGATGCAAGATTGGTTTAGCATATGCAAATCCATAAATGTGATTCACCACCCAAACAGAATCAAAAACAAAAAACATAAGATCATCTCAATACATACCAAAAAAGAGCCTTGGAATAAAGTTCAACATTTATTCATAATAAAAGTCAGCAACAGACTAGGCATTAAATAAACATTTCTCAAAATAATAAGAGCTATCTATGACAAGCCCACAGCCAAAATTATACTGAATGGTTAAAAGTTGGAAACATTTTCCTTGAGAACTGGAAGAAGACTTGGATGCCCACTTGCCTCATGCCTATTCAACATAGTGCAGGAAGTCCGACCCAGACAAATCAGGCAAGAGAAAAAAATAAATCGCATCCAAATAGAACAAGTCAAGCTGTCTCTCTTCTCAGATGATATGATTCTTCACCTAGTAAACCCTAAAGACTATACACCAAACAGCTCCTGGAACTCATAAATGACTTCAGTAACATTTCTGTATACAAAATCAATCTGCGAAACTCAGTAGCATTTCTATATACCAACAGCATTCAAACTGAGAACCAAATCAGGAATGCAATCCCAATTATAACAGCCACACTAAAAAAAATAACCAGGAATACATCTAACCAAGGAGGGGAGGATCTGTACAAGGAAAACTACAAAGCACTGATTAAAAAAAAAATCGGAGAAGACACAAACAAATAAGAAAACATTTCATGCTCATAGATTGAATGAATCAATATTGTTAAAAAGGCCATACTACCTAAAGTTATTTACAGGTTTAACACTATTTACATTGAACTCCAAATGCCATTTTTTTTTTTGCAGAATTAGGAAAAAAAAAAAAAACTATTATAAAGTTTGTGTGGAAGCCCCAAAAAGTCCCCAAATGACCAAAGCCATCCTAAGAAAAAAAGAGGGGGGAAAAAAAACAAAACAAGCCAGAGGTATCTCATTACCTGACTTTAAAATGGATATAATAACCAAAATAGGGTGATACTGATATAAAATCAGACATTTAAACTGTGGTAACCTAACTTGGGCTAGCCTAACTGACTCCATTTTTGCTGAAAACTCCAGCCTTGCTTCCCCCTCCCTGCTGCAGCCCCTCAGGTTAATAACTGGGTCGCTCAGGTTCATAACTGGGTCGCTCAGGTTCATAACTGGGTCATGCTGTACTCAGAGCTGTGAAGCGTCGAAGTTTGAAGTATGCTGTTCTTAGCACCTGCAACCATTGTAACCACACCCTGCTTGGTAAGCCCAGCTGCTATTGTGAAAAACTCCCCTTTGATTATTGTGTAGAAAGTACCCGAATACCCCCTTTAGTGATTGTATGGAAAGTTCCCCCTGCGACCTCTCTTACTGCCTCCTAATTTTCTTTTTCTGCTTCTGTAAAATTCCGCTTCTGCTAGGTACCCCCTCCCCTACCTAAATGAAAGTATAAAAAATAATCAAGCCCCTTCCTCGGGGCCAAGGGAATTTTGAGTGTTAGTGGTCTCTCAGTCGCCAGCTAATAAAGGACTCTTAATATGGAACTCAGGGCATGGTGCTTTCTTCTAACTCACTTGGTTACAACAAAACCAATAGAACAAAATAGATAACCCAGAAATTAAGCTGCACAACTGCAGCCATCTTGTCTTTGACCAAGTTGACAAAAATAAGCATTGATGGTGGGAATGGAAACTAGGTCAGGCATTGTGGAAAGCAGTTTGGAAATATCTCAAAGAACATAAATTGGAGCAACCATTAAACTCAGCAATCCCATTACTGGATACATACTCACATAAGATTAAATCATTCTACCTAAAAGATACATGAACTTTTGTTTATTGCTATACTATTCAGAATAGCAAGGACATGGAATCAATTTAATTGTCTGTCAATGACGCACTGGATAAAGAATATGTGGTACATATACACTATGGAGTACTACTCAGCCATAAAAAGGAACAAAATTATATCCTTTGCAGCAACATGGATGCAGCTAGGGGCGATAATCCTAAAGCAAATTAACACCATAATAGAAACCAAATACTGTATTGTCGCTTATAAGTGGGAGCTAAAAATTCATACTCTTGGACATAAAGATGGCAAGGATAAACACTGCTAACTAATGGGAAGGGAAAGAAGACTTGGGGCAAGAGTTGAAAAAGTAACTATTGTGTATTATACTCACTACCTGGGCGATGGAATCATTTGTATGCTTCCTTCAGCATCATGAAGTATGCCCTTGTAACGAACCTGCACACATACCCCTTGAATCTAAAATAATAAAGTTGAAAATATTTATAAAGAAATAATGATAATAAAAGGCCAAACATCTCCATAGAAAACATAGGCCACAGATATTAACAGGGAATTCAGAGATTTACATAAATGATCAAAATTTGAAAAGTTGCTCAATCTCACTGGTAATCTGAGAAATCCAAAGTATAATTATGAAGACATACCAATATTAGTGAACAGATTAGTAAAATACCTATCTGACATTGTCAGGTGTTGGGTAAAAATATGAAGCTACAGGAAATCATCATAGATGAAAGAGTATCACCATGCACAACCACATTACAGAGTGTTTTGACTATATTTCTAAAGTTGAAGCTTTGTACCTTGTACCCAGCAATTTCACACCTAAAAAATAATTTAGATCAGGAGGCAGCAAGCTTTTTCCGTAAAGTACCAAAGGTAAATATTTTACCTTTTGCATTCCATATATTGTCTGTCAGAGCTACTCAACTCTGCCGTTATGACACATAAGCAGCCATAGACAATACATACACAAACAGATGTGATGCTTTCTCTTTTAAAGATCATGTTCTATCTATACAGAGGAATGCTTTTACCCTTGATAGTTACTTTCCTAACTGATTTGGAAAACTTGGACAATATTATAAACTAACTAGAGATAACAATCACCTAGGACACTTAACCCAGGAGCAGCACAGTACATATTATTCTTAAGTACATGTGGAATATTCTCCAGGATGGGCAATACATTTGGCCTTAAAAATTCAGGTGAAATTTTAAAAAATTAAATTATAAAATGTATTTTTTCTGACAACAGTATAATTAGGGACAATACTTCGGCAATCTACAAATACTTGAAAATAAACAATACATTTCTGAATAATGCATGGGTCAAAGGAGAACTCACAAAAAATATTAGAAAAATTTGGGGCTGAAATAAAGAAGAAACACACCATATCAAAGTAATGGAATTTAGCTAAAGCAGTGCTAAGTGCATAACTTATAGCTATGAACTATTATAGAAAAAAATCTGAAATAAAACACCAGCCACTACCTTAACAAACCAAGTAGGTTTTTTTTGGAAAATTAACAATATTTATAAACATTTAGCTATATTCAAACAGAATAAAAGAAAAAATACATCAGTCACTGGAATAAACAAAATGTTTATGCCCCCTCCCCCAAACTCATGCATTGAAATCCTAATCTCCATGGTGATAGTAATCTTTGAAAGTGGAATTAGATGAGTTATAAATATATATTGCAAACTTTACGTAAGGCACAAAAATGTGTTAAAAATAATTAACATGATAGGAGAGATCATAAATGAAATTTCATTTTATTTTTGGTTAATAACAGAGAGGGGAGGAAAAAGGTGGAAAAAAATATGGACCTCAAACAGAAAACAGTTCTATATATGACAGATATTAATCTAACTGTATAAAAAATAACTTTAAATGGGAATGGTCTAAATGTGCCAGTAAGAAGACAGCAACTGTCAGAGTGGATTAAAAAAACACACACCAAGTTATTATTTTAACAAGAAATCCACTTTAAATATTGTATTACTCAGTTTTCATGCTGCTGATAATGACATACCTGAGACTCGGCAATTTATTTTAAGAAATTAGGTTTAATGAACCCCCAATTCCAGATGGCTGGGAAGGTTTCACAATCATGGCAGAAAGAAAAAGGCACATTTTACATGGTAGCAAGCAAGAGAGAATGAGAACCAAGTGAAACAGGAAACCCCTTATAAGACCATCAGATCTAATCAGAGTTATTTGCTGCCAGAATGGTATGGGGCAAACCGCCCCCAAGATTCAGTTATCTCCCACTGGGTCCCTCTCACAACATGTGGGAATTATGGCAGCTACAACTTAAGATGAGGTTTAGTGGGGAAACAGCCAAACCATATCAAATATAAAGACACAAATATTGAGAGCTCTGAAGTAGTGAGAGTTATATCACAGTAGCAATAAACTTGAGTAGCTATATTGATTCCAGATAAAATGGAGTTTAGAACAAGAAAATGTATCAGGGATAATTACAGAGTCTTAATTAATGTAATGACAAAGAGGTTATTTCTCCAAGAAGACATAACAACTATTAATATGTATTTGCTTAACAACAGAGCAGCAAAATATGTGAGGCAAAACCTAATAGAACTATAGAGAGAAATAAACTCAATCTTATAGTTGGAAATTTCAACACTCATGTCTCAGTAATTGCCAAGTCCAGGAGGCAGAAAATCAGTAAGAATACAGTTGAAATGAACAAACACACTCACTTCATTTGCTCTAATTGAGATGCACAGAATATTTCAACAGCATAGAACACATATTCTTGTCAAACTCACATGGGACATTCACCAATATAGACAACCTCTTGCACCACAGAAATACCTTAATATTTTTAAAAGAATAGAAATTATGAAAATATAATCTGTACTACAATATAATTAAGCCAGAAAATAAATAACAGAAAAGTCAGCTGGAAAATCCCCAAATATTGAACAGCACATTTCTAAATAACACATGGGTCAAATAAGAAGTCTTCAAAAAGTCAAAATGTAGATGCAGGGATACTCAACAAAATACTTGCATATATAATCTGACAACATCTAAAAAGCATTATACACCATTGAATAGTGAGATTGGTCTCAGAAAGGCAAGGTTGGCCCAATAGAGAAAAATCAATCAATGTAATACATTATATCAATATATTAAAACCCCAAATCCACTTGGTTACATTATTAGACACAGAAAAGACATTTGGTAAAATGTGTCACCTTATAATAATATCAAAATAATTCAGCTGACTAGAAATAGAAGATAATTGCCTCAACTTTATAAAGGCCATCCATAAAGACTAAAAACATGACATCACATTAAATAGTAAAAAAAAAAAAAACAAAAATGCTTTCTGCATATGACCTGGAACCAGATAAGAATCTATTCTCACCTTTTTAGGCAAAATTTAACTGAAAGTTTTAGTCAGAGGAATTTGGCATTAAAAAATAAAAAACACTCAGATTTAAGAGGAAAATAAAACATCACTAGTTGAAAATTACATTTATGTAAATATAAAAGTCTAAGTAATGTTCAAAAGACGTACTAGGACTAATAATTGAGTTAAACACATATAAAAGAAGTTGAGTACCAATACTAAACTGGATTTCTACATGTTAGCAATAAACAACTTGACATTAAATTAAGAAATCCATTCCATATTAAATTATATCAAAAATGTAAAGTATTTAGAGATGAATTTGGAAATAGAAGTGCAAGAATTGTTCTCTGAAATGTAAAAATGGCTGTAAAAAGTGAAATAAGACCTAAATAATTAGAGAGACATCTCATGTTCTTGAATCAAAAGACTTAATATTGTTAAAATAAGAGTATTCCTTAAATTGATCTACAGATTTTGTCAAGTCCATGTTGAAAACCCAGCTGTTCCAGGTCTTTGCTATTGTAAACAGTGCTGCAATGAACATTCGTGTGCACGTGTCCTTATAGTAGAACGATTTATAATCCTTTGGATACATACCCAGTAATGGGATTGCTGGGTCAAATGAAATTTCTATTTCTAGGTCCTTGAGGAATCGCCACACTGTCTTCCACAATGGTTGAACTAATTTACACTCCCACCAACAGTGTAAAAGTGTTCCTATATGTTCTTCCCATGTACCCCCAAACCTAAAATGCAATTAAAAAAAAAAAAAGAAAACCCAGCTGCTTTCTGTTGTTTTTGTTTTTTCAGAAATAAAAAACTTTTCCCAAAATTCATATGGAAGTGCAAGGGCCCCCAAACAGCAAAAGCAATCATTAAAAACAAGGAAAAGTTTAGAAAACTCACACATCCTGATTCAAAATATGTCAGTACTTCAGGCATTTTGTTACTGGCATAAGCATATAGATCAACGGAAGAGAATTGAGATACCAGAAATGTACATTTGTGTGATGAATTTATTTAATAAAGTTGCTGCCTCAGAATCAGTTTTTATGTCTGACACAACTTGTGTATAATTCAGTCAAACACCATCACTTCTGGCCTAGCTAAAACTTCCTTTCCCCCTGTGGTTGTTTGTGATATATCCCACTTGATCCTCACCTTGCTGACACTGCACGGTCTCTGACTGTGATAAAACCCAGTGGTCAATGCCAGATTTCTGTAAATAAGTTATCCTTTCACAAGTGAGTTTTCCTTAAACTAGCTAATCCACAATCTCTGTGGGAAAGCCTAAGAAATAATGCCCATGAACTTGTATAAAGGCATAGTCCCACAGGCTCTCTCTCCTGTTTGCTGCTTAAGTCCCTGGAGCCTCTGGACTTCACACTGGCATCCTATCAGCACATGGCCAGAGCAGGAGGAAGGTGGTGGATAGGTGCTACAAGCTTCTAAACAACCAGATCTTATGAGAACTCACTCACTATCACAAGAACAGCAACGGTAAAAATCTGCCCCCGTGATTGTATCACCTCACATCATGCCACTCCTCCAACACTGCGGATTACAATTTGACGTGAGATTTGGGTGGGAACACAAATCTAAACCATATCCATTATAGATGGATAGATGAGAATGAACAAAACACACACTGATTAGTATTCCAGCAAAAGGATATTGCCTAGAAAACTCTCCTCAAAAAGGTGCAAGTTACAAGAAACAACTTTTGGAAAAGTTTCAAAAATGTGGCAGAAATATACTTACTGCTAACATTCTTTAACAATTTACTGTAATCATTTTGCATCATATTGTTTTTTTTTTATTTTTGAATTGATTGTGAAATAGTCAAAGCCTATAGAAGAAGACATAAATAATAATGCAAAGAATTCCCTTATATATACAACTTAGCTTAAAAAAATCAAATCTTGCAATGGTGTTGAAATTTTTTTTTTTTTTTTTTTTTTTTTTTTTTTTTTGAGACGGAGTTTCACTCTTGTTACCCAGGCTAGAGTGCAATGGCGCGATCTCGGCTCACCGCAACCTCCGCCTCCTGGGTTCAGGCAATTCTCCTGCCTCAGCCTCCTCAGTAGCTGGGATTACAGGCACGCACCACCATGCCCAGCTACTTTTTTGTATTTTTAGTAGAGACGGGGTTTCACCATGTTGACCAGGATGGTCTCGATCTCTTGACCTCGTGATCCACCCGCCTCGGCCTCCCAAAGTGCTGGGATTACAGGCTTGAGCCACCGCGCCCGGCCTGGTGTTGAAATTTATAATAAAAATGTTTTTCAGTTTATTACTCTCCCTTTTCTCTAGAAGCGATCATTATAACTCGGTGATTGTCATTACCATAGCGTTCTTCATATTCCACTACACTTGTAGGTATCCCTTGTGCACCCCAAATTTTGAGACAGATCTCAGTTAATTTAGAAAGTTTATTTTGATACCTTATAGTATGTGACAGGAATAAGTATGAAATTGCCTGATTAATAAATGCAAACAAAAAATGCATGATGGCAATTAAGATATCTCTAATCTTACTTTACCAATAATTCTAAAGCTAGCTTATATGTTAAAAATCTTTTTTAAGTTACATAAACTTGAAAAAGCATTTGACTAGTCTTTTCTTTCTTAGAATTATTGGTAAAGTAAGATTGAGACGGAGTTTCTCTCATGTTTCCCAGCCTGGAGTGCAATAATGGCGCGATCTCGGCTCACCGCAACCTCCGCCTCCTGGGTTCAGGCAATTCTCCTGCCTCAGCCTCCTGAGTAGCTGGGATTACAGGCACGCGCCACCATGCCCAGCTAATGTTTTGTACTTTTAGTAGAGACGGGGTTTCACCATGTTGACCAGGATGGTCTCGATCTCTTGACCTCGTGATCCACCCGCCTCGGCCTCCCAAAGTACTGGGATTACAGGCTTGAGCCACCGCGCCCGGCCTAGTCTTTTCTTTTTCCTGATAAAATATTTGATTTAAACACTTTTACTTTTCTTTAAGCCAATTAATTAGAGGTCTTTTATATTTTCAGCAGTGAAACATTGTGTAAACAACACATAGATACAGACTATGAAAGTACATATTATAGACTCATAAAGATTCTTTTTTTTCTGTCTTAGACTTTTAGATTCTTGATAACCTGTTTTACAATGCTAGGTGGTTGTTAGCTAAATAGCCTTAAATTTCCATATTAAAGGAAACAACTCAGGTGAAAATTAAATACCAAAATTTACATTATAATGTATGGAGAGGAGAATAAGTCTGGTGGTGCTAGACATACTTTTAAGGTGCACTTAATTTTTTTGGCCAAAGACATTTCTGAGTGTCTGAAGCACACTATTAAAAACCCAAGAGTAGCCTCTGTTGCAATAACTATTTTAGTCAAAACATCAGGTGAAAACATAATTCAGTCAACTGAGAAGAAAAAAATGTTTTGCTCAAAAAAAAGACAATGTCTTAGGAGAGAAAAACAAAAACATGAAGGTCTTTTAAATATAAACACACTCATGCACACATACACATACACACACGTGGAATGCTAGCTTTTAATTAAGCTGACTTTTGGCCATTGAGCTCCTTTAAAAAAAAGTTTTAAAATCTCAGCACTATGTTTCAGCTAGGACAAATTGCTGCTATTTCAGAAGGAAAAGACCGAAACAACAACAAAAACAGAAACCAACAGCAACAACAAAAACAGTTAAGCAAAACAAATGATCACACAACTTATGTGATTGCTGAGTGCTCTGACAGTAGGGAGAAATTAAGACCATCTGGAGGTCAATCCTACCTTTAGCCAAGACAAACCCCAAATCAGTTACTTACCTAGTTATAGGTCTCAGGCTGCAGACTGCTCTCCTGCTCTCTACCATCCTAGAAGCAGGAAAAAAAAAACAACAACGAAATGTATCTTCCTTGTCGGAAGTGAGTTCAATCAAAGTCCAGGAGTTGCCTGTCTTCCATCATCATGGAAGCAGAAAAACTTGCTTTCCTTGTGTTAGAAGCAAGTAAAACTCCCCCCAAAAGAGGAGATGTACAGCAAAATAAACCTTAGATCTTGACGAAATTTGGGGGCATTAGGGATTCTCTGGAGGGGATGCTCTCAGAACTCAGAAATTTTTCCTATTGGTTTGAGCCATAAAGTTAGCTCATGCTGGTACCAAGCACCAGTAAGAGATTTATCAAAGGTCAGGGGAATCTCCACTCGGAATCCACCCCCAACCGTGGTTAACAAAATGTGAACGCCGACAACCTGTGAGTGGTCTCAGTTAATTCAGAAAGTTTATGTTGCCAAGGTTAAGGATGCATGCCCCTGACACGCAGCCTCAGGAAGTCCGGATGACATGTGCCCAAGGTGGTTCGGCACAGTTTGGTTTTATACATTTTAGGGAGAATGAGACATCAAGCAATATATGTAAGAAGTAGATGATTGGTTTTGTCTGGAAAGGAGGGACACCTTGAAACAAAGGCAGGAAGACTTGAAATGAGGAGGGGGCTTCCAGGTTACAGATAGGTAAGAGAAAAACAGTTGCATTCATCTGAGTTTCTGACTAGCCTTTCCAAAGGAAGCAATCAGAGAGCATTTATCTGAAGTGAGCAGAGGGATAACTTTGAATGGAATGGGAGGCGGGTTTGCCCTAAGCAGTTCCCAGTTGCTTTTTCCTTTAGCTTAAGGATTTTGAGAGCCCAAGATATTTTCTTTTCACACCCTAAACAACAAGTAGCATGATTTGCATGCTTCAACTTTTAATGTGTAGAATGTGAATTGTGAATTCACATTTGTGAATTTTTCTGCAATATGTTTTTAAACAGCAATGTTTTTAAGAGTCATCTACACTTGTAGCACTGGTTCATTCATTTTTACTAGTTCATACATAACATTTAAATAGAATTCAATTTTATGACTGTTCCAGAATTTATTGATTATGATATGTTCAGGCTATTCTTAATTGTTTGTCATTGTCAAAATGCTGACACGTTGAATATGTATTCCTGAACATGTATGTGAGGGCTCTCTAGGACTGAAAATGTGATGATATGTATATCTTACACTTAAATAGAATTTGCCAAATTATTTTCAAAATTCTCATAACTAATTTAATTCCCCTAATGAATTTCTAAGAACTCTCTTAGCTCCACATGATCGCCAATATTCGTATTTCAGACTTTCAAAAATAGGTATGATAGTCACATAGTTAAAACATCAAAACAATCTAAAATTATATATACTGAAATATTTGTTGTTAATATAGTTTAAATGCAGATCTGGAGAAAAGTCAATCACTCCAGGCAGTTTATTATGGGAGTTGACTTCAGTAAACAAGAAGGAGGGAGAAGTGATAGCATTTTCAGGGAAGGATGATAAAAGAGTAAATGGTGCCTTATTGTGCTGATAATTTCTGTGGGAAGCTAGGGCTTAGTTCTGCTGAAAATTCTGTGACACACCATGTGGAATATGCCTCACAAATTTTTGCTGATGATTGAGAATTGCCCTTGAGGACAGTAACTTCTCCGATTCTAAACTGAGCAATCTTACAGGGCTTCACGTGAGACATGAAGTCAAAGATTATTTTAGAGCTTTAATATTTAATGACTGGCCTCATGGGTTTTAAACTTGCATGGGGCCTGTGACCCCTTTCCTTTCATTGATTTCTCCCTTCTGGAATGGGAATTTTTACCCAGTGCCTGTTCCTCCACTGTATCTTGGAAATAACTAACTTGTTTTTATTTTTACAGGTTCATTAGCCTTGTCTCAGATGAGACTTCAGACTTTGGAGTTAATCCTGGAAGGAGTAAAGACTTTGGGGGACTGTTAGGAAGGCATGACTGGATTTTGCCATGTTAAAAGGACATGAGATTTGGGAGAAGTTAGTGGTGAAATGATATGGTTTGGATCTGTGTCCGCACCCAAAATTCATACGGAATGGTAATCCTCAATGTTGGAGGTGGGACCTGATGGGAAGTGATTGCATTATAGGTTAGATTTTCCCTTTGGTGCTGTTTTTGTGATGGAGTTCTCACCAGATATGGCTATTTGAAAGTGTGTGGCACCTCCCTGCCTTTCTTTTCCTCCTGCTCTGGCCGTAGGAAGTGACTCACTCCTGGCTTTGCCTTCCACCACAATTGAAAGCTCCCTGAGGCCTGCCCAGTTGAGCAGAAGCCTCCATGCTTCCTATACGCTTTTGGAACAATTAAACAATTAAAACTATTTTTTTGTAAATTACCCAGTCTCAGGTGTTTCTTTATAGCAACTTGAGAACCAACTAATACAGGTGGCAAAATGTCTACTACTGTACTTCCTTCTTTTCCACATCTAAAATATTTCTCAATCCCAATACATAACTGCTCTTAATAATGTTTTTGTATTTCCTTGTAAAATTCCTTGCTGAAGGCAAGGACAAAAGGAATATGCAGTCTGTTCTTCCGCGGTTCTCACATACATTTTGCTGTAGAACAACATATTTTGTAATTATCCCCAACAGTACATGGTAAGCTTTGTCATTCTTTTTAGCAACTGCATTGTATGGATGTACTATAATTTTTAACCAGTATACTATAGATGTTCAGTTGATGTTTTCCCCACATTTTTTCATTTTGCTATTACCGTAACTAACCTTGTTCATATGTATTTTGTAGGTATACTTGTAGAATATTTTGGGTAAATGCATTTGCAATTTTGAGAGTTATTTTGAAATTGTTTCCTAGGGGATCATAACATTTTATGCCCCATAAAACAGTGTGAAAGATCCTGTTTTTCTACAGCTTCAACAACATTGTGTATCGTCAAACTTGTGTGTTTTTGTTAATATCATAGCTAAGAGGGTTGTTTCAATAAAGATTTAAATTACTTGTCAATGTAAGCAGTAAAAAAATTTACCTCCTTTATATGTTTAAGGGAAGATTGCACATTTTTATAATAGTTTATGCCATTTGCTTATATTTTTACTGGGTTAATTGTGTCTGTTTTTTTATTCCTCTGACATATCAGTAGATGGGTGGATGGACAGATAGATAATAAGTAGATAACTTATGGTATAAAATTTAAGAACATTTTATCTTTTTGCTGTGCTTTGGTGGGCTTTTTTTTTAAACCATAAAACAATTTTCATTATTTTTATGTACCTAAATTTAAGAATCATTTTTTTTCTTTTTTATATATTGGGTCATAATTAGAAAGAGCTTTTCCACAAAAGATTATAAAAAATTTTCTTCTATTTTCTTCTAATACATGCAATGGCTTTTTTTGTTGTTGCATTCACATATTTCATCTAGTGGTATATTTCTTAATGTACAGAAGGTATGAAGTCAACTAGTTGTCCAAACACCATTTACTAATGTCCATATTATCCCCTAGGAAAATACAGGAATCACTTTATCATGACTGAGGTGAGTAGGTGTATTAGATTTATATTGCTGCATACAAAGTTACAAAAATCTTACTGGTTTAAAATAACAAAATTTGTTTTGTCATAGTTCCCATGTTCAAAAATCCAGCATGTTTTCACTGGATTCTCTTCTTAGAGTCTTAAAAAACTGAAGTCAAAATTTTTGCTGGGCTATGTTCTTATCTGAAGACTCAGTTAAGGAAGATCTGACTACAAACACCATCAGATTTTTTGCAAAATTTGTTTTCTTCAAGTGGTAGAACAGAAGTTTTCATTTTTATGCTACCTGTTGACTGGGGATGACTGTCAGCAACTAGAGGCCACTATCAAGTCCTTGCCATGTGGCCATTCATCTCAGAAATGAAAAATCTCCCATGCATTATATTTCTCTCATGCTTTAAATATCTCTGACTTTCCCTCTGCAAAGAACTGAAGAAGCAGATAGTCATCCAGTTGTAAGTAAAACCAATTATTAATCATCATTTTATTTTCAAAATACCATTTACAGCTAGTGCTTGACTTATGACCACGATTGGTTCTGACAGACCGGTTGTACACGATCTGGTCGTAAGTTGGGTAGGCTATATGCATGCAGAGATGGTAGTGCTACTGGAAGCTGGTCCGCACTGTTGGACGTCCAGCTGGGCAACGTTTGTGCTGCCAGACGCGGAGCAGTCGTGGCTAGCGATTGTGGTCGTAAAGTCGAATGGTCGTAAGTTGCATAGGTCATAAGTCGATCAATACCTGTACCATGGAATATAACATAATCATGGGTATAACACAAGTCAGTGGAGAAGATGAGAGACATGTTAAGATTCTGCTTACCATACATATATACCTAGATGCCAGGCAGATGTAGAAAAGTTTTACTGAAGAATTTCTTTGATGACAGACATATTATTCCTAGTTTACCATTTAATTGAGAATATAGGGCTTTAATGCTGCTGTGTGTAAGGGCTGAGTTTTAACCCCCACTCTTCTCAGTTTCCAGCCCTTATCTCCTGGCCCAAAAATCATCAAGACACAATAATCTTATGTATTCATATGTGTTAGTGTGTTCTTGCTTTATTATAAATAAATACCAGAGACTGGATAATTTATAAGAAAAAAGGTTTATTTTGGCTCACAGTTCTACAGGCTGAAGAGGAAGCAGGATTCCTGCATCTGCTCCTGGTGAGAGCCCCAGGAAGCTTACAATCACTGCAGAAGGAAAAGGGAAATGAGCATGTCACATGGCAAAAGAGGGAGCAAGAGACAGTAAAGAGGGACATCCCAGAATCTTTTATTTTTTTATTTTTAAATTTTATTCCATTATTATTATTATTATTGTTATTTTGAGACAGAGTTTTGCTCTGTCACCCAGTCTGGAATGTAGTGGCATGATCTTGGCTCACTGCAACCTCCACCTCCTAGGTTCAAGCGATTCTCCTGTCTCAGCCTCCTGAGTAGCTGGGACTACAGGCACCCGCCACCACGTCCAGATAATTTTTTATATTTTAGTAGAGACGAGGTTTCACCATATTGGCCAGGCTGGTCTCAAACTCCTGACCTTCTGATCTGCCCGCCTCTGCTTCCCAAGGTGCTGGGATTACAGGTGTGAGCCACCACACCCAGCCAATTTTGTTATTATTTTTTTGGACGGAGTCTCACAATGTCACCCAGTCTGGAGTGCAGCGGCCAGATCTCGGCTCACTGCAACCTCCACCTCCCGGGTTCAAGCAGTTCTCCCGCTTCAGCTTCCCAAGTAGCTGGGATTACAGGTGCGTCCCACCATGCCTGGTTAATTTTTGTATTTTTACTAGAAAAAGGGTTTCACCATGTTGTCCAGGCTGGTCTTGATCTCCCTACCTCAGATGATCTGCCTGCTTCGGTCTCCCAAAGTGCTGGGATTACAGGCGTGAGCCATCACGCCTGGCCCCAAAATCTTTTAAACAACCAGATTTCCAGTGACTAACTGAAGAAGAAGTCAGATATCACCAAGAGGATGGTGCTAAACCATTCATGAGGGATCTGCCCCAATGGTCCAGTCACTTCCTACCAGGCCCCATCTACAACACGGGAAAGCACATTTCAACATGAGATTTGGGGGTGACAAACATCCAAACAATATCACTCATATCAGCACATGAAATCAGGAAGGGTGAATCTGTCTTCTTACTCTGGTTCCATGATCCTTTTCATTTTTGTGCCATAGAATTTTTTCTTTGATTTATTAAAAATGTAGCTATGCGTTTAATTATATGTTAACTGATACTTCTAGTTGTTTTAGAAAGTTTTTGTTCTGGTTATAAGGCTACTGTGAGACATAAAATGAGAGTCTCAATTGTGTTATTTTACTTCTATTATTACCTACCTTATGTATGTTTCTGCAGGTATTATTTATTCACTGCATTTATTAAAGAAAAAGGTGAGCAAATTAAGAGATACTATTTTATTTAAACATAAAGCACAAGAAGAGCAATTTCACCAAACCCATATTCGTAATAATCTGTTTCAGTTGCTAAACTTTTGAAATTCCAAATGGAGTTAACTGTATATTGGTTTTCCAATCAGCAATTCAAGACAGCATTTTTATTTTCATATAGTAATGCAATATGTATATCTCTCCATCTATCTATATGTAATTTTGGGTGATTAAAATAATCACAGGTAGTGAGAATTCACAGATAGTAGCAGATAGTTATTTTGCTATTGCAAAACACATTCAGATGCTGGTTGTCAGTTATATAAAAAATGGTTAACAATCCTATCTCTAGGTTTTATACAAGTCTGGTCTTAAGGTTGAAGGCTGTGACCTGAAGCGCAGGCTCTCTATGATGTTTGTTTTCAGAGGATCATATTTTCCTCTAATATTTCTTATTTTCTAATCATAGTGCTGCATGTCTGTGGAAACCACAATCACTCTGTTGTTTACACCATCAATAAAGTGAATTACTTGGACACGTTTATACTTCGTGTCTACAGTTCTCACCTTCTGCAGATACTCTGTTATTTCCAGCACATATATCATGCCTGGGGGATAACAGTTGGCTCATATAGCCTAATGTATATCAAAGCTACGAATTATTCAAGTTCCAAAGTATAACTAAGCACCCTTAATTCTCCCTAGGTCTATTATCCTCACGATAAGCCCCTTCAGCTTCTAACTCTAAAATAAAGCTTTCATGCACGTAAAATTATGCTATTAGACATCCAAGGAGATCATAAGCCCAGCAATTCTGTCAAAACTCAGGCTACTAATATGTGATTATTGTAAGCTTTTATAATTGGACTGTATAACACCTTGTATTTCTCCTGTTTAATACTTTAATTCTTTTTGTGAATTAATTATTTGATGGCTGTCTTAGAGATGTCTGTTCATATGTAAAATCTTTACCTAAATTAGAAACTGCATATGAATTGTATACTTGTAATTTATTCTGCTAATTAACACAGATACATTGGGCAACCAAACACATAGAATTACATAAATTAGCCAGAAATATGTGATTATTTATCATTCAGTAAAATACTTTCTCTTTTAAAAAGTTAATTGAAAAATATTGGTATTTACCATAGTCAGTTAAATTTTAAAATTGCATACTTAGAATTAAATAAAATCAAGATGGCATTTTAAAAATAGGGTTTTCGACATTTTGTTCTCAGTTGCACCTTGGATAATATTACAAAGGAGAAAATGAACTTCTACTCTTTGTATTTCACTTTTCCCCTTAATTAAAATCATTCCTTGAAATAGAAAAATTAAATTGCCAGTGGTTGCAAGAGGAATAATATGTTTAAGGGTATCTTAAGGTATACAGTTATCTCCCATATGTTTTTAAGATAGTTGTATTTAAATAGCATTATTATCAAACAAATTTGAAAGGATCGTTCTTACATCTTATCATCACTAATAATAAAGAGGAGTCATACATCCTGTTCCCTCAGAGCCTTAGGACTGCACAGCCAAGCTTGCACTGACATGTTCCACTACTTTCATGCCCCATGTCCCGTAAAACTTATGTCGGGACTGATATCATTATTTTAAAATGTGTTTTTTATAAAATATATATTGGAAATGTGTTCTGAAAACATAATACCAGAACCGGAAATAAATTTGAAGATGAAGACGACTTTGGTAAATAATATTCTCTTTCTCTCTAAAAAGTAACATCTTAAACTATATTCCTTCAGGCAAAAATATGAGATATTGTAAGCCCAAAATATGGAAGAAGATGCATTCTTAAGGGTGATAAGGGTAGACTGAGGGAAAACATCCCTCCTGAACTGGCACTAACAATTGCATTTGATTCTTAGTTCATACCATACTAAGCAATATAAAAGTGAAAGTGGATAAACTCTACCTAATAGTAGATTCCTGAGGGAATCATATGGGCAAAATTTGCAACATTAATATTCTATGTCATGTACACAATTAGCCTACAGAGAGTGATAACATATTTTGTTCAACTACATAGAATGAAGGGCACATGAAATCACTGCCAACCTGAATAATTAGCTTGATTTTCTATGACATTAATCAATAGGACTAGAAAGGAAGGTCTAACATGTATTTAGGTGTCCGGGCTCTCAAGTTAGACTATCTGGTTTATAAATTTCAAAAACCATATTGTGGCACTTACCAATATCTCACAATAAATACTAGCTATTATTTTTCTGTCTATGTAAACATCTAGAAAGGTACATTTCAGTTAAAGGAATGAGAGCAAAAAGAAAAGAAAGGCACAGAGACTAATGCTAGTTGGTGTTCATTAAAATGTTCCAAAGAAGGATTTGGGGCCATTAGTAGATGCTAATTATTATACTTTTTGTCTGTGTCCTGTTGGCAAGGATAGTTGTGTAGATAAATAAACCAAGCAGTTTTAACCTAATGGCATTACATATGTGAGTCCTTTGTGGCTAAATGAACTTAAAAACCCCAACACAGGCAAATCTGAGAAATAATACAAGATCTGACTACAAGAGCAATAACCGGGCTTTTTTTTTTTTTTTTTTTTGCTGATTATGCAAGCTGAAGGAAGGATCCATATTACTTCGAAATATAAGCAAATATTTTAGAAGCTACATGAAGGAAAAAAAGGATGAGGAGAACTAAGGCACTGTAACTTTGCGGGAAAGAAAACAGAGATTTTCTTAAAGGGAATTTTATAAATCTTTACTATTTTGCTTATGACATAAACCTTTTATTTAAAAACTCTCTCCTCATAAAATATTCTTTAAATATCCAGGTCTTGTTCATGCAATGGAAAGATGGACCTCCTTCGGGTATGTGTCAAAGTGCTAAATCCATCAGAGTGGGTGAAGGGTGAGAACCAATTATGCCTATGTAGACATACCATTTCTAGATCACACTTATATCTAACTTGTATTGTTCAAAGTTGAAGCTCCCAAAAAAGCAACATTCTAATTAAACACTGCCTTTTCATCGCGGTACCTTTACAACAAGAGTATGTGCTGTTCACACAATATGACTATTCTGGTATGTGTCGTATTCTGAATTTTAAAAGAATAAAACACAATCTTAATGTGACAAATCAATCTCTAAAATTAAATAATAAAAATTTCCTCAGAAATCTGGCTTTACTCTTCATACTCTAAAAACAAAATGAAGAAAGGAGTCCTTCATATTGAAAAACATGTTCTGGCCAATGTCAAATGTATGAATGTAAATACTAGGAAGGAGGGCTTTTGGTAGATATCCAAGAAATAATGCCTGAAGCTCACAATGAATTTTTCCACCCATATTTCCCTTTGGGAAATAAATGATGAATATAGTTTGCAAAAAAAAGAGAAAATTTAGAAAAGATAGTCCATAATGTCTGCAAATATGATAGTAGACCAATAGGAAATAATGTTATGAAATTAGTAGAAATGCAATAATATATTATTTTATCATGCCTATATCATCATATTTAACTTATGCCACTTTATCTCCTACTGCTAAATCTGATATATGTAATGGGAGAATTCCCTGATTTCCCCTAACAGGACATGTGACGGGGTGTGGCTCACCTGTTTGGTCACCCTGCAGCTCAAACCCCTGAGGGGAGCGTGCAGACTGCCAGGGGTGGGTGCCTGCAACCCAGTGTTACAAAGCTCTCTCAGCTTTGCCATCTGCAGATTGTTTGACGGTAAATCAGCTCAATGGACGCTCTACCTTATCGAAAGGGCAGAGGGCCAGAGTGACTGCCTTCTGTATTCCAAGCACTTGCCCCATGTCCCAGAAACATCGGATCACATGTGGGCTCGAAGGGAGGAGTACAAGGTTTTATTGAGTGGTGGTCAGCGAGATGGATGGGGAGCTGCAAGGTGGAGGGGTCGGGGAGTTCTCTGCTGAACTCCTCTGGGTGTTCAGACGCCTCTTCCTTCCTTCTCTTCTGCGCCACCCTGCTGCTCTCTGCCACTCTCTGCTGCTCTGTTCCTCTGCTCCTCTTGACATTCAGCCACTTGTGTTGTGTGCTCCCCAAAGTCTCGGGTTTACATGGGCACAGGATGGGGGTTGTGGCAGGCCAGAGTCGTCTTCAAGAAATGCAACATTCAAGGGTGAAAACAGGAATGCCTGTTCTCACTTAAGTCCAGGGGTACAGGCCCAAGGGTGAAGGTGGAGCCCTGGCCAGGGACCCTGCCCTCCCTACCCAGCGCTTTCTTGCCTCACTCCCATATCATATGTGTATGTGTGTATGTAAATATATATGTACACACATATGTTTATGTAAAAATCTCAGTAGTAGCAAATCATAGAGCAGTGTTGTATCCCAAGAGAGTTTCTTCAAACTTACTCTTAGACATTCCCTCAAATATATGAAAGTGTAAGAAACTGTCAGAAGAGCAAGATACCATCTGTTTTAAATGTTATTCCATGGATACTTTGTGAGAAGAATTAAGTTTGAGGAGAGTCATTATTGTATACAAAATAAGTGATCTTCCAGAAATATTAGAAAATTAATTGTTCTTTATGCTGCTTAACTTAAAATTTTTCTTCTCCACCAAATCTTCTGCTGTATAAGTGATCCTCTAATTAATTATTATTTCAGTGATGCGTACTGGAAACTAGATTGTCTTCCCAGGAAAATGTCTATAGAATTTATCTTAATTAATAATAAACTAAGCTTCCAGAAATCCAAGAAAAAAAATGTATGATTCTGAAATTTTGTGCTCCAATACAATATCCCACATCATCTTTTGGTACTTCAGTATGTTACTCCATGACACCAGTTTATCCTAACTTCATCTTCATATTCTCATTTTACTAATAGCAATATATATAAATCAAGAACATTAGAGAACAAAGATGTAGTGGTGTCATAAATGATAATTATGATTGAATGTTTCAGCTTTTAAACATTAGAGTTTGTCAGATGGTGGGGGCAGAAGACAAGGTGTTCAATACATGGCTTTTAAATATAATATATTTCATTATATGTACAAAGAGCAAAGGGAATTACACAAAAATGACTTAAAACAAGTGTTTGGGATAGAGGCTATGTGTGTGTATGTTTTTGTGTATTAAGCTCTGTATTATGATCAAAACTATAATGAGCAAGAAGTCTTCTAAGACATGTAAATCCCATTGGCAGAAATGTTTCCACCCTTAATATATTCACTTAACTCCCACATAATAATGATACCAGCTATCTCAAAAGCACATGGCAAAGGAGTATTATTCTCTAGCAAGAGAATAATCTTGTAAAACTCATGATATTCAATTGGTAAAAAAAATTAAGATGCTTATTTCTTATAGAAAAACTCAATGAGATATTTAATAAGTGAACAGATTCTAAAAATATCTAAATTCTGGTTAGGCAAGCATTCATTTGTTTACCTTTTTGTGTTTTAAACTAAAATATTAACAGAATTAAATTTTGGAAATCCAAGGGGATCTGCATATTTTTTTTTTTTTTTTGAGACGGAGTTTCGTTCTCGTTACCCAGGCTGGAGTGCAATGGCGCGATCTCGGCTCACCGCAACCTCCGCCTCCTGGGTTCAGGCAATTCTCCTACCTCAGCCTCCTGAGTAGCTGGGATTACAGGCACGCGCCACCATGCCCAGCTAATTGTTTGTAGTTTTAGTAGAGACGGGGTTTCACCGTGTTGACCTGGATGGTCTGGATCTCTTGACCTCGTGATCCACCCGCCTCGGCCTCCCAAAGTGCTGGGATTACAGGCGTGAGCCACCGCGCCCGGCCTGGGGTCTGCGTATTTTAAAGCATATATTAAGAACAGAAAAAATAAATATATGTTCCATAAACTTATTTTTAAAGGCATTTTTCTTTAATGATAATTCTAAAATAGAAGTTGAATTAAATCATCTTACATTTAAAAACTTTATTCAAAATTTTATCTCGGCATATTTTGGAAACACTTGCAGAAAATACACCCAGTTACCTTCTCAGAGATGGTATTCTAAAAGTACTTTTCTACTTTCATGTAAATATTGAAACAGATGTCAAATAATGTCAAAGACAATGAACTGTCTAGAAAGCTCAAGAACAGTCAGAGTTAGAATATAAATACTTTTCCTGATGTTGAATAAGTTGTTTCCTGATGTTAGTTTGTTGAAAAGTTTCCTGAAGTCTTTGAGCTCAAAATTTTTTCTATACTTTTTAAAAAAATTTATTCAGTAGAAGGACTTCATTTTTAAGGAACAAGTCCAGGGAGATCTTTGTCAGGACAGAGTGAGACAGATAAATAGCAAGAATTGATTTTCTATGTTTTAATGGAATATATATCCTATAGAATACAATGGCTAAGAAGTTATTCATGAAATAAAACTGCATTCGTTGTTTTAGTAGAACTAGAAACACACACACACCATCATCATCTTTCATTAACTGTATACGGTTGACACAAATTTTTTTGATGAAATAGATTTCTCTTTTCCTAGAATATATTACATGTTTACAATAGTTATTTCAAAATTCAGATGTATGAACAGCATGGGATACCCAAAAAAAGTGCATTGGTGTGTGGGAAAATTTGGAATGCCTTATGCTTGCCATTTATCTAATTATAACCTTTATTTGTGTTCATTTCATAATGTATATAGAATGTAAATATGCCTGTGTAAAATTTAGGGATAAATCTGTATGCTTTTATTGGTAGCACTTTCTCAAAAATGCATGGGATGCTGGTTCAACAAAGTTTGTAGAGCATGTATTCACAGAACTAGAAAATTGGACACAGTTTTCACAAAATGTAACTATACAACTGCTTCTATCCATCTGGGTGTCCTCTGACTTAGTGGATGATATGACAACTCCCAGAAATATGTTTACATCTTATTGCTATTTCTTGTTTCTTAGGGATAATCATTTCGGGGACGGGTTCCTTGTAGGAATAGAGGTACAGTTACTGAAATGCTCTATTGCTACTCAAAGTTAAGTCATGAAAAATAGTAAACAGCTAGTCCTCAATGTTATTCATTACCTATCTCATTCTCCATGTTTTTTTTTTAATTCAAGACAATGTATATTCCCACACAGTTTATCCTTTGGAGATAAATGCAACTTGAATTAAAACTTTGAAAGCAAGGGCTCTGGTTACCTTTGGAACATAGTAAGAATTATGTGTTGACTGAAAAAAGGCTAATTCTACCAAACTCTAGTATTCTCTGGGCTTTGCATGGGGTGATTAGCATAAAGGGAGGTAAGTACAATTTATAAAAATTAAGAAATTCCAATTCTGCCATAGCAGAATAAGCCTACTCTAGCCTATCTTTTTTGTTGTTTATAATGATAAATCCTGGACAAATTACAAAAAGCAAATATCACAGACTGAAACGAAGTCACTGCAGTTCGATTGTTGGGAAAAAACCACCTTCTTTAGATATTTACACAGACAGAAAAATAATAACTCATATTTCTTGTGAGACATTGGTAAGTGCGACAACATAGTTTTTGAAATTTGAAATCCAGATAGCCTAATTTCAGAGCCCAGACTTTTAAATAGCCGTTAGAACTTCCTTTCTAGTCCTGTGGCTCAAACAAAAAAAAAAAAAAAAGGAAATGCAGTTTATTTCTGTATTGAAAAGTACAGAAAAAGAAAGCAAGCTAGAACACTGTGGATGGGGAAGATACGCCCTCAGGGAATGCTCTGGTCCTAAAGCTGTGCATTGAAGAAACAGTGCAGATGGCAAACACTTTAATTTTTAAAAAGCAAACAAAAACTGTCTTTTTTGGAAGAGGCATCCCGAATGACCGGAAGAGGCACTCTGCCTAGCGGAGCTGTGGGAATGGGGACATCACCCTCTAGACCCAAGAATCTGGCAGAACCACTGGCAGTTTGCAATCCCAGCCTGGAAAGGACACCGGTTTTTTTTATTGTTTTTTATTTTTTTGTTGTTGTTGTTGTTGTTTTTTCAAAATTAATACCCATTCCTGGGTATTTTTTTCTTTTCTTTTTTTAATTTTTATATTTTAAGTTCTGGGGTGCATGTGCAGAACGTGCAGGTTTGTTATATAGGTATACACGTGCTATGGTGTATTCATCCCCCCATCATCTAAATTAGAATCTACATGCTGCATCCATCCCCCCATCATCTACATTAGGTGGTTCTTCTAATGCTATCCCTCCTCTAGCCCCTCAATCCCTGCTACCTCTCCCAGCCTCCCAACCCCCAACAGGCCCCCGTTGTGTGATGTTCCCCTCCCTAGAACGGCTATTTAACTCCAACTTGTGACAGCAGCTACAGGGTCACCCTGCAAAGCCACAGGGGCAGAGCTGCCCAAGACCTAGGGAGCTGGCCCCTTGCCCTAGTGTGCCCTGGATGTGGCCATGGAGTCAAGGATTATTCTGGAGCTTTAAAATTACGACTGCTCTGCAGGGGGTTCACACTTGCATGGGGCTTGTTGCTCTTCTCTTTTGGATGATGTATCCCTTTTGGAATGAGAATGTTTACTCAATGTTTGTACCACCATTGTATCTTGGAAATAAATAACTCCGTTTTATGTGAAGGAATTGATGTGGTCCCTATGAAGACTGTTAAACTCCACCTTAGAAGTCAGTATCAGTTTCCAGACACATACAGTACATGTATGGCTGTTCAAATAATTTAATAGTAGGTATTCTTTGGCCTCAAAGAGTGAGATAACTATTAAAGCTTTTGCTTTCAAAATTATGTAGTGTACTGTCTACAAGCTACGAACATCATACACTCAGGTTTGTATGTAATATTTCTGATTTATGTCTTTTCCCCCAGCATCTTGTTTAGTTTTACTTTTGTTTTATACATTTTCATTTCTAATGAAGTATTAATCGTTGCATTAAAATAGTATTTTTTTTTGAGACAGAGTCTTGCTCTGTCACCCAGCCCGTGGTGCAGTGGTGCAATCTCGCTCACTGTATCCTCAACCTCCCAGGCTCAAGCTATCCCCCCACCTCAGCCTCCTGAGATGCTGGGACTATAGGATGTGCCACGACACCTGGCTAATGCTTGTATTTTTTTGTAGAGATGGGGTTTCACCGTTCCTGATTTAACAATGGAGAAAACAATAAATATATACAAACAGCATTAGATTGAACTGATTATATTATTTGACTGGATATATATTAAAAACTGCTTTTTAGTTTGAGCAGTTCATACATAATCAAAATTTTCAATGATCTGATTTCAGAAACACAGTTTTATTATAACATCTCATTTTCATATATTCACCCAAAAGTGTATGTATCAAAGGGTTATAATAACTATAATAAGATCCCTGGCCGGGCGCGGTGGCTCAAGCCTGTAATCCCAGCACTTTGGGAGGCCGAGGCGGGTGGATCACAAGGTCAAGAGATCGAGACCATCCTGGTCAACATGGTGAAACCCCGTCTCTACTAAAGCTACAAAAAATCAGCTGGGCATGGTGGCGCGTGCCTGTAATCCCAGCTACTCAGGAGGCTGAGGCAGGAGAATTGCCTGAACCCAGGAGGCGGAGGTTGCGGTGAGCCGAGATCGCGCCATTGCACTCCAGCCTGGGTAACAAGAGCAAAACTCCGTCTCAAAAAAAAAAAAAAAAAAAAGATCCCTATGTTTCGTATTTTATTTATTTTTATTTTTGGATTAGTGGCACGATGGAGAAATATTATGTCCAATGTTTTTGTGTTATTATTTATTATACAATTAGAAATAATTGTTACATTGAACAGTAATATTTTTCGGTTTAGCAAGTTCCAACATTGGAAAATTCTTCAGCAACATAAATATACCATGTTGATGGTGCTGGTATATTAATAATATGTCATTTGTTAGTTATTAGAAAGAAACCAAGTCATTTTTGAATACCCCAAAGGTTATAAGTTAAATCCTATTCATTTCTCATACTCTTAAGAATTCAGTTCAGTTATTTCTCTGAAGACACTGTGAAACTTTGGGTTACTACAGTTGGCAAGGAGACAGTTACGTCTAGAATTTAGTTGCTTGGCAGGGTTCAGAAACTAGTTTGTGTGAACTGAAATTGCCATTCCAAAATTTCTATTCATTTGGATGCATTTAGAGGTGCCCTTTGTCACTATATCTAATTCCTATGATACATGTTTGGTATGTTGGCTTCCTCCAGAATATATGGAAGTTTCTATTATTACACTTGTTTATTTATTTAACCTGCTAAAGCAATAAGGCATGAGAAAGACTTCTGTGGTATGCTTCAGTGGCCTTATTATTTATATGAACATCTCCAGTGGTGTGATGTCATTGAAATAGTTACTTGGTTATTACTTTTCTCCAATAACTAGTTCACAGCAGAGTAAGTGTAATTAAAAATATATAGTTGTAAAATACAAGGAAAAAATAAAAAAATTATCAACACATCTGTTGCCTAATTTACTTTTAAAATGTTTCTTTCTTTTGAGACTTTGGCTTAAAAAGATGTTCCATTCTCAATCCCTGCATAAGCTGGCTATAATGATTAGGGTACATGTGTAAAATCTGGGTTTTTCTAATGATGGCAATGTGACCCTCCTCTAACTTGAAACGGTATTTATGTATATTGGAATTTGTAACTTTGGCAAGGCATTATCTTGGAATACCACAAACTTTGTAGGTATGACATTCTTGTAGACAAAGAAGAAAATGGGCATGACATAGAGACGTATCACCGATAATCTAACCTGTCACAGAAGGAGCTCTATGGCACAATACACGGAAACAGAATTACACTTGTACCACCCAACTGAGGGATACAATTTCCTGTCTGAGGAACTGCTGTGAGAGGTAATACATTCAATGTTGCACATGTTCCACGGTCAAACACACAGACTAGATTTAACACAAGCTAACTCTAACAATGAATCTGCTATCATAACTGAAGAATCATGACATTTTCATTTCATGCCAAAAATATCATTTTTGAGTGCCATCTCAAAAAACTACGAAAAAAGTGAAATAGTGTTATCTTTGATGGACAGTAGAGAGGAAGAGTTTTAGCTTTGTTAATTGAAAGCAACAGAGTGTTATAGCTGCACAATTAGGAATTCCACTTATAAAAATGTTGGAATGTCTGGGAAAGATGAATCATATCTGACTGTAGAGATGATTATAATTAAGTGAGAAGTATAGGCAAGACTTATCGTAGACATTTATTTATAAACAGATAATTAAAATGTATAGGAATTTTCTTGGAAAGCTATATAGTTTCTAATAATTATACAGTGGTTTATTGAATGTCTTTATGATTATTCTGTTTTATAGTTAATATCTTAAGTTAATTTCCTTAGTTTCTTGTATCCAGGAAGTTGGTCACTTGACCAAATGAAATCCTGATTTTGTTCAGGTACTTTCAAAATCATATAACATTTTTTCAGGAACAAATATCTTTGGCATTATATTCTAATATTCATGCATGGTCACAACAGCTGCTTTCAGAGTCTCTTGGTACCCTACAATCCAGGTATATTTGTCTGGAATTATTATAATCATTTTGTTTCTTAAAGGTCAAATTTTTCTCTGGTATCTTTATGAAATACCCATAGTGTGTAAAAATATCACGGTCACCTTATCAACTGTGATTCTGCTTTCATAGTGAAGATTCTACTAATACACTGCATTGATTTGGAAGTAAAGCTTGTTTTCTTGTTGGATTCTTGGGTTTTATGTGTCTAGTACACACACACACACACACACGCATGCATGCATGCATGCACACACACTCAGGTTACGAGAACACATGGACACAGGGGGGGGAACATCACACACCTGGGCCTGTCTGGGGGTTGTGGGACAAAGGAAGGCACTATGAAGAAAATGGTATGGCACTTCCTTGAGTGTTTAGGGGCCCTCCTCAGTAAGGTTACAATGAATATTATTGTATCACTTCCTTCCAAATGCCCTGGATGTGTGTATAGCTCAGAAACCTTAATTCCTTCCTACTTTAGTGTATTTCAGAAATAGCAGTTTGGGAATGTGGGTCTGTTTCCTTTCTCATAAGATGGAAACTGATAATATCCAGAGTAATAGCCCATGACCATTGCTTGTTTCGATGCCTAAAGAAGATATGGTATCTTGTATTTAAAATTGCCAAGAATTTGATAACAATATAAAAATGAGCCCTAGAAGTAGACAAATCATGATCTATTTCACATTAGTGCAGAATCAGAAACAAGATAGAGTCCAAATTGTAGACCTAGATCCCTCAGGTTTTAGGTCCCTAAAATCAAAGAAGTAAAATTACAGCTGTCTGGGGTAGTATTTTTCTGTTCCTATTCTATTGAAAATCTGCCTGTGTGAAAAAGCTGCCTTCATAGGACAATAGGATTATTTTCATGTGGGACCTGTCTGGAGTTTTTGACATTCCTACCCCAACCCCTACCAAAAGAATTTTAATAGAAAAAATATATAAATGTATTAAAAAGATAAAAACAAAATAATAGAATACCTGGATCTACATTATTTTTGTTGTTACCTTTTTACTTTGATAATTAAGACCCAAAAAGTATTCTCTAAAACCAACTATCTAACCAACAACCAGCAAGAGAAGATTAACATTTGGAATTTTCTTACCTTTATTCAGACTTTTCACTGCTCAAACCAAGCAGAGTTCACCTGTATCCAAGAAAATGTTCATGAATTTACTGTACTTTCGTTGTCATGCTCAAACCCCCTGCAAAGAATAACTACTTTAAAATTGGCCAATAAACTGCACAAAGAGGAGCATAAGAGTTGAACGCTTCACAAAAACTCCCACAATAAAATGCGGGAGGCGAGTGATGTTATAGCCATTTTTATAGAGACTCTTTTCTATGATTCACACACATAAGGGAGATTACAGAGAGAGGGACAAAGAGGGGTGACTTAGTATTTGTAGCAACCCTGGGATTAAGAAACTTGGCTAGAAAGCCAAAAACATTTGTCTCTGAAATCTAGCTTGATGTTTACTGTCCGATGTATTAGTCTGATTGTCTAAAGAGTTCAAGTCCAGGGTGAAGCAGAATAAAAGATCTTTGCTCCGGTGTTAATCATGATGGCACCTTAGTCACCTGGAAACATTGGAATATCTGACAGAATTTAGTCCCAATAACTAAGACTGGTTCTCATGAAACCAGTAGAAAGAAAGATGCCTCTATGAAAGGTAAGCACACAAATAAGTTGGGGTGAGCATAAACAGGTTTACCACAGTAGGTAAGGGGCTGACTACTTGGGTTTTTGAGATATCATCAATCATGATTCTGCTCTTGCTGCCTCTCTAGCTCCAGCTCGGCAGCCCGTTGTACTGCTACTTCGACCAGAATCTGGAAGCTGGTAAAATCGGGATACTCCTCTGGAAACAGAGGTTCTGGAGAAGATGGGGTTGTGTTGGTAGAAACCTTGACCTTTTTCTTTGGCTGGGCTATCACGGCGAGCTCCTCGCTAGAGGCCGACCCCGGATCTGGTAGCTTCTCTCCTGACATCTGGCCCATTGGCACGGGCCACAGGGATTGTACCTTGTCTGGATCTCTGGGCCCTGACTTGGCAGACATGAAGTCATCGGTGTCCTGCAGGTGGGTGTCATCGTCATCTTTGCCCATTTCCTGATCAACGAAGGAGTCATTTCTAGACTGTTGAAGCATCTCTGGAAGAATGCGTCTGCGAGCATTGATGAACCAGTTAGAGATCTGGGACAAAGACAAATTGGTCTTCTCCGACAGCATTTGCTTCTCCGCTTCTGAAGGGTAAGCCCTAAACCGATGCTTATACATCCAGTCGCGGAGAATCTTAACAGACGCGACTGGCAAGTTCCCCTTCTTCCGGCGCCGTGGTAAGGTAAGCGGTTTGTCTATATCTGCGTTACTTCTCGACATGATTGAAGTGTCTTGGGCGAGGCTTAGGTTGTCCGCCGGTGTTTCGTTTTCCATTGGGCTTTGGATCTCCGCCGCGTCTTCTGCAGCAGCCTCCATATTCAAAAGGCTTATCTTTACTATATTGGGAATCACAGACAACTGAGTTAGGACAAAGGTAACTCAAACGGATAGTCACTTTAGAAAGCAAGGGCCGGTCTCCAAGGAGAATTCTCACCTCTTCCTTCCCACGCAGACAAACAGCGTTGCTAACCGCTTTGCTAACAGAGGAGCCAGGTAGCTCAGTGACGTCACATCCTTTCTTTTGCACGCTGACCCTCCCCCACACTTCCTGGGCTTTCTCGTTTCCCAATGTTCTTCTGCATTTTCTGTAATTTCCAATGCCCTTGTTTGCATGCAGTTGATAGCTCTCCAGAGTTTTCTCTGCTGTTGTCACCAGTGTCCACTAACTGACGAACTCTATTTCTATGAGTGTTAATATGCCTATCACTTTCTTGCTATTTGATTTTACTCTGGTATTGCTCTTCCCTCTTGTTACTTATAATTGTCTCATTGGCTCATCCAGATAGATCAGGAACAAATTGTTGATTAGTCATTAACCTCAATAAGAGTGTAATTATTGTACTTTGACTCCTCCCGTCCGTGTTCAAAGCAGATATTAATAATAATTTTGAACCAGACTTTTGCTTTTGATGCCTTGCCGCTTAAGATTTCTTTTCTGTGGCCTTAAAATCTTTGTCTTTTGGTGACTTTGCTATTGTCTGTCAGTACCACTGAGGTCTTTGTCTCTGTTTCTTGGACTCTGCTATCTAGTTGTGGTGATTTTCTTTAAACTTCAGTCAGAAATTTGTGGGTCTTTTAGCAATGTGGAACAAGTAGAATAAGATAGGATTCAAGAAATATTGGTGATCACAGACAGTTTATTTATTTATTTAATTTTTTTTTTTGAGACTGAGTCTTGCTCTGTCACCCAGGCTGGAGTGCAGTAGTGGCGCGATCTCAGCTCACTGTAACCTCCACCTCCTAGTTTCAAGTGATTTTACTGTCGTAAAGTATCTGGATAATTCCTGCCAGGTATATTACACTTTGAAACAAATTGAACAAACAATCAGGAAACCCACATTAAACTCCCCTATTGACAGAAGTGGTGGCATGTTGAGTAAGATGTGTATGAAATTCTAGCAGATTCAAGTAATATACCCTAATTTGGAGGGATGAAAGTTGGAAGTATGGCCTGACCCTAAGAGATACCGCAGAGGCTAGGAGCGGTGGCTCAGGCCTGTAATCCCAGCACTTTGGGAGGCCAACGCGGGCTGATGCCTGAGGTCAGGAGTTCAAGTCCAGTCTGACCAACATCATGAATTCCTATCTCCACTAAAAATACAAAAAAAGTAGCTGGGTGTGTGGTGTGAGCCTGTAATACCAGCCACTCGGGAGGCTGAGGCAGGGGAATTGCTTGAACCAAGAAGGTGGAGGTTGCAGTGAACCAGGATCATGCCACCACACTCCAGCCTGGATGACAGACTGATTCTCCATCTCGAAAACAAAAAAGAGATACTGCACAATTACCCCCCAATAAGACTTGTGGATCTTACAGCTTAGTTATTCTATTCATTTTCCTCAACTTAAGGAGCAAATGATTCTCTTTGTATTTTAAATTTTCCATAACTAACGTGTAAAAAAAATGCTTTCCAATTCTTTATAAATCTGGCATGACTCAGATGTGAAAATCTCACAAAGCATGACAGAAATATCTGTGGCAGACTCACTTATAAAATCATAAATTATTATTGAATAGACTGTACATTCATGTAAAATGTAAAGCACATGAACAAATGGAAACATGATCTAAAATGCAGCATGATCTAATTCTAATACATTAGAATATATATTTTGAGAATTAATCACATTAATGATAAAAGAAAAAATATAATCTTGATGGAGTTTCAGTAACTATTTTACTGATTTTAAAATAAATATCTGGACTGGTCTCAGTGGCTCACACCTGTAATTCCAACATTTTGGGAGGCTGAGGCAGGTGGATCACCTGAGGTCAGGAGTTTGAGACTAGTATGGCCAACATGGCTAAACACTGTCTCTACTAAAGAATACAAAAGTTACTGAGGTGTAATCCCTACTTGGGAGGCTGAGGCAGGTAGAAAGGGAGAATTTCTTGAACCTGGGAGGTGGAGGTCGCAGTGAGCTGAGATGGTGCCACTGCACTCTAGCCTGAGTGAGAGAATAAGACTCCATGTCAAAAATAAATAAATAAATAAATAAATAAATTTCTGATAAACATATTTTAATGAAATAAGAATAAAAAGATCCTTCCTTTGTATTAACATAGATTAATAAAACTTCAAAATCTCCAATATACAGCCTCATACTTAACAGTAGAACAAAAATGATTCTTTCAATTTCATAAGTAAGGCAAAGATGTTTATTTTCACTACTGTAACATTGCTTAGAAATTTGAGCCAATAGAATTAATCAAGCATTTATTTTTATAAATGCAATACATGTAACAAAAAGAGGCAAAATATTATTTATTTATAGCGTGATTTGCCACTTTGGAAATATTTAAAAATCAATTGAGAAACTATTATAAATTATAAGAATTACGTAAGATGGTCAGTTACAAATGAAAGATAAACATTAACATATATCAATAATCATAATTTAGAAAATATATTAGGAAAATTATCTAATTTATAAGCATAACCAAAGATACAAAAAGATATAGGCCTAAAATTAGAAATTATTGTCTACGACTTATGCAGATAAAAATAGAAAATTTTATTTAATAACATAAAATGGATGTTAATAAAATTTAAAATACATTTTATTTTGCCCTAGGAAATTTCACTATTTTAATAAATGTAATTGTCTTTAAATTTACTTTTATGACATATTCCTATCAAAATCACCAGTGATTTCCTCTATGTTTTTGTGGCTTGATAGCTCATTTCTTTTAAGCACCGAATAATATTTCATTATATGGCTATCTCACAGTTTATGTATCCACCTACTGAAGGTCTTAATTTTAATAAAATTCAACCTATAAATTCTTTTATTCATAGATTGTATGTATTATGTTGAACCTAAAATGACATCATCCAAACTGAGGCCATCTAAATTTTCTCATACATTATTTTCTAAGTGTTTTATAATTTTGCATTTTACATTTAATTCTATGATCCATGTTAGGTTAATTTTGGAAAAGTTGTAAGCACTATATTTTCTTAAAACTAATTTGTATTTTTATAATATATATCTCGTGGAATTCCTTGTATTGGTCTTGCTATTTTGTACAATCTGAAAATTGCTTCTATTTAATTGGAGCTATTAATCTTCTTATATTTAATATACTGGGTATATACGCAAAGGATTACAAATCGTTCTACTATAAGGACACGTGCACACGAATGTTCATTGCAGCACTGTTTACAATAGCAAAGACCTGGAACCAACCCAAATGTCCATTGACGATAGACTGGATAGGGAAAATGTGGCGCATATACACCATGGAATATTATGCAGCCATCAAAAACGATGGGTTTGGGTCCTTTGTATGGTCATGGATGAACCTGGAAACCATCATTTTCAGCAAACTGACAGAAGAGCAGAAGATCAAACACCACATGTTCTCACTCATAGGCGGGTGTTGAACAATGAGAACACATGGACACAGGGAGGGGAGCACTACACACTGGGGTCATCTGGGGGGAAATGGGAGGGACGGTGTGGGGTGGGGAGCTGGGGAGAGATCGCAAGGGGAGAAATGCCAGATGTAGGCGATGGGGAGGAAGGCAGCAAATCACACAGCCACGTGTGTACCTATGCAACAATTTTGCATGTTCTTCACATGTACCCCAAAACCTAAAATGCAATAAAATAAATAAATGGGAAAAAAATTAATATAATAATAATAGTTATATTTGGTCTACCACTTTAAAATTTATCTTTTACCAACATATTTTTGTTTCTCTGTTTTCCTTTATTGTCTTCTTTTTAGTCAATTAAATATTTGTTAGCATTTAATATTAACATCTATTAGCCTTCTGATATATCTATTATATTTTAGAGGTGCTGCTAGTGATTGCAATATATATCTTTAAGTTTTTAAGATTTCCATATATTTCATATTCTACCACTTTGCAGAAAATATAAGAACATTGTGCTTGGATATGTTTTCTATACCTCTATCTTCTATTTTATAGTTTTCATATGTATTATATCTAAATATGTTCAAAACTCCATATTAAAATGTTATAACTTTTGTTTTAATAAGTTATATGTCTAAGTAATTAAAAGGAAACATATTCCGTTAGTTTCCTGACATCTTCAGAATTTTCTATGTTTTCTGTTCATACCTAAAAGTCTGATTTAGATCTGGAATAATTACTCTTCAGCCAGAAAAACTTTCTGTAGCAGTTATTCTCAGGTATTTAGAGGGGTGACAGATTTTCTTAGTATTTAGTTTTTATTTTCTGAATATGTCTTCACTTCACTTCCATTATTAAAGGATATTTTTGCTGGGTATAGAATCAGATTTCCAGTTAATAGTTTTATTTATTGTTGAGCCCATTAAAAAAATCTCCCTCCACTGCCTTTCCATCTTCATTCTTTCCAAAGTGTAGTCATAACTGATTCACATTTTTCATGGCCTATTTCCAACACACCATTTTTCTCTAGGTTTTTTTTAGGTTTTCTTTTTATGTCAGTTTTTAGATGTCTGAACATGATTTATTTTCTGTTTATTGTCTCTTCTTCGAGTTGTCTGAATTTCTTAACTCTACACATACATAAATTTTCTTAAAATTAAGATTTTGGTCGTTTTATGTATTTTAGACTTTTTCACACTTTAACAGAGATTATTGCAGATCTATTCATTTTTAAAAATATTTTTTTCTCTACGTTTCTAATTGGATATTTCTTCTGTTATTTGTAATCTGACATTATTCTATCTAGGTTCTGTGTTTTTTTACATACTGTAATTTTAATCTGAGCATGTCTGCTTTTAAAAGTCTCTACCTCCTTAAAATTGCCTATAAGTTTATTCATTAAGAGTATTTTCCCATAAATCTGATATAGTAATTACAGCTGTTTTAAAGAACTGTCTGCTAATTTCAAACATCAGCATTATGTCTGAATCAATCTCCATTTGTGTTTTTTTTGTTTTTATCTGAGCATTAAATATTTTTTTCTGTTTCTTTGTATGTATAATAATTTTGGATTATATCTTAGACATCATAAAATATTGCAGAGATTCTTGATTCTATTATATTCATTTAAACAGTGGGGTTTTTTTTTGGTTGTTTGTTGTTGTTTCAGCCAAAAGTTAACTTGACTAGGTATATATTTTTTTAAATGTTGAACATTTTTTAAATGTTCAGCATGGAAAATAAGCTGAAATACAAATATATATATATATATATATATATATATATATATATATATTTGTAAGGTAAGGCTAAGATATACATATATTTACACACATATATATCTTAGCCTTACCTGGTCTGTGTGGCATCTGTCCTGACTTTGCATACTTCTTGGCTCAGCTAGAAATTTGGTCAATATTGATACATAAATTTTGGGACTCTTCTCTGGAATTTTTCTCCAACATTTCCTCTTGAATTTACAGTTGCTGGGGTAGCCTGAACTCTATTCTGTGGCTAGTCATGCAGACAAGACTGTGGAATTCCATGTAAGTGGAGGTATCTTATGTAAAGTGAACTGGAACCTATCTTCTTTTACATAAGAAGCCTTTAAAATATCAGAAGCTTGCTAAGTGTTATTCCCATATTAAACTGTCAACTCTTTGTGGTTTTGTCATGCTTTTTGTTGTGCTCTAAGATTGTTACATTTAAAGGATACTTTAAATATTTTGTCCACAGTTTATAGTTATCTGCAGTAATATTGCTCTGATAGCAGGTACTCTTCATTATCAAGTGGGAATTCTGCATATTTTTTAATATACAGATAACTACTCAATATGTTTTATCAAGCTGGGATTGTTCTATCCTGGAAAATAACAATTATTAAATATAATATGTCACCATTTTATTAAAATTTATAGCAAAAGAGTATTTTATCTCCATTGCTTATTTTCATATCGTAAGAAGTAATTTTGATTTGAATGTGATTTTACAGATAATCTGTGTGTATAGGAAATTTTTTTTAAAAGCTCTGTAATGGAAACAAATTTTTTCAATCATGAAGAATATGTTGATGAAAAACCTGGACTGAAACCCAGGCCTATTTTGACACAGTAGTAATTTGATTTAATGGCTGAGATTAAGAAAATACTCTTTTTATTTTTTTCTACTATAACAATCTTTGCTGTTATATTTTTAGAAGCAGAAAAATATCTGTAAATTTTTATTTAATCAGTAGCTTAAATATATTAATACAATTTGGAACTAAAGATAGACTTAGTCTATTTTTTGGCATGTATGAATAAAATCTATACATGATTTTCATTTGAAGATTTTGAATAAGTGTAGATATTACAAGACCCAAACAGTAAGCTTAAATGTAGTATGACAAATATATGTTTGAATAGTAAATATATACATCTGTATGCATATTTAATAATTGATATTATACTCTGAATAAAGAGTTGAACTTTTAAATAATAGTATTTTGCCATTCGCTTTGAATAGCACCTTACACTTACAGATGAAGCAATTATCTGGGGATGAATAAATGACCAACATGCAGAATATTAAAAAGGTCAATGTAGTAGAAAAGCATAATTAATAATATATGAACATTAAATTTCCAGTATCACAGTCTCATTATAAAGGTTACACTAAAAAGTTGAAAGCATAGACAGGCATATGTAGATACTTATGACAAAAGGTAAATATTTATCATTTTATTTTATGTACATTAGTTGTAAATTAAATGTACTACCTAGGGACAGCAAATAACTTTTACCCAATGTGCTATACATCTTTTATTTTTGCATAGTCGCGCTTTGTAACTCACTCTATTAAACTTTTCACTGTTTTCTCATGGGGATTGTGGAGAGGCGATGAAAAAAATCTTCTTCTGCCATTTCAGAAGGCATGACATTCACAGATTGCTATGCTAGCTTCCTAAAAAAGGTATTTTGATTATGCATTAAAACTATTTACTGTGTTGTGGGCGCCAACAATAAAGTCTCAACATTATTGCACTTATGTCTTTTAAACTAAGTGCAACAAAAGTCTAAGGTATTATGATCTTATTTAAAAGTTATACCAACTAAAAAAATCTAATTTCTTTCAAGGCAAAATTTGCATAGTGTTTCCATTCAATAGAACTCATGGAATTAGTTGGCTTTCAAAACGTTTTTCCCCTATACATTTGAAAAGTTGAGAAAATTCGAAACTAATTTTACATAACTTCCCAAAATCTACATGCATTTCAAACTCTGCATAATTCATTGCATTTTCTCTAACTTTAGTGAACTTTTAATTGGAAGTGAAACATGAAAGACTACTAACAAAAAATTGTATATACCTACACATGTTCCTTCAGTGAGCAGGATGATAGACTGGCTTGTTGAACAGTCTTCTGCTTGTTTTTTAGCTCAGCAGATGATTTCTAGGGTGTATTCTCCTTTTGAAGAAGTGTGGTAGTTAGAAGAAGAGAAAATTGATTACCAGGATATTGAAGAGGTAGTTTTATTTTGCTTTACAGAAAATTTTCATTAAAACAGAGCATATTACCTAAATATGAAAATTCAAGTAAATAAAAACGGACAGATTTTAGTAACGGTTCTGAATTCCTGTTCTGTCCCCTCCCTCACCTTTTGTTTCAATTGTATGACAAATATAATTTATTCTTTTTTTTCTCTTATTTGCTTCAGATTTCATCTGATTATTTTCATGTCTGTTTACAGCATTTTAAATTTTTGTATTCCATTTTAATGGTCTATATTCTGTTTTTTTTTTTTTTTTTTTTTTTAAGAAATTACATGTCTCAAGTTCAGTCATTATCCAGTGTCTCACATTAAAGATTTTTGACTTCTTGGTACTATTCTTCTACTAGGCTTCTGATGTAACACTGACTCAATGTTCAATTCAAAATTACAGTATTTATCTTATCATGCAGTCTGAGAATATAGGGCCAGGGTTTACTGATCTTAATGGCATTGGCCCAGCAAAAGAAATGAAGACAAATTTGGTAGTGATGTAAAAGGAATCTGTGCTCTAAGTATGTGCATTTGTTTTAAATTTACCATTGTGGAAGTAGGGATTATTGACACCTGAAGTATAACTAACTTTTAAAAAATTAATGGCAATGAACAAAACATGAACATATAGGTAGGGAGAAATCACAAACTTAGCCCATGTTGTATCAATATTTATCTATTGAATTTTACTTTGACTCAATGTGTGGACTATTGTGAATTTTATTTAACTTTGTATTTTGAGCTAATTGTAGATTAATATGCCATTGTAAGAAATAATACAAAGAAATCCTGCCTTCCCTCACCCAGTATTCCCCAATAGTAACATCTTGTGTAACTGGAAACAGTAACACAATCAGGATACTGACAAGATTCATTGACCTTATTTGGATTTTCTCAGTTTTACCTGCACTCATTTTTGGGCGTTATGTGTACTCAATTTTATGAAGTTTTATTATATGTTCAGATTTCTGTGACCACCGCAATAATAAAAAAATCCATTACATGGATCCTTCCTGATGCCATTATACCTACAGTCACCTTCTCCTTCCCTAACTTCTGGCACATGCTAAGCTGTTTTCCATTTTTAATATTTTCTCATTTTAAGGATGTTACATAATATTTTATACATGGAATAACTGAGTATATAACCGTTTTGAATTGGCTTTTTTTCATTCAGCATAATTACCTTTAATATAATATTAGTTGTTGAGTGTCTTGATAGTTCCTTTTTATTGCTGAGAAATATTCTATGCTATAGGCATGCTAACTGCAGCATAACAATTCATCTATTGAATTGCATTTTGGTTATTTACAATTTTTATATTACAAATAAAGCTGTTATAAACGTTTGTGTAAGGAACTTTTAAGAAATTAAACAAATTCGGGAATAGATATTCAAATATAGAATTCCTGGATTAAAGGAAGCACAGTTTACTTTTCCATAAAGTTGTCAAAATTTTTCAGAGTGTTTCTATCATTTTACATTGCTACAAGCAATATATTAGTATTTTGTCTTCTCCACACTGTCATCATTTGGTATTGTCCAGCAATTGCACACCTATGTATCCAATCTTTAGAGTTTTCTAAATAGCCAATCATGTCATGGTAAAAAAAGACAGCTAGGGTGACTTGTGGCTTTTTTCCCCTAAAATTTAGCATTTTCACCCATCTTTATTTTATTTCATTTTTCAAAATGTGAAACCTTAACATAGCTTCAAAACACAAAGCTATGCATAAAGCTACACTTAGAAAATACCAATCCCTCTTCTACACATTGTGCCGAATGCTCCTTTATAGCCTATAGGTAAATTGATTTGTTTTTGCCTTATTGTTTTTGCAGATAGAACTTTGTAATGGTTTTTAAAATATAGATATACTTTATGTATTTCTTTGTGCTTTTTTCATTCACCTGAAATCTTGGAAATAATTCCATATTAGCTATAGAGCTCTTCCTCAGTTTCTTTATCAGGTTGCTATATTTTTCTCCGTGGGGTGTATGGTTTATGTATCATAATTCATTCAAACTATTTTCCATATTTTGCCATATAGATTGTTTTTATTATTTTAAATTTCAACTATTGATACAATGAAAAAAGTTGTGCATATGAATGTTCTTATAGCTAGAGAGAATTTAAGGATAAATTCCTAGAATTGAGATAAAGTATAGTTTATAGTTTTTTAATATAACGCTACAGTATATTTTGATTAGAATTTATCAAATCTCCTATAGTGATTGTATAATATTGTGTTTCCAGTGTCTATATGTGATTGTGCCTCTTTCCTCCTATCCTTACCAACTAAACATGTTACCAATGTTTTGAATATTAGCGATTTTTGAGAGGTATAAAATGGTATCTCAAAGTAGCTATCATAGACATTTCTCTTATGAATTCATTTATATAGTTTCTTATCATATATTTGGTACTTTCTATTTTGGATTATCTTATTTTACACTTTCCTATTTTATATTTTATTTTGTTATTTTCTCCAATATGAAAATAGTTAACCTAGAATATAAATTTGCTTTCAAGTTATCATTTTTTGGTGAAAAATTTAATATTTGTTTACTATGATTTTAGCCTTAAGTAAATGTATTAATATGTAGTAAAATTTATCACTCCCTTTTGTTATTAAAACTAGGTTTTGAGTTGTAGTTAGAAAGATGTTTGCACATCAAAGATCATAAGATTTTACTCATTTTTCTAATTCATATGTGATTTATTTCTTTATTTGGTTATTTTCTGCTAAATTTGTATCTCCAAATAATTTGTACCTGATTGTTGTGTGGGATGAGATATAGACATTGTTTTTTTTCTCAAAATGACTATCCAATTATCTCAATGTGATTTATATGCCCCTTTTAGCTCTGGTGATATAAAATATCAACATTGTATTATAAATGTAACTATATACTTGGGTCTACTTTTGTAATTCTTTACTAATCCATTTTCTGCCTGTATATTAGTGTGCCGGTACATGATTACATTATGTGATATAGAGACAAATATAGAGATGTGATGTATGTTTAAATACCTAGTGGGGCTAGTGGCTACATTCAGAGCTCTAGCTATTAATTTTTACACTGGCTATACCTTCCTGTTCATTTTCCATTATGTCTAGTACACAAACATGGGGGTTAGTACCCATTAATTATTTTTCCTGATCCTCTCCTTCTTCCCACTCTCTATCCTCCAATAGAACTCAATGTATGCTGTTTCTCTATATGTGCCCATGTGTTTTCATTATTTAGCTGTCACTTGTAAGTGAGATGATGTGGTATTTGGTTTTCTGTTGCTGTGTTAGTTTTCAAAGGATAATAACCTCCAGTTTTACCCATGTTCCTGCAAAGGACATGATTTTATTCCTTTTTTATGGCTGCATAATATTTCATGGTATACATGTACTACATTTTCTTTTCCTTTTTTTGAGACAGCGTTTCACTCTTGTTACCCAGGCTGGAGTGCAATGGCACCATCTCGGCTCACCACAACCTCCGCCTCCTGGGTTCAAGCAATTCTCCTGCCTCAGCCTCCCGTGTAGCTGGGACTAGAGGTGTGCACCACCATGCTCAGCTAATTTTTGTATTTTTAGTAGAGACGGGGTTTCACCATGTTGATCAGGATGGTCTCCATCTCTTGACCTTGTGATCCATTGGCCTCGGCCTCCCAAAGTGCTGGGATCATAGGTGTGAGCCACCGTGCCCGGCCTACATTTTCTCTATATAGTTTATCATTGATGGACATTGAGATTAATTTTATATCTTTGCTTTGGGAATAGTGTTGCAATGGATGTATGCATGGATGCATGCGTGTGTCTTTATAATAGCATGATTTATATTCTTTTGGCTATATACCGAGTAATGGGGTTGCTGGGTCGAATGGTGTTTCTGTTTTTAGGTTTTTGAGGATTCATCATCATTCTCCCACAATAGTTGAAATAATTTACACCCCCACCAATAGTGTATAAGCCTTCGTTTTTCTCCACAATTTGCCTGCATCTTTTAATTTTTGACTTCTTAATAATTGCCATTATTACTAGTATCTCACTGTAGTTTTATGTTTGTATAATAATGATGTTGAGATTTTTTTCATATGACTGTTGGCCACATGTATGTCTCCTTTTGAAAAGTGACTGCTCATGCCTTTGGTCCACGTTTTAATGGGATTGTTTTTTACTTGTCAATTTGTTTAAGTTTATTACTGATGCTGGATATTAGACTTTGGATGCGTAGTTTGCAAGCATTGTCTCCCATTCTGTGGGTTTTCTGTTCACTCTGTTGATAGTTTCTTTTGACATGCAGAAGCTCTTTAGTTTAATTGGATCTCATTTGTCAATTTTTGCTTTCATTGAAATTTCTTTTGGTGTCTTTATCATGAAGTCCTTGCCCATTTCTATGTCCAGAATAGTATGGTCCAGGATGTCTTTCAGAGTTTTTTATAGTTTTGGGTTATATATTTAAGTCTTTAATCCATTGTGAGTTAATTTTTGGACATAGTGTAAAGAAGGGGTCCAGTTTCAATCTTCTGCATATGAATAGTCAGTTATCCCAGCACCATTTACTAAGGAGGGTATTCTGTCCCCATTGCTTATTTTTTTCCTATTTGTCAAAGATCAGAAGGCTGGGGGTGAGTGCTCTTACTTTTCAGTTCTATATTCTAGTCCATTGGTCTATGTGTCTGATTTTGTACTAGTTCCATACTGCTTTAGTTACTGTAGCCTTGTAATTAAACTACAGCCTTGTACTGTAGTTTGAAGATGAGTAACATAATGCCTCTGGCTTTGTTCTTTTTGCTTATGGTTGCTTTGGCTATTTGGGCTCTTTTTTGGTCCCGGATAAATTTTGAAACAGGTTTTCCTAGTTCTATGAAGAATATCAGTAGTAGTTTAATGGGAGTAGCATTAAATCTATAAAATGCTTTGGTCAGTTTAGTCACTTTAACAAAGTTGATTATTCCTAACCATGAGCATGAAATTTTTCATGTTTTTCCATTTGTTTATGTCATCTCTAATTTCTTTGAGTAGTCTCTTGTTGTTCTCCTTGTAGAGTCCTTCACCTCCATTGTTAGCTATGTTCATTGGTATTTTATTTTTTGTGTATGGCAATTGTGAATGGGAAGATGTTCCTGATTTGGCTGTTGGCTTGGCTGTTATTGGGGTATAGAAATGTTTCTGATTTTTGCACACTGATTTTGATCATGGTTATTTACTGAAGTTTTTTTTTATCAGCTTAAGAAGCTTTTGGACTGAGACTCTGGTTTGTAGATGTAGAATCATGTTGCCTGCAAATGGGTAGTTTGACTTCTTCTCTTCCTATTTGGATGCACCGTATTTCTTTCTCTTGCCTGATTGCCCTTGCCAGGACTTCCAGTACTATCGTGAATGAGAGTGATGAGAGAGGGCATACTTATCTTGTTCAGATTATCAATAGTAATGCTTCGATCTTTTGCCCATTCAGTATGATGTTGGCTGTGGGGTTGTCACAGGTGGCTATTATTATTTTGAGGTATGTTCCTTCACTATCCACGTTATCGAATTAACATGAAGCAGTATTGAATTTTACTGAAAGAATTTTCTTTATCTGTTGAGATAATTATGTGGGTTTACTCTGTAGTTACGTTTATGTAATGAATCACATTTATTGATTTGGGTACATGTTGCACCAACCTTGCATCCCAGAGATAAAGCCTAGTTTTTTGTGGCAGATAAACTTTTTGATGTGCTTCTTAATTTGGTTTGCCAGTAGTTTATTGAGGATTTTTGTGTCATTGTTTATCAGGAATATTGACCTAAAGGTTCCTCTTTTTTGTTGTCTCTCTGCCAGGTTTTGATATTGGGATGATGCTGACCTCATAGCCTCATAGAATTAGTTAGAAAGGAGTCTTTCCTCCTCAAATTTTTGGAATTTAGGAATGGTACCAACTCTTCTTTGTACGCCTGGTTTAATTCAGCTACAAATCCACCTGGCTGTAGGCTTTTTTGGCTGATAAGCTACTTATTACTGACTTAATTTCAGAGATAATTATTGGTCTGTTCAGGGATTCAATTCCTTACTGGTTCAGTCTTGGGAGGGTATATATCTAGGAAGTTACGCATTTCTTCTAAATTTTCAAGCTCATGTGCATAAAGGTATTCATAATATTCTCAGATGTTTATTTGCTTTCCTGTGTGGTCAGTGGTAATATCCCCCTTGTTGTCTCTGTTTGTTTATTTGAATCTTAGAACAATTATTTTGGATTATTTTTCGGGCAATTTAAAGACCTCCATTTTTGTGGTCAGTGACTGGAAAATTATTGTATGCTTTAGTGGTAATATGTTTCCTTGGTTTTTCATATTTCTTACTGCATTGTGTTCATATCTGCACATGCGATGGAGCCGTCGCCTCTTCCAGGGTTTATCGAAATGCTTTCCATGACGAAAGTCTTTCCTAGGTGGGTAGTTGCAAAGACACTGAGTGGTTGTGGAGGTTCTGGCTCTGGTTTGGGCTCACAGCAGCATAGTTTCCATGCAGATCTTCCAGCTTAGCTTGATGACAGCGAAGATTGCAGTGGTTCTTAACAGCCCAGGCTGAAGGTGTCTGCACTGGTGATGAAGACCATTAGGGTTTTTAATGGTGAAGGCTATTGGGTCTTTCTCATCATTTTTTTTCTACCAGAGAAGTCATGGCCCTGAGGATCTTTATTGTCACTGGATGCAGCTTAATGGCATGCTTCCCCTGGCGTCTCATGAACATTGCCCATGAAGCAGCCATGGAGCTGGGATCTGAAGCATGGGCACACATGGAAAGATCAAGACTCTAGGGTCCTGGGCTGCCACGACAATGGTGCCTGGTATACACATACCCTCATTACTGTGTTGGTAATACTGTGCGGGGTATAGGTGTTTGTGAAGTAGTTGGGGAATTGAAGTATGGAGCACAAATGTGTATAAGACAACAATAGCAATGGGGTTTCCTGTGAGTCTATCTCATAGCAATAGCGTTTCTGAGTTTTAGGTACAGGTGCATGCAATACAGTAATGGGGCTAGAGTTTGAAGTGTTAGCACATGAAGGGCTATAGCAGCCCTAGGAACTGGAGAATGGGTTAGCTGTGACTGTGGCTCAAACATCAGATGCATTGTTCTCATGGTGTGCTGCAGGGCAATGACCTGTATTATGCAAACAAAGAGTAACTATAGAGTCCAGGGCTTATGGTGCTGCAAGTACTTAACTGTGTTAATTCCAGTGTTTAAGCTGTGGATGTTCACTGGTAAGCACAGAGAGATTACAGAGCCATGGTCTGGAATGTATACACTGGTGAAGTGGCTACCTCTCTGCAGGGGACAAGGGGCAGCACACACAGGGTTGGGAGGGATGACAGCTTCAGTCCTACAGTAGCACAGTTTTAATTTCTTGGTGGCCATGGTGCAATCACATCTTCCTCTATGGGGGTCTGCAGTGGGGATGGCTGGTTGTTACCTTAGTGATGAAAGGTGCTAGTGTCCTCTGCTGATCAGGCCATTGGAGTGTGCAGTGGAAGCCGTCACACTTCTTTGCCCTTAGTCACCTCCAGACATTACAGATATGCCACTTTCATCATCTATCTTTTCTATGCAGTTTTTTCTGTATTTTTTTTTCCTCTACTTTGTTATTGTTTATTCTGCAAGGAATCCTTAAGCCCCTCAAGGCCATTTTTGTTTATGGTTAGTTGTTTTGTTGTTGTTGGTGGTGGTGGTGGTGGTCATGGTGGAGGAGGATGAAAGCAGGTATCTCCAACTCTGCCACCTTTCTGATGTCATTATTCCAAAGCTTGCCGTAGGTATTCTAATGATCTCTCAGTAAAAACATATATATTAAAGACTGCTGTGTGTTTGCAGAAAACTAACTCATTTATTTATTTATTTATTTACTTTTGAGATGGAGTTTTCACTCTTGTTGACTAGGCTGGAGTGCAGTGGTGTGATCTTGGCTCACCGAAACCTCCACCTCCTGGGTTCAAGCAATTCTTCTACCTCAGCCTCCCGTATAGTTGTGATTACACACACAAGACACCATGTCTGGCTTTTTTTTTATATATATTTAATAGAGACGGGGTTTCATCATGTTGGCCAGGCTGGTCTCAAACTCCTCACCTCTGGTGATCTGCACACCTCAGCCTCCCAAAGTGCTGGCATTACAAGCGTGAGCCACAGCACCAGGCCCCTTTATTGTTATGTAGTAACTCTTTTAATGTTTTATTTCTTGTTTTGAAATCTACCCTGTCTGAAATCAGTGTAGCTAAGTCATCCTTTTCTTAAACTAGTGTTATCATGGCATCCCTTCCTATAGTTCTATACTTTTAATGTATCTGTGTCTTTATATTTATAGGCGGTTCCTTATAAACCAAACACAGTTTAATCATTCTTTATCCACTCTGAAAGTGTGTCTTTACATTCATGGCATTTAGCCATTCACATTTAGCCTGATTCTTGCTATGAGATTCATATCTAATATATTTCTTAATTGTTTTCTATTTCTCACACTTATTCTTTGTTTTCTCTTTTGTTATCTTTTCTCTGCCCTCTTGATTTTAATTCATCATTTTGTTTATCTTTATTTTTTCTTTTCTTTTAACACATCAATTATTCTCATACTTGATTTTGTTATTGGTTTCCCTAGAGTTTACAATGTAGCTTACTTTCACATAACACTGTATCATTTTACAGTTTAGAAGGGTGATTACCAGAGGTCAAGAATGGGGAAAATGAGATGATATTGGTCAAAGGATACAAACTTGAGGTTATAAGATTAATAACTTTTGAAAATCTTGTGTATAGCATGGGGACTACAGTTAGTTACAATGTATTATACACTTAAAACTTGCTAAGAGAGTAGATCTTAAGTTTTTACCACACACTAGAAAAAGTAACTATGTAACTGATACGTTAATTCGCTTTATTGTGGTAAGCATTTCACAATGTATACATATATCAAAGTGTCATGTGGTAGACCTTCAATATATAGTGTTCAGTTTGTCAATTATACCTCAGTGAAGCTGGGAAAAATCTTAGTCTTTTAGAGTGCTTGTGTACCTGGGTTGTGACTTTCATATTTACTCTCTACTTCTATAGCTATTTTTTTTCCACTTAGATGAGACGCACAGTCGAGAAGGAGATAACTTTGGGTAAGTGTCTTTCTTCTAGTTTAGATGAGACGCTGGTGACATTCTTTCTTTTTCAGAAATGGCCTTTGTCATGAAGAACATGTTGCGCATATTTGAGATGGTTACCTATTCCATCTCCTTGCCATAAAAAGGAAGATTTTAGGGTGTTTTTTCTCTTTACTGTGAGAAACTGGTGATTTCCTAGAGGTAAAACCTATAAACATGTGGGCTTTCTCTTAAAAGTATGACTCCAAGAAATTTATTACTTTTGCTCTAGTGCACATTCAGATGTGCACATTTACTTCTGACAACTGTCATCATCAGTTTACTGAGACAGTGTCCCAACAGGACTCTGATCAATTTCCACACCACAGCCTGGTGCTGAAGAGCAAATTGAATCGCATCACTCCAGGATGAGAATGCTTCAATCACCCACCTTGTCTTATAAGAGTCTCATCCCTCTTTACTCTTTATTTGTGCTTCTCGGGATCAGCCATCTAAGAATGTCTCTTAATCTGTTTTAAAAAAAAAAAAGTCTTCTTTTCCTTCCTGGATTGTTGTTTCTGCCCCCAAAACTTCCCTTCCTCCTGTTTTCGCTGGCAAACTCTTCATCTTTCTTGTCTCAGTTTAAATGTTTGTTAATGTAATCGTGTAATCATCCATTTATAAATATTTAATTTAAAAAATAGTGCTCCATCAATATTTTACAATTACCGTTTCAGTGATCCTGTCCGTTTATTATTCTATCTTCTGCTCTAGGTAAGCTGGTATCTGCTGTGGCTTCCGAATTCATCATTCATGCCAAGTTTTCGCTGGCAATTTGTTACTGTCACCTTAATTATCTAACAGGTCCAAGAAAAATTCCTGCTTGAATTAAGTGATATGTTATGATCACAAGTTATAAAACAATATTATAGAGTGAAAATTTCTCCCCAAATGATCTGTGTACATAGATTCAACAAAACACATCATAGGGCATCTTTTCAATTATTTCTGGGATCTCTATCCTGTTTCATTGGTCGACGTGCCTATTTTGGGGAACTTTCAGCATTTTATGTACATACATAATGCTTACATACAAGATCAATATTGTGATAATGCACTTTTGTGGCATCAGATTTATTAAAAATGCACTAAACAAATCAAAACTCTCTAAAAGTCTCTACACAATTTCAACCTCCAGTATTGGAAATGAAGTGAAGATTAAATATAGTATAGCAAATTGCAAGCAAAAAATACTGACAATTTAAAGTAATGAAGAAACTTGAAAGAAGGAAAAGAAGATAAGAATCACGAAAACAGAAATTTGACATACGAAAAAGTATATTACAGGGATAGGTTATGGGCAGGTTCACGAAGATACTCCCTAAGAGATAACTGACTTTTGTGAGCCTTGACTATATTTTGAAATATTGTGTCAGAATGAATAGCTGCTTTATTTATTTTAGGAAATGGCTGTCCTCAGAGAATATGATCACATTCATTTGCCACTACATGGCATTGCCCTTTTTTGAAATTCTTTCATGATTTGATATATACCAATACGAGCATTTCTGATTACATTTTCTCATTTTATATGCAATGCTTCCCCATTGTTTTGGTTATGCACAAAATCCAGTCTGTATCCACTCAATTACAGACCACAAATTTGACATAAGCAACACTCGCTGAACAACAACACTATTAAATAAGTGGCTTATTATACTACCATACACAAAAGTTATTTTTGAGCCAGTAGTTAACTACACTGCTTTTGGGCAAATGCTGTTTTAATTCCTGAAAAGTTCCTTGAATGTTATAAGCGTGAAGGAATGCCAATGCAGGCAAATGATACATTTTTAAACCAGAGTTTCTGTCATTGCCATGCTTGTGGCCAATCCAAATGCATAGAGCTTAACTGAAAACAAACAAACAAACAAAGAAACAAAAAAAAAATCCAAACAAAACAAAAAGAATTTCATTGGTAACATTTTGTAATTCACCTGTAGAAGCTTTGGCCACACTTACTCAAAACAGTCATCGTGGTTTGAAAATTTATTTTTTTCTGCAAAGTTCACCAGATCTTCAAATGAGCATTTACAAAATGCTTTACTACTTTGAGTTATTAATACATAAATGAGTAGAAAAGTGTTAAAATTTTGGGATTCAACTGGGGTATTCATTGTATAAACACTGGGGACAGTTGAAAGTGCCACTCATTAGCCACAGTGAAGCGTATTTCTGTATTAGGGTTAGTGATAAATACAAAAAAATCAAAGAAGTTCATCATTTAATGTGTTTTGTAACACTGAAGAAACCATAATATGAACAAGTGTCTTTAGTTAAGCAGGTCACTGAGCTTGTGGAATTCTTTATAATCTTGATGGGCATTTTTTGAAGGCAAGCATGGCACCTATGTATGAAGGAGCAAAAGTACATGATTGAATAATTTGGCAGAGGAGAGTTCTTGTATTTTTCACCTGCATTTTTACTTACTCTGTGATCTTTGAAATACTCACTGCACTTGTATTTGGAGAATGCTTCTGGTCTACAAATTTTGTAACTATATGCTGTCTATTTAAAAGTCTGGTTATTGCTCGTCTGGTAGAATTAAGCAGATTTTTGCTTTTGCAGCACCAATTATAATTAACATTTAAACTTGTATCATTCACCGTCAAGTAACCTTGTACATTGAACTAACCACAGCCTTTTAAAAAGGTAGTAATTTCACAGATCTCATTCATTGTCTTGTAAGAAACACAGTAAGACGGAATGATATTCAGCTTCCCCTATGCCAGATCTGTATAATCCACAGTTCTACAGAGAGTTAAAAGCAATAGGATATGTATGTAGATAATATGACAGAGGACTTAGGGGAGATGGCTCACGTAATTGTGGTAGCTGGGAAGTTCAATGACTGGCTTTATGCAAGTGGAGACCTGGGATGCTGGAAAAATTGTTCAGGATTTTAAAAGCCTCAGAACCTAGGGAGGCTCCAGTAAATTCTGCAATTCAAAGGCTGGAAAGCCTAAAATTCTGATGACTGAGGCACCAGAAGAAGACTGTTTTAGTTCTCAAGGAGCGACATATGCTCCTGATTTTTCTCTCTCTAAGTCCCAACCGATTGCCTGATGTTGACCAATAACAAGGGCAGATTTTCCTTACTTAATCCACTCAGATTCACACACTACTCTGCTCTGTAGACAACCTCACATACACACCAAAAATAATCCTTAACCAGGTTTCCAGATATTATTTAATATTGTCAAGTTGACGCCTAAAATTAAGCACACAAATCCAACCCTTGTCAATGTGGCACTCATATGTATCTCTTTAAACTATACTAATTTGTTGTAATGTTTAGTACAATTGTAACCCTTCAATAAAACCCTTGAATAGAACCCTTATAATGTTTAGTACAATTGTAACCGTTGAATAAAATCATAGAATAGAACTCTTGTAACCCTGTAACCCTTGAATAAAACCATGAGACCCATAGGAAGTGCCACTAGTAAGGCTGGAAGTGCTTCCAAGGAGCACAGAAAAGTCTGACTTTACAATAAAGAGTTGAATTGACTGATATGTACTACAGGTAGCACAGAAAAGTCATGACATTACAAGAAAAAAAGTTGAATTGCCTAATATGTACTGTAGGTTGAGGTCTGCAGGGGTGTTTGCCTGACATTTCAAGATTAATAACTGAAGCTCAAGGATCATTGCAAAAAAAATTGAAGCCGTCAGTGCAGTTACACAACAGACTCCCAAACCTTGCACTTCTTGGGAAATAACTTATCTTGTGTTGAATATGCAGCTTTTATGTGATTGAAGGATTGCTAAAAGAAAGGCACACACAAACATTCTAATATGCCACAAGAAAAAGCCCAGTTATTATATGACAACTTAAAGCAAAAGGAAGATAAAGGATCTAAAGCTGAAAATTTTAATACTGGCAAGAAATGATTTGATAATTTCAGACAGACAAATTCAGGTTTAAAATATTTTTAGACGTTTTGGCTTAAAAATATCAAGAAAAATGGGGAAGCATCTTCTGCTGACCTTGTGAAAGCAGACCAGGTCCCGGCATCGTTAAGAAAATCATTGAGGAGAAATTATATCTACCTAAATGAGTTTCTAATGCACACAAAAAGCACTCTATTCTGAAATAAAGTGCCAAAAAAGGACATTCACTAGGATAAAAGGGAAGTGAGAACAAGGATTAGGGACAGGATAGTATAACTCTTTGGTTTTGTGTAAATGCGGTCAGGTTTATGATAAGGACTGCCCTTATTGACAGTGTTGCTAAACCTGAAGCATTGAAGAGAAAAGAAAAATACTAGTTGCCAGTCTTTTGGTTGTAAAACACGTACGCAGGGACAGTAAGAATCTTTTTTCTCTATTAGTCATTTGATGCTTTGTCCTTGAAATCAGAAGGTACCTTACCAATAAGACACAGCCTTTTAAAGTTCTTATGTATTGGACAATGTCCGTTGCCACCCAGAACCCATCGTGTTCAACACTGAATGTATCAAAGTGGTCTAATTGCCCCCAAAATAATGTTTGCAATTCAGCCTCTAGATAAGGGAGTCATAGGGACCTATAAATCTCATTACACACGGTTCTCTATGGAAAAGATAGTCAACTCTATGGAAAATATTTCTAATAGAGAGAAGATGATAAAAATCTACCATTCAAGATGCTATTATTCTTATAAGAAAAGCCACAAAAGGTATCAAGCTTGAAACAATAAATTTCTGCTGCAGAAACTTATATTCAGACGTTGTGCATGACTCCACAGAGTTAAAACAGAGCCAATCAAGGAAATCATGCAAGAGATTGTGGGTATGACCAAAAAGGCGTGTGGGGGTGTGGGAATGTTTCCAGATATGAATCTTGAGAGGTTCTGGTCCAATGTGGCTGACTAGAAGCATCTCTGGTTTACCTTTATTATGAAGATAAGCCAAAATAGCAAGACCTCAAGGGCATCATCTCATGGAGCAGATCAAAATTCACCAGATAAGTGATGGGACCCACAGAAAGCAGAGAAGTCTGCAGCCAGACTACCACCAGGACAGGTGCAGAGCCAAGAGAGGATCTTGAAAGTGAGAAAGGGGTAGGTGAGTGAGACACCATCAGAGATACACACTTCCATGATGGACCCTTACAATCCTAGTGATGGGAGAGTCCCCTCGATGCCTCCAGGCCCCGAGAAAAATACAACAGCCACCTGAAAACAGTGCAGAGGCATCATTGAAGCCCACATGGAATCCCACAGGATTTTGATCCCTGAGTAGGTCATTGCCAGCGACCCACCACCCCACCGAAGAGAAAGACCAGAAACTTTCAGGTACCCCAAAGATAGAAACCACATCTGTGGTTTGGTGGAGCAGCAGACTATGCACCATGTGACTTTCCACCTCTGTTACTCCCTGCCAAATGAGGCTTGCCACCTTCTGGCCCCAAGCGCACCTGCACCATCTCCATCTGAACACTGTAGCCACAGTTCAGCATTCTTCTGAAAGAACTACTCCCAGAGGTCACTGACAAGTCCTTTACAGCTTGCTGCCCCTATTCCAGGGAGGGAATGGGGAGGCTGGACACGTTCTTGCACCATCAGCACAGATAACCGCAGATGAGGTACAGAACAGCAGCAGGCCGTATGCCCCACAGCTCCCCACCTTCATTGCTTCCTGCCAAATGAGCCTTGTCAGCTTTAGGCCTACAGGTCACCTGCCCCACCCTCACCTAAACACTGCAGCTGTGGTTCTGTGTTCCTCTAAGAACACACTCCCAGAGGTTGCTGACAAGCCCGTTGACGCTGCCACTGTCACTGGCTAAGTCATTGACGCCCCAGGGCCAGGGAGAGCAAGGAGGCCCAGCACATGTGCATGCCCCCAAAAGTATTAATAAAACCCAATGCTGCTTTTTCCTTGAGATGGAATTTTACTCTTGTCATCCAGGCTGGAGTGTGGAGGCACGATCTCAGATCATTGCAGCCCCTGCCTCCCAGGTTCAAGCTATTCTCTTGCCTCAGCCTCCTGAGTAGCTGGGATCTCAGGTGCGCACCACCACACCCCACTAATTTTTGTATTTTTTTTAGTAGAGCTGGGGTTTCACCAAGTTGGGCAGGCTGATCTCAAACTCCTGACCTTGTGATTGGCCCGCCTCAGCCTCCCAAAGTGCTAGGATTACAGTCATGAGCAGCAAGGAAGTGCAAGTGTGCCACACACCCCACGGCTGCCAGTCTCCATTGCCCCAGCTGCTGGGACCTGCCCTCTGCCATCAAAGGCCCACAGCACTGCTGCCCTGCCCTGCCCTGCCCTGAGCATTTCTCCTATGGCCCAGTGCACTTTTCAAAGTGTAACCCAACCCCTTGAGTGTTCTGCCTCCCCCCACCCGAGAGTTCTGCTGGTGATGAGTGACCAGCCCACCCCTCCTCATCAAAGCCAATATCTGAACACTAGGCTGGCCCAACCCTGCCTGGTCTAGACTCTTCAGGACTTATTGACACTATCCAGCAGGCAATTGAAGGACATGCGAACTATGGAACAATCTAGCTCAGTCCAACAGTGCTGCCACCAGACCACTCCCCACAGGGCATTGGGTTAGGCCCCCTCCACCAGCTGACACCTCCACAACTGATGCCCATCTACATGGGCCAAAAAATAGAGACCTCTCTATACACATCAGTTGTGCTACCAAATCAGAGAACAAGCAAGCCGTACAGCTGTCTTCATTGTACTGACTGAAGGAGTCCCAAATTGAAGCCACTCCCACAGAGAGTAATGTGAAGGGAAAATAAATCTCAGGACCCCCAAACCACTAAGTTGAAAGTCAAGCTGAAACTATTTCAGGTAAACCTGCCTCCCATTTTATTCCTAAATAAGATATCTATAAAGATAAGAAGCTACATACCCACAGGAAAATTTACCCACAGGAAATTCCTTGCAGACATAGGACAGACGGAACTCTAAGTAATCCCTCTGAGGCTCACCGGAGACAAATTCATATCTGATTGCTTCCTCTGCCCTTTTGTTTATGTAAAAGTCCAGATTTACTGAGCCAGACAAAATTGTGTATTCAGTGGAAGGCTGATCAAGGGCTCAAAAAAATGCAACCTTTTGTCTCCTAACCTGGAAGCTCTCATTTCAAGTTGTCCCGCCTTGCTAGACTGAACCAATGTACATCTTATATGTATTGATTGATGTCTCATGTCTCCCTAAAATGTGTAAAAGTAAACTGTACTCCTGACCGCCTTGGGCACATGTCATCAGGACTTCCCTGAGGCTGTGTCATGGGTGTGTACTTAACCTTGGCAAAGTAAATGAGAACTGTCTCAGAAATTTTGGCTTAACAGCAACAATATAGGCACTTACTTTGGCCTAAAGATAGACAACAGTATCCCTCTAGACGGACAGGCATGAGCCATGGGACAAGGGTGTTATTGGGAAACAGATTGTGCTCTAGCCTATCCAGGGTATGGAGCAGGTGCCATCCCCTCACTTCCTGCAGAGACCTCAAAGACTCCTGGCCACCCCCATCAGGCTGGTGCCTGCATCCATCATTGAAGTACTCGTAAGCATGTCAAGACATCTGGCTCTGCTCGGTTTTATCACTTTTCCCCAATTAAACAAGAAGCTAAGGGCACCGGACACTCCACTGTTCAGCCCATCACAGGAAACAGCAGAGAGCATCTCACAGTAAACAACAAAGTGAGTAGATATCTGCTTGTGTTGCAGCTGGCTCTTACCCATAAGCACCACCTAGTGGTCTGCACTTCAAACTACACAGCCGCATATAAAATCTGCCAATAGACGGAAACAGGTCTATAGAAGCAAAGACAAAAGATTACTCAACGTACATTACAGTTACACTCTTTGAGGAAGGGTGAAAAAGAAATAATGAAAAAAAGCAATCCTATCCTAAAGAAAATAAGTTCTAAAACAAGGAGCCAGCCTTTGCAGATGAGGAATCAGTGTAAATTCTGGCATCATGAAAAATCTGAATACTGTGAGACCACCAAAGGATAACACCAGCAATCTTGCTACGAGAGTACCCTTTCTGCAGGAAGTAAAGATTGCCTTGCTGAGAGATCCTTTGTCTCAGTGCTAACTTTTCTTTGCGGCACCAAATATTTACATGTAACAAATGGTGGCCCATATGGGGAGCATTCCCTTATGAGGTGATCTCTGGCCCTCTCTTGTAGAGAGGTGTGCCCCCTGCCTCATTGCAGTGGCCCTAGGAGTAGAGAGCCAAGACACACTCAGATTCTCAACAATGCAGTGAAAGAAAAAATTTATTAAGCTGCGGCAGCCAGGAAACCTTGTGCACGAGCCAAGGTAGGAAATGTCACAACAAGGTATTTCTTTGGTGGTTAACTTCTGAGGATTGAATGTCTGCATGCCTGAGAGTGCAGGGGACCTACAGAAGGGAAAAGGGAGGAAACAAGTCAACCTCTCAGTGCAGGAAAAGCAAGACACCCCTAATTTTAGGGCTTGAACCATCCACTGGTTTCAGGAGAGTGAACTTGACCAGTACCCAATATAGGAAACATCTCTAGTAAAACTAGGACGGGAACTAAAGCAGGCTCAGGGAGAGGTGAAGGTCATCAGATTCCCCCAATAGCCCTTTAGGGCGTATGCTAACATATTGGAAGGATAATGAAAAGACTAAGCATAAGAAAAGGCAACAAATGATAAAATACCAGTGTTTTATTTGGACCAAAGAAACAATCCTGAAGCCCACAGTTTTCTGGCCAAAATTTGGGTCAGATGAGGATTGGGTCTGTAAATTCTTAATAAGGTATGTTAATAACAAAAGCCTTATCTCGCAAGAGGAAATAGATTATGCTCTCTGTTGGCAGCAGGGACCAGCTCTTCTTCACCTGTTAAGAGAAGGAGGACAACAACCAGAGAGTAGAATAAAGTCAGGAGTGGTCTCACCTGACAAGAGTAAAGTTTTATCCATGAGCAACCCCCATGTAAGTAGGAACCCTTAGACCATATTCCCTCATTTCCACCACTGCCCATGGAGCCTCTAGCTCCTGCTCCCCTCATTCCTGTGGCACCATCTCCTCCTCCTCAAGCCCTGAACCGACCCAGACTTTCCTAGTCTCCAGTATAATCCAGGCTCTTCAGAATTTGCACCTCTATGGCCTGATCATTGCCAGCCTGAATGTTCTTCCTTGAATAAAGGGCTCTGGCGGGAGATAGAACAATGAAAAGAGATATTCAAAATTTCCTGTTACCCTCCTAAAGGAGGCTCCTCAAGGAGGAGGTGAGATTGGTTTTATGAATGCTCCTTTAACCGCTTCTGAGGTCCAGTGTCTAAGGAGACAGCTTAAGCTACTATTAGATGACCTTGATGGAGTAGCAAGACAGATTGATCAGTTTTCAGGTCCTCAGTTATATACTTAGACCGAGCTAATGTCCATTTTAAATATTCTTTTTCTACAGGGAGGAAGGGAGCATGATCTGCAGACCTGCTATGGCAGCCTGGGAGTGTGACCATCCTCCAGATGAGGGTGTTTCAGCAGCAAATACTAAGTTTCCAGCTCAAGACCCACAACAGGACAATAATGCTGCAGCCCACGGAAATAACATAAGAGATTTAAAGGAAATGATTGTTAAAGGGATTCGCGAGTCAGCGCCCTTACCTCAAAATCTCTCTAAAGCCTTTGGTATATAACAAGAAAAAGATGAAGGGCCCATGAAGTTTATAGATAAAGAGAACAAATGAGAAAATATGCTAATTTAGATTCACAAAGCCCCCTTGGGCAAGGCATGTTAAAGCTGTACTTTGTTACTAATAGCTGGCCAGATATTGCAAAGATGTTGCAAAAGCTAGAAAACTGGAAGAATCGGTCAATAAAAGAGCTTTCAGGAGAAGCCCAGAAAATATATGTAAGGAAAGGTGAAGAACGGCAAAGGCAGAATGCGAAAATCTTTTAGCAGAATTCACCGAGGCAAATGATGCCAGGGGCTAGTTTTAGACCCATGTCAGCACAGTTTTCCAGAGGCGATCAGAGAGGAAGATCCTGGAATTCAGGAATGCAAAAGGAGAAGAGGGAAGGTCAGTATTTCAAAGGAGAAAGAGTAGGTTTTGTAAAGGGTGTGGATGTGAAAAGAAGGAAGAAAGACAGAGACAAAGAGGTCCTGGGCAAGGGAGGGGAGGAGGGCAGGATAGATGTTATAAATGTGGAAACTCAGGCCATTTCAAGAGAGAATGTCTTGAATTAGAGAGTGCAGAGGAGGCTCTTCCACTCATGGCTACCTTTGAAGGAGAAGAGTAGTGAGGTCAGGGGCTCTATCCTTTTAATTTCGAGTCCCACGAGGAGCCCTTGATAAATTTAGAGAAGAGACCCAACCATGAGTTAATCACCTTTTTTTAATCGACTCGGGAGTGGCTCGTTCACCTGTTTTCCCCCAGTTGACTTAACTTTTTCTCCAGAAAAACTGCTAGTCTCCAGGGTTTCACCATGTTGGCCGGGCTTGTCTCCAACTCCTGATCTCAGGTGGTCCACCCGCCTCAGCCTCCCAAAGTGTTGGGATTACAGGCGTGAAGCACCGTACACAGCCCGTTAACATTTTAACTTGCAACATTCCTGAATTTGTTTATCAGTTCTAACATGTTTTGGTGGAATCTTTGAGTCCCCCAGTGGAGAAAAGTCCAGGACCTGATACCTTCACTGCTTCATTTAGCAAATACTTACAAAACGATAAATAGCAATCCTACTCAAACTATTCCAAGAAATTGAAAAGGAAGGAATACATGCACTTTGTGAGGCCAGCATTATTCAGATACCACAACCAGACAAAGAGAGAGAAAATTACAACAAGGAGAGAAAATTACAGGCCAATATCCCTGATGAACATACATACAATAATCCTCAGCAAAATACTAGCAAACCAAATTCAACAACACATTAAAAAGATAATTCACCCTAATCTAGCAGGATTTATCCCAGGGATGCAAGGATGGTTCAACATATGCAAATAAATAAATATAATGCGTCACATTAATAGAATCAAGAAAAATCTATATGAACCTTTTAGAACATGCCAGAAAATCATTTGATAAAACTCAACATTGCATCATAATAAAACTCTCTGCAAACGCAGTATGGGAAGAACTTACCTCAGCCTAATAAAAGGCATATATATGACAAACCCACAGCTGGCATCATATTGAATGGGAAACAATTGAAAACCTTTTCTCTATGATTTGGAACAATGCAAAGATGCCCAATTTTACCACTTTTATTCAACATACTACTTGAAGTACTGGACAGAGCAATTAGACAAGCAAAACAAATAAAGAACACCCAAGTTGGCCAGGAAGAAGTAAAAATTCCTCTTGTTTGCAGAAAATATAATCTTATATTTAGGATAACTTTTTTTTTAAAGTTTATCTTTTCCTCATTTCACCTGTTAAACTTCTAGCTGGTCTACAACTTAGCTTGTTGGTTTCTTAGAACTAATAGCCTCCTCTTAATTCATTACTAACCAAAATCTCCATTGTTTTCTACTGCTACTTTAGGTTTAAACTTCCCAGCTCTGTTCCAGATAAAGTCAGTGCCCTTGGGAAAAAAAATACAAAACTCTGTTTTATGGACTGCCTCTTCTCCTGGGCAAAATCTTTTTTGCCAGTCCTCTCATAGTGGCACTCTGGTTGTATAAGCAGGGCATTGGGCAGTTTGGGTAGCTTCTGGTCTTTTCAGCCTATCTCTCTTAGCATGGAACCTATGCCCCTTAAGAAAGCCCATTCATATGGCATAGATAAAGCTCCTGCCATATGAATGGGGGCTGGGTACAGGATCAAAACCTCTGATTTCTTAGCCACATGGACCTGAAGCGGAATGAAAATTTTTGGCATAATTCTCCTCTTAGAAAGATGTCGTGACCTCATACTGGAAGGGAAGGAAAGAAGAAGCCATGTGTTGCTGGTTACACCCCTTCTCACACCTCACAGTAGAATTTCAACACACTGAAAAGGGCATGACAATAGGAAGGAGTGTGTTATGGTCCAAATGTCACAGATTATCATGATTTTCCAATATTTAGCATATTTTCTTAAATATATACTAAATATATAAAACTATGTACATGCATGTATATATACTTTAGTGCTTCCTTTTGTATTTATATATATAAATATATATGTATATGTGTGAATATATACATATATATGTATAAAAATATATAATTTTCTGTATGCTCTTTGGACAATTTCTACAGATTGAAATTGCCGATTTTTACTAATTTTCACAAATTATGTTTCTTTCACTAGGGAAAGCGTCTATAGAACTTCTCATGCTACCGTTCTGGAACTGTCATCCACTATTAAACTTTGTTTTTAATCTAATTAATCTCATTTTAATTTTATGCAATTTGATTTATAATAATGCATGTATTTAACAACTGGCTTTTAAAAAGTCTATAATTTAGCATTCTATGCTTGCTAGCCAGTATAAGCTGCTTTCAGCACAGGGCTGAATTCAGTACAGGAAGCATGTAAGAGAGGAACAACAAAATCATGAAAAAAAGCAAAATTATTTTGAGGTTGTTGTCCTGAATATGTGCATCTGTATTATCAAAAAATAATTCTTAACATCTCATAAAATGCTCCATTTGCGTTCATTTTATTTGTGCTGATTAGTTTTCACTATAGTTACTGATTATGTAAAGTTTGAAAAATTAAGACCCAACATTATAATAATTTCTTATGATCTTTATTGGGCAACCATTTTCTAGAGTTGATTTATATATGCTTTCAATAGATACCAGAATGTACACAATTAAAGTTTTCCATTTATCAGAGGAGTGTCAGGTTTATGAAAACAAGAAAAGTCAATTTTCAAGTGTGGAATCATTTGATAGTAATAACCTATGTGAATCTCAAATTCAGAACTTTCCTAGATTTAATGCCTTTCTTTAGGTTTTGCATCGGCAACATTAAAATTCTGATCTTGAGACAAAAGCACATTTTATGCACTTTATCTTTCTTTTAACTAACCATTGTTAAAGTCATCTGGAAACATTATAAAGGCCCCTTACTTATCATCTAGTAAATAATGGGAAAACATATTTACTAATATAAAACTTCTTGTAAGACAGATCATAAAGACAAATTCTTCCTTGCTACTTTGGCAATGAACAGTTAGCATAAACTCGTTACACTGTGACCATGGGCATATCATGACACGCAGAAGCTTTTGGGGCCCAGAAAAGTAATTTCTGTTTTGCTTCATATAAATCTGGAATTACAATGGGATAATTGAAGCTTATTTTGTGCTTCATGTGATGAGTTAATTATTGTGTAAACAGGAAGGGAGAATTTTCTTTACAGAACAGTGACTTATTATCCATTTTCTCTTGTGCCTTGTTTAGTAGATGTTCGAAGTGTGAATGGTAGCCTAAACCTGCTATGTTTTTGATTGACTCATTCTATGTTTTACAGTGTACTTGAGCTGTGGTGACTATGTACTTTTTATAGTTTACTTGATATTGAATATTTTTTCACCAAACAGTGTGTACGTGTATCAGTAGAAAACGTAACATTCTGAAATGTTTTACTATGGTTATATTAATTTTATATTTATGTGAAAATATCATTCCTGAAGAACACAGAATATACTTAATTAGACACATGTGCTGAACAGGCTTAAAAAACCCCAAACCACTGAAAAATGCTAAACTGATATTATGCTGACACTACAGACTGGCTAAATATTAATTGTTATATGTGATGAGCTGTGTGGAAGTGATTCATATGATACCATGACTGTGGCATTCAGTGAGCATGTCAATATAAACATAAAAGTTTAACATAATATGATTTTAGTAAAATATGCCTTGCTAATAACTTGCTTCATACAATTAATGCTATAGCTTTTACGAATGAGTTCAGAAAAGTGTAACACTATGGAATGTTGATTCAAAAAATCCCTTATAATTTACAGTATGAACTATTCAAGTATCTTTTGAATATGCTCAGTTTTGCTAAGAATGTTTCTTGAAAAATCTTTTGATAATTAATTGTCAGCCATCATATTTTTATCATCACATTACACAAATTGTGGAATATACTGGCATGGATAACATGTATATTCCACAATTCCAAACATGTATATATAAAAAAAATATATATGCATTTTTTTGAGATGTAGTCTCCCTCTGTCACTCAGGCTGGAGTGCAGCAAAGTATATATTTTTTAAAAATTAGTTTTCCAAGGACATTTATTTTAACTTCTAAAAATATTTTATTTTGGGGGCCAAGATGGTTGAGAGAAGGCAACACCGGAATGCAGATCCCAGTGAATGAGATGCAGAGGGCTAGAGGACTTCACAATTTGAAATGAGGTGCCGGGTTCATTTCAGTGGGACTCATAGGGCACTGAAAATAGCCCAGGGAAGGTACCACGAGAGCCGCCCAGAGTGGAAAACCAAGACAGGGTGGGGAGCATCCCCACCTGGACCATGCAGCCAGTTCGGAGGGTCAGGGGACTTCACCCCCTCGGTGCTCCACCCGGGTCCTGTGCTTACCTCATTCCCCCTGCAACCCACAGTCCACAAGAGCCCTGCCAGACTGTGAGGCACCAGGTTGTCGATGCAAATCTGAGCCGCGGAGCCTCCAGGCACATCAATTAATTACTCGAACCTGGGAGGAAGTTTGGACTAATGCCAGTGGGACTAACTGTTCCACAGAAAGAGGCAGAGTTGAAAGCAGGGCAACAGATTATAAGGCCTGGCAGGCCCCGCACACACAGTACTCAAACTAAAGCCCTTGCTAGAGAGCTTGGCAGGAAATACATTAGTTTGACCCAAACCAGGAAGATGGAGCACAGCGAAGGAGACGCCATTGGGAAGACGGGGCCAATCTCACCGGCAAACAATCTCCAGGGAAGGACCACTCACCCAGCAACCTGACAGAATCCGAGGGAGCACAACAACGCCTTCTACAGGCCAAAAAAGATACAGCTCCAACCTCAACAGAAAGGACGTCCACTCAGAGATTACTCCCAAAATCACCAACTTCAAATATCAAAGGGAGATAAATCCACAAAGATGGGGAAAAAACAGCACAAAAAGGATGAAACCAACAAAGAACAGAAGACCTCTTCTCCTTCCAGGGATCACAACTCCTCACCATCAAGGGAACACAAAAAGACAAGAATATGAATTTGACGACTTGGCAGAAGCAAGCTTCAGAAGGTGGCTAATAAAAACCTTCTCTGAGTTAAAATACCATGTTCTATCCCACTGTAAAGAAACTAAGAACCTTGAAAAACGGTTAGAGGAATTGCTAACTGGAATAACCAGCTTAGAGAAGAACATAAATGACTTGATGGAGTTGAAAAAACACAGCACGAGAACTTTGCAAATGGAGAGCAAAAAAAAGCAGGGATAGCAATCCTAGTCTCTGATAAAACAAACTTTAAGCCAACAAAGATCAAAAGAGACAAAGAAGGGCAGTACATAATGGTAAAAGGATCAATGCAACAAGAAGAGCTAACTATCCTAAATGTATATGCACCCAATGCAGAAGCACCCAGATACATAAAGCAAGTTCTTAATGACCTACAAAGAGACTTAGACTCCTGTACAATAATAGTGGGAGACTTTAACACTCCATTGACAATATTGGGCAGATCAATGAGACAGAATGTCAACAAGGATACCCAGGATGTGAATGCAGATCTGGACCAAGAAGACCTAATAGACATTTACAGGACACTCCACCCCAAATCCACTGAATACACATTTTCGCATCACCACATGGCACTTACTCCAAAACTGACCACATAATTGGAAGTAAATCACTCATCAGCAAATACAAAAGAACAGAAATCATAAAAAACAGTCTCTCAGACCACAGAGAAATCAAATTAGAACTCAGGATTAAGAAAAGCACTCGAAATCACACAATTACGTGGAAACTGAACAATTTGCTCCTGAATGATGAATGGATAAACAGTGAAATGAAGGCAGAAATAAAAATGTTTTTCAAAACCAACGAGAATGAAGACACAATGTACCAAATCCTATGGGACACATTCAAAGCAGTGTCTAGACGGAAATTTAAAGCAATAAATGCCCATATGAGAAACAAGGAAAGATCTAAAATCGACACCCAATTGTCAAAATTGAAAGAACTAGAGGAGCAAGATCAAAAAAACTCAAAAGCTAGCAGAAGACAAGAAATAACTAAGGTCAGAGCAGAACTGAAGGAGATAGAAATACAAAAAAACCCTTCAAAAAATCAATAAATCCAGGAGCTGGTTTTTTGAAAAGATCAAGAAAATAGACAGACCCCTAGCTAGACTAATAAAAAACAAAAGAGAGAAGAATTGAATAGACGCAATAAAAAACAATAAAGGGGAGATCACCACCGATTCCTGGAAAGACAAACTACCATCAGGGAGTACTACAAACAACTCTATGCACATAAATCAGTAAATATGGAAGAAATGGAAAAATTCCTGGACACTTGCACACTCTCTAGACTAAGCCAAGAAGAAGTTGAAACCCTGAATAGACCAATAACAAGGTCTGAAGTCGAAGCAGCAATAAATAGCCTACCAACCAAAAAAAGTCCGGGTCCAGACAGGTTCACAGCTGAATTCTACCAGACATGCAGTGAGGAACTGATCCCATTCCTGTTCAAACTATTCCAAACAATACAAAAAGAGGGAATTCCCCCTAACTCTTTCTATGAGACCAAAATCATCCTGATACCAAAATCTGGCAAAGACACAACTAAAAAATAAAACTACAGGCCAATATCCATGACGAATATTGGTGCAAAAGTCTTTAATAAAATACTGTCAAACCAAATCCAACAGGACATCAAAAAGCTTATCCATTACAGTCAAGTAGGCTTCAACCCGAGGATGCAAGGCTAGTTCATCATACGCAAATCTACAAATGTGTCTACCAAATAAACAGAACCAAAGACAAAAACCACATGATTATCTCAATTGATGCAGAGAAGGCCTTTGACAAAATTCAACAACCCTTTATGCTAAAAACTCTCACTAAACTAGGTATCGATGGAATGTATCTCAAAACAATAAAAGCTATTTACGACAAACCCACAGCCAATATCATACTGAATGGGCAAAAACCGGAAGCGTTCCCTTTAAAAACTGGAACTAGACAAGGATGCCCTCTCTCACCACTCCTATTCAATATAGTGTTGGAAGTTCTAGCCAGAACAATTAGGCAAGAAATAGAAATAAAGGACATTCAACTAGGAAAAGAAGTCAAATTGTCCCTATTTGCAGACGACATGATGGTATATCTAGAAGACCCCATTGTCTCAGCCCAAAACCTCCTTAAGCTGATAAGCAACTTCAGCAAAGTCTCAGAATACAAAATCAATGTGCAACTATCACAAGCATTACTATACACCAATAACAGACAAACAGAGAACCGAATTATGAGCCAACTCCCATTTACAATTGCTACAAAGAGAATAAAATACCTAGGAATACAACTAACAAAGGATGTAGAAGACCTCTTTAAAGAGAACTACAAACCACTGCTAAATGCAATAAGAGAGGACACAAACAGATGGAAAAATATTCCATGCTCATGGTTAGGAAGAATCAATACGGTGAAAATGGCAATACTGACCAAAGTAATTTATAAATTCAATGCTATCCCCATCAAGCTACCATTGACCTTCTTCACAGAACTGGAAAAAACCACCTTAAACTTCATATGGAACCAAAAGAGAGTCCACATAGCCAAGACGATCCTAAGCAAAAAGAACAAAGCTGGAGGCATCATGCGACCCAACTTCAAACTGTACTACAAGGCTACAGTAATCAAAACAGCATGGTACTGATACCAAAACAGACATATAGACAAACGAAACAGAACAGAGGCCTCGGAGGCAATGCCACACATCTATAACCATCTGATCTTTGACAAACCTGACAGAAACAAGCAATGGGGAAAGGATTCCCTGTTTAATAAATGGTGTTGGGAAAACTGGCTAGCCATGTGCAGAAAGCTGAAACTGGACCCCTTCCTTTTACAAAAATTAACTCCAGATGGATTAAATATTTAAACATAAGAACTAACACGATAAATACCCTAGAAGAAAACCTAGGCAACACCATTCAGGACATAGGCACAGACAAGGACTTCATGACTAAAACACCAAAAACAATGGCAACAAAAGCCAAAATAGACAAATGGGATCTAATTAAACTTAAGAGCTTCTGCACAGCAAAAGAAACAATCATTAGAGTAAATCAGCAACCAACAGAATGGGGAAAAATTTTTGCAATCTACCCTTCTGAAAAAGGGCTAATATACAGAATCTACAAAGAACTAAAGCAGATTTACAAGAAAAAAAACAAAGAAACTCATTCAAAGGTGGCAAAGGATATGAACAGACACTTTTCAAAAGAAGAAAAATATGTGGCCAACAAACATGAAAAAATGCTCATCATCACTGGTCATTAGAGCAATGCAAATCAAAACCACATTGAGATATCATCTCATGCGAGTTAGAATGGCAATCATTAAAAAATCTGGAGACAACAGATGCTGGAGAGGATGTGGAGAAAAAGGAACACTTTTACACTGTTGGTGGGAGTGTAAATTACTTCAACCATTATGGAAGACAGTGTGGCGATTCCTTAAGGATCTGGAAATAGAAATTCCATTTGGCCCAGCAATCCCATTACTGAGTATATACCCAAAGGATTATAAATCATTCTATTATAGGGACACATGCACAAATATGTTCATTGCTGCACTGTTTACAATAGCAAGGACAAGGAATCAACCCAAAGGCCCATCAATGATAGACTGGACAAAGAAAATGTGGCACATACACACCATGGAATACTATGCAGCCATAAAAAACGACAAGTTCATGTCTTTTGTAGAGACATGGAAGAATCTAGAAACCATCATTCTCAGCAAAGTGACACAAGAACAGAAAACCAAACCCCACATGTTTTCACTCATAGGCGGGTGATGAACAATGAGAACACTTGGGCACAAGGAAGGGAACAACACTCACAGGGCTAGGTGGGGGAGTGAAGAGGAGGGGAGGGGAGGGACAGTGAGGGGTGGTGGGGAGGATGGGGAGGGATAACACTGGGAGACATGCCTGATGTAGGCAATGGGATGGGGGGATGGAGACAGCAAACCACCATGGCATGTATGTACCTATGCAACAATCCTGCAGGATGCAGGATGTGCACATGTACCCCAGAGCCCAAATAAAATAAAAATAATAATAATATACATTTTATTTCAGATAAGCATTTCTTTTGCCTATTGTAAAATGTTCATATATTATGAAACTGATCAATGGCCAGACATATTTACACTCATAATGCTGGTATAATTTTACATAGTACTCTATAATAAACTTAATGGTGAACAAAAAAGTTGATACCTACACTGTTTAAGTTGCAGGAGAAGGATTTATTCTTTTATATGTACATAAATACATAAATAAATAGACAATTGAATCATAGTAGCTAAGAGCTGTAATACTCCACACCAAATAAGAGATAAGGCAACTAGGTAGAAAATTAGTAGCATTATAGAATTCTTGAACAACATCACTGACAAATAAATATCAACACCATCAAAAACTAACTGATACCTTTAGGGCATTTCACCAGAAAAAAAAGTAGTTGGTTTATAACATAGAAATGTAATATATCTAACACTAACATAACAACACTAAGAATGTGGATTAAAGCAAATCTGTAGTACAGTAGAGAAATAACAAAAGATGGTGACTCAAGTACACAGGAGTAAATGAAAAGGACCATAAATAGTTAATAAGGGTAATATAACAAACTTTATATTTTTGCTATAATTTCTTTTCCTATTTTTTAAAAGACTTAAAATTATATAAAGTAATAATTTTAAAGTTTATTAGTGACTATATCTGTATATTATGTATAAAAATAGTAACACAAAAATAAGAAGAGACAGAGCTATGTAGAAGTGACATTTTTATATTTCAGTGTAATTAAGGTGCCTTAAATCTGAAGTTGATTCTGTTAAGGTCTGTATAATAAACCCTTGAGAAAACAATCAAAAACTAAAAAATATAGTACAAATGTATTAAACACATACAGGAATCAAATTCATCCAGTGGAATATAAAGTTCAAGTCTATGTTTTAATTGTGACATATGTTCACGAGTGTTATCTTGAAACTAAATGTATATTCTATTTTGTGTGGAATGCCATATAGAAAAGACATAAGCCACAGTTTTCAATAGTGTTATTTAAGTCTTCTATATCTCTAGACTGATTGTCAGCCTAGAGATATAGAAGATATCTCTTATTGAATGTGGAGTGTTGACATTCCCATCTATTGCTATTAAATTGCCTATTCATTTCTGAATTAGCACATATTCCCTTAATGCAAAAAAAAAACTCAAAAATACAGATGACAGAGAAAACAAAAATTAAATGGCAGATACAATCCAATTATTTATAGTAACATCATACGTAAATAGATTAATCCAATCAAAAGGCAGAGATTTTTAGACTGTATAAGAATATCTGATTCCACAATATGCTGTTTATAAGAGACATAATTTATGTTCAAAAATACAAGAGCCACAAGTAAAATGATGGAAAATATGTATTACAAAAAAAGCAAGAAGAAGGCTAGAGTGTCTATACTACCATCAGACCAAATAGACAAAAAATTTTACTAGAAATACAATGGGGTATTTAATAATAACCAGCATATATAAAACCATTAGAAAAATAATTATAAATGGAAATGCATCTAAAAACAGACCACTAAAATGCATACAACAAAAACTGCCAGAGAATACGAGAGAGGTTGATCATTCAACAATACAAGTCTTTAATGTATCGCCTTCGACAGTAGATGGAACAACAAGGCAGAATATTGTCCATGAAATATAAGACAGTAAGCCAAGGAAACCCAACAGAATGCTTCATTTAAGAACAGAGTATACATTCTTCTCAATTTAAACAGAAATAATGTAAAAATCATGTTCTCCCACCACAATGAAAGAAAATTAGTCATTAATAACAGAAAAAATTGGGAAATGACATATATATAGAAATTAACCTACTCACTCTTAAGTAACAAGTAGGTCAAAGAAAAAACAGAAAATCAGACAATACTTTGAGATAAACGAAAATCAAAGTGTAATATAATAAAACTTATGAGACTAAGTGAGAGCAGTGCTTACTGGGAATTTTATCAGTCACGATATTAAGAAAAAAGAAATGTCTCAAACCAATTACCCAGCCTTCCACCTAAAGACAATGGATGGAGAGTAAACTAAAACTAAGGCAAGCATTAATGTTATGCTAATAAACATTAGCATAACATTAATGATACTGAGGCTAGATAAAACAGAAAATTAATAAAACCAAAAAATCGGTCTCTGGAATAATAAACAAATTTCAGAAATCTTTAGCTAGATTGGCAAAAATAAATAACAGAGAAGACTCAAATTACTACAGTCTGAATTGAAAGAGGTGGCATTACTGTCATCCTCACGGAAACAAAAATGATTATAAAGAAATAATACAATTGTATTTCAGAAAATTAGATAACTTAGATGAACAAATTCCTAGAAAGACACAAACTACTGAAACTAGTGCAGAAAGTAATAAGCAATAACAATAGACTTTAAACAAGTGGAGGGGCCAAATTAGTAATAACAATTTTTAAAATACCCACAAATAAATTTAAAGGCCAAATGGCTTTATGATCAACCTCTATCAAACACTTAAAATATATAATACCAATCTTCACAAGCTCTTTCAAAAAACAGTGAAGGTAAGAGCTCCAACTTATATGAGACCATATGGATTTTCAACTGCACAGGCAATTGACACATTCCTGCACTGTTCAAAAGTCAACTGTATTATTTTGAGGACTTTTCCTCAACAGATCTACATTCATAAAGAAAATTTGGTCCAAAGTTGTCTTTCTTCGTAACGTCTTTGTTTCGGGTACCAGGATAATGATGGCCTCCCCCAAAGCAACAACTAATAGTCAACTGTTGACTAGAAGACTTACAGATAACATAAACAGTTGATTAAAACATATTTTGCATATTATATTTATTAAATACTGTACTCTTACAATAAAGTGAGCTAGAGAAAAAATGTTATTAAGAAAGTCATAAAGAAGAGAAAATATATTTACTATTCTTTAAGTGGAAGTGGATCAGCATAGAGGTCTTCATCCTCATTGTCTTCATGTTCAGTGTAGGTTGAGGAGAAGGAGGAAAAGGATGGGTTTTTCTTGCTGTTTCAGGGGAGGCGGGGTAGAAGAGGTTTATGAGATAGAAAGGAAAGCGGAAACAGCGGGCACACTACGTGTAAATTTCTGAAAATACATCATAATTTCTGTCTGACTTTTTTGCTTTTTCATTTATCTCAAAATGTTTCTATTCTTCTTCTAACGTGCCTGTATTAAAAACATGTCCATGTGGTAAAATAAGTCAAAAGTGGTCTTGAATTATAAAATCACTTCTGCCAGGTTGTCTAATGTCAATTTGTTTTCTAGCAATTCTTCTTAGATGACTTCTTCCTCATTGCCTGGCACTGGTTCAGAAGCATTTGTCTGCATCAAGTAAACTTCCGCTAACTTCTCTGGTGTAGTGTCTATTAGCTTCTAAATTTCTCCAAGATTGTATTTTAAAATCCCTTACTCCTTATCTTTTTGGCCATATTCACAACTTACATGAGTTCTCTGATTGGCTCTTTCATAAATTCTGCAAAGTCATGCACAACATCTGGACAAATTTTCTCCAGCAGAAATTTATTGCTTCAGGCTTGATGGCTTCCATGACATTTAAAAAAAATAAGAATGACAGCATCTTCAATAATGTAATCTTTCTAGACTTTTATTATGTGCTCTTTATCATGCCCTCTTTTAGCATTGTCAATTATTTCCACAGAGTACTTTGTGTAATGAGCCTTAAAGGTCCTTATGACCCCCGATCTAGAGTCTGAATTAGAGACATTGTTTTGAGAGGGATGTGGACAACTTTGATGCCTTCAATGTTGAACTCGTAGAGTTCTGTGTGTCAAGAATCAGTACTTAATAAAAATAAATAAAAAATAAAAACTCTAAAAGGCATCCCCTTACTGACACGGTATACGCTGACTTCAGGGATAAAGCATCAATGGGGCCAATTCAGAAAAAAGGGTGTTCTTGTCCAAGCTTTCTTTTTTATAGCCAAAAGGCTGGCAGCTGGGGTTTATCATTTTTCTTTCAGACTTGGGCCTTAGCAGCTTCATAGATAATGGCAGGCAGCTCTGATCGTCAACATGAAATTGTTTGTAGAAAGTGGTAGTTAGCCTACTCCATCATGCCTTAAACATTGGTGCCCACTTCGCTTTCTTACTAATTGAAGTCCTTAGTCAATTTTTGTCTTTTTAGAATAGGGCATTTTTGTCTTCATTTAAAACCTCCTAAGACAGATATATATATATTTTTTCCCTCAATGATTTTCTTAATGGGCATATGTGAACTAGTCTGCTCCCTCTTGATCAGCAGAAGCTGCCTCTACTGTTATCTTAACATTTTTTAAAACCAAGCCTCTTTCTAAAGTTATGAAACCATCTTTTCCTGGCATTAAATTCTGCAGCTTTAAATTCTTCACCTTCGTGTTGCTTCAAATTGTCTTATAATGACTCGCCTCTTCTCAAATCATATTAGAGTTTATAGCCATGGTTTCCCAATAGAAATCCTACAATCCTATAAAAACTGCATTTTAAAAATTATATAAAAAGTTATTTCATAAAATGTGCAAAGCTTTCATGCTTGCTTGTATAGCTACCATGACAGCTTTAACAAATTTCTTTTTCCTTTCTTAGAATGGAGTTTACAATGGATTCATTTATCTTGAAATGGTGGGCAACTGTAACTACAGACTTCAATCTATTGTATAATCAAGCAATTAAACTTTTCTTTGTAATGCTATGACATTTTTCTGTTTCTAAGAAGCATTTCTACCAATTACTTGTGATACTTTGATGGATCCTATGGTGTCATTTAAAGTTTGCCGTGTTGTACTGAACATGATGCACAATATAACAGAATAGGGATGTCACCTTTTACTGTGATACACAATTTACTGAAGAGGTGAACTGTTTATGTGGAGATGATTAGCATCAGAGGCCATTCTAAGTGGTTTCTTGGAACAGGATCTCATCTCAGTAGCAATAGGAAGTGGCTACAAAATGTTTACATTAGCAAAGTATGTACTATGATGATATTTATGCAATTATGATTCAATACTTCATCTTTACATTTATTTACATTTCTTTTGACTGCTACTGGTGCCATGTTTGGTCTGGAAATGTGTCTGTAAGTTTTTATAAATTATGAATTTCGTAATAGATATGTGTATATTTTATAGTAGTGAATAATGATATAGACTAGTATATACATATCTTTTATGGATTCATGACATTCCAAACTTATTCTTAATTTAATCAAAATTCCTTGTCTAGTTTGACTGAGGCATTTTTAAATTATCACAAATCCCCAGACATTTTGCCAATGTATCTGTTGAAATTCCACACATTTCAAGCCCATGTTGTTCAAAGATAACTGTAATAGCAAACTGAATCCTGCAACTTATAAGAAGAAATATACACCATTGCCAAATGAGATTTATACCTTGAATGTAATATTGGTTTAATATCTAACAATTAAGGAAATTAACACATCACATCACTAGAATAAAAGATGAAAATCAGAGGACCATCTCAATAGACACAGAAAAAGCATTTGACCAAATCAAATCCAATTTCATGATAAAATCACTCAATTAACTAGGAATAGAGGGAAACTTCCTCAACCTGATAAAGAATGTTCACAAAAACCCACAGCTAATATTATACTTAACCATGAAAGACTGAATTCTTTCTCCCTAAGATCAGAACTAAGACAAAAATATCTATTCTCACTACATCTATTTAAAATTGCACTGGTAGTACTTGCTGGGGGAATTAGGTCTGCAAAAGAAATAGTAAACATTCAGATTTGAAAGGAAGAGTTAAAACCATCTCTATTCACAGATAAAATGATCTTGAGTATAGAATATCTTGAGGAATTAATGACAAATATTAGAACAAATGAATGAATTCAGCACAACTGCAGTATATAAGATCAACGAACAAACAGTGATTTTACTTTTTTAAACTTGATACAAAGAAGCTGAAAATAAAATTGAGAAAGCGATTTTATTTACAATAGTACCAAAATAATAAAATGCTTAGAAATAAACGCAAGAAGTGTAAAACCTGTACTCTGAAAAGCATAAACAATTGTTGAAAATATTAAAGACTAAAATATGTAGGAAAAATACAGTTATAGAACTGAAAAGTTTATATTGTAAGGTGAAAATGCTTCCCAAATTGACTTACAGATGCAACACAATGCTTGTTATTTTCTTTATAGAAATTAGTGAGCTGATTCTAAATTTTAAATTTATATAGAGTTGCAAAGGAACTCAGAATAACCAAGCAATATTTAAAAGGAGAAACAAAGTAGTAAGACTCACACTTCCCAATTTCAACACTTAACTAGAAAGTGTCAATAATTAAGGCAGTGTTACTGGCAAAAGCATTAGACATATGGGAGAAATAGAATAGAGAGTCCAGGAATGAAAATATGCATCCGTGTTCAACTTATTTTCGACAAGGGTGCCAAGGCCATTTAATAAGAAATAACAGTCATTCAGCAAATATTGCTGAGACAGCTGGACACCCACATGCAAATGAATAAAATGGGATTGTCACCTCACATCATGATTAAAAAAAATAACAGATTAAAAATCTGTATATAAGATCTAAAAGTACAAAACAGAAGAAAATACACATACATCTTAATAAGCTTGGATTTGTTGATGGTTTCTTAGATAAGATATCAAAAGCACAATGAATAAAAAAAGATAGATTATATTTCATCCAGCTAAATACTTTTGTGTGTCAAAAAATATAATTTTAGAAAGTAAAGGGACAATCCATAGAATGGGAGGCAATATTTGCAGTGCTTATATCTGATAAAGTAGTTTTATCTTGAAATATATATGTTCAAAGTTTATATTATGATGATGATTGCCCAACGTTGTAAATATACTAGATGCCGTTGAACTGTACACTTTTAATAGGTACATTTTATGTTTTCATATTATGCTAATTAGACATCAATAAAGAGTTTAGAAAAAAAACAGAGGATGCAAGCAAACTGTCGTTAGGTATATTAACATCAAATCAAACAGGATGCACGTCAAAGTATATTACAAGAGATAAAGTGACATTTCATAATAATCAAAGAGTCAATCTTAAACAGTAAATAATTATTTTTAATGTGCACGAATATGAAAGCAGATCTTCAAGACAGCAAAACAAAAGATCTATTGTTTATTCATCAATCAAATCAAAGTTATAGTTGCATATTTTAACACTTATCATATATTATGACCGAATTGCCATTTGGAAAACATTATATATAGTATTTTTTCCAAATACTCATGGCACATTCACTAATGGAGACCAATATTGGATCAGAAAAATAATACTTAATGCATTTCAAATAATAGAAATTACATAATGTATGCTTTGTGACTAAAACTGAAAAAATAACAAAACTATATCCAAAATTGGATAAAGTTTGAATAAAATATTTTTAAATGACAATATCAAAGAGTAAATCACAAGAAAATTATAAATTATTTTTGTTTAATATAATGAAAGAACAAAATGTAAACATTTGTAGGAGGAAGTTAAAGCAGCAGTGAGATGGAAAGGAATAACAATAAAGGTTTATATTAGAAAGTGAAAACAAAACTTAAAATCAATGACCTAACCTTTAATTTTGGAAGCATAGAATGAGAAGAACAAATTAATTCTAAAGTAGAAGGAAGAAAAGCATACATTTCATAATTGCCATTAATATAGTTGAAAATTCCAAGAGTTACATATCTGATTCCATAATATCAATGTTGACTATTTTTCTGGTTACTTTCCCAGGGATTTAACATCTCAAGCCCAAGTTACTGTAACAGGTAGCTCCCATATCTATTCAATTAGACACGTTTGCTTGTTTGTTTTCATGTAGGTGTTTTTGCATTTGCTCATTTTTAATAAAGCTGATGACAAATTGATCATATTGAAATGTTACAACATTGCTAATTCTTTTGTGTATAATGTTGACTCAGATTAAGTTGTGATTTATCTAAAGTTAAAATTTTATCTATAAACCATATATATTAAAGTGTTTACAGGTTTCTTCAGAGGCAGAAAAAGTATGAGTTACAGTTTTATCAGAGATTATAATTGGTGATATATACATCATTAGTTTTGTCTGTTGTAGAGCTGTTTCCTTTCTATGAAATATTTATTTTTTGACTCAATGAATGTATAGTTTGATTTCCTATTTTTTCTTTCTGATAGTAACCAACAGGATGAATTCACATTTATTTTATGCTTTATATCAATTGCCAATTTTTAAATTTCACAAAGATCTTGTGAGAAAGGCATATCATCTTTTTTACTTAGATAAGAAAACTGTGACTCAAAAAGATCGAGCTTAGAAGTAATGTAGTTGCATGTGAATATATGTTTATATTACTTTTTTTTTTTGAGACGGAGTTTCACTCTTGTTACCCAGGCTGGAGTGCAATGGCGCGATCTCGGCCCACCGCAACCTCCGCCTCCTGGGTTCAGGCAATTCTCCTGCCTCAACCTCCTGAGTAGCTGGGATTACAGGCACACGCCACCACGCCCAGCTAATGTTTTATATTTTTAATAGAGACCGGGTTTTACCATGTTGACCAGGGCATCAAAGAGTTAGGTTTTTATTCTAGTTTTCTTTGCCTGGGCTTATTTATCCTCATCCTTCTTAGAAAGGCTTTCCAGATTTTCGAAAAAACTTGGGTGTTGCGATCTAAGCTGTATCTGCTTTAGGGGACACCCCACGCTCATTAACACTGGTTTTTGCAGACTTATATAGGTACCATCTTGATGGTCCTGGGCAAGATATGGAAGAATTTTCTGAATTACAAGGCAGAGATTCTTGCTCTCTCTCCTTATATTTTCTCCCAAACAGTCTCTTTTTCTCCTTTGAGCCATCTGGAACTGTAGTTTTTGTGACACAAGTACTCCTGTAGTCACCACACCTAGGACAGCACTAGGTCAGACCTGTAGTTAGCATGGCACTGGGTGTCACCCAAGGCCTACTGTGATCATTCCCTGACTACTTACTGTGTTTACTCAAGGCCCTAGGGCTCTACAATTAGCAGTTGATAAAGTCAGCCAGGCCTTCGTCCTTCCCTTTATGGTGGTAAGTTTTCCCAGACCTCGAATGGGTCCAGAAGTGCCTACCAGGACCTAGGGACTATAGTCAGAAACCTTAGCCGTCTACCTGGTATTATATAAGGCCCAAGGGCTTTTCAGTCAGCTTGTGGTGATTGCTGCCTTGCCTGAGACCCGCCCCCACACCCTCAGGGTGGTACGTGCCCCTCTGGCCAAGCACAGGTCCAAAAATGTCACCCAAGAGCCAAATATTGGAATCACGGACCTCAAGAGCCCACTTAGTGCTGTAAACCCCTGTGGCTAAGCTGGTACCTAACGTGCAAGACAAAGTTCCCTTTACTTTTTCCTCTAGTTTTCTCAGCAAAAGGAATCTTGCTTTGTAGCCATCAGAGCTGAGAATGTTTTGAGTCTCTGCTGAAGCCAGCAAGTCTCAGAGTGTCACCGCAAGCCCTTGACATAGCACCAGGGTATTGCTGCTAGTTATTCAGGGCCCAAGGGCTGTTCAGTTAGCAGTTGATGAATTCTGCCAGAATTGGCTCCTCTCCTTCAAGGGAGTCGGTTCTCTTCTCACACAGTTTGTCTAGCAACATCATCCAAGTGTTGGCGCCTAGAAAGGGGACCTCATGACTGACTGATGCTCTGTCTTGCTGTGGCTGAGCTGGTATTCAAGAAGCAAGACAAAGCCCTTCCCGTTCTTGCATCTCATCTCCTCAAGCAGCCTTTCAAGTTTGTTTGAAGACCCAGAGTAATTTAGCCCACGGTGGTGAAGCTTGCAGAAACTCAAGTAAGGGCCACTGAGATTGGCAATGCCCCTCTGGCTAGGGCTGGTTTAGATGCACCCTCTGTGTATGGACATCAGCTGAATCTGCTTTCATTTTTCTCTCTGCCATAACACTGCCGCGCTGAGTTCAATGTCTCACAATTGCTGCACTATCCCTCTTCCCAGCACACCGAAATGTTCTCCAGACCACATGGACGCTGCCAGGGGATGAAGGAGGAGCGGTGTTAGCAATTCGAGACTATTTTCTCTACCTCCTCAGTGCCTCTTTCAGCAGTATAAAGTTATAATCAGGTGCTCATCTAATTTTTGGTTCTTTTACTGTTTGTTTTTTAATTTTTTTTGTTTTTGTTTTTTTTAATTTTTGTGTTTTTTTATCTCTTTATTTTTTAATTTTTACTTTTTTTTGGTAGATTGTTGTTAAATTTGTGTTCTTGCGGTGACGTTAATGGAGACTTCTATTCTGCCACCTTGCTCCACCTCCCTCAAGTACTGTTTTGCAGTTTTGAAGAGCACTCGTCAGGTATTTTGCAGAATGTCCCCCATTGGAACTCCTCTGATGTTTATCTCATGATTAGACTGGAGCAATGTGTGGAAATCCAGAGGTGTGAAACATCTTCGTCATGACATCTCCCAACACGATGCATTGAGATTGATGTTAACACTGGCCACCTGCCGTAGATAATGTTTTCTAGTTTTCTCCACTGTAGAGTCACTTTCATTCCCTCCCTATCCATATTGTATGTGTGTGCAGCTCCATTTAAGGAGTGGGTAATTACCCTCCACTTCCTTAAGGGCAAATTCTCTACACAAATTGTTTAGAATTCTTTCCTGTGAAGGACATAGCTATTCTTCTCTACTCATTTATTTATTCAATCACTCTTTAATTTACATCAGTATAAACACATTTTTTGTTATTATCCAGTACAAGCTCATTTATTATGTTGCTCATTTTTTTCCATCTTTGACCATTGGGAGCTCTTTTTATTTGCTCCTGTAGCCCTTTGATGAACTTTAAAATTATTTGATTTTTATGGTACTCTCTTACTTTCTGGTGCTATAAGATGTACCAGGCTTTCCTTATGTATTTTCTGCTCTGTTTCTAGAATGAGTCATTCCTTTTAGGAGCTGTGGTTTCTTGTACTGAAGAATTACGTTAGAAAACCAGATTTGCTAATGGTGTATAATTGCTTTTAGGCTCTCTCACCTGACAGAGTAAAAAGATATAGTGGTGAATACTAATCCTTGTATTATAGACTAATCTATAAATATTTCTGTATCATTTCTATATTATTATATAGAAATTCTTACTGATATCTCCAACAGTATTTAATTACCATATACACAATCCCAGCCTCCTCCTCTCTGTTAGTATTTAGTTTCTCGCTCTAACAGTAAAAGCATAAACAAAAACAAACACAGAAAACCGGTTTCTACATTCTGTCATCCTCTTATTTGATTACTCAATTCCAATGTATATGTATAGTCATTTCAGAATTTTTACCCAATATCCTAATGGGAAATGGTTTTTGAAACTTATGCAGTGCATCTACGCAATTTCTTTTGCCTTTAGTCCTTCAGACTCCAAACATTTTCAGTTACTTGTGTGAGCACCTTATTTCTTCTGTCTCCTTTGTTGAGATAATTTTATGCATTTCACATCTTTTTAGTACATTTTACTTTGTCAGACTTTGCATTCCATCCCTGGAGTCTTAACCTTCTCAATTATTTACAAAAATGTTTATGTACATTCAGACTTACTCTTAGTGCTGTAAAATTTTATGAAACTGGATAAATGCACAATGTTTCAAAATCCATCATTACAATAGCAAACGTAATAACGGCACTTCTTTAAAAAATCTTATGTAGTTCACCTATTCAAACATTCTCTCGCCCTTGCAACCCATGGCAGCCACTGATGTGTTTATCATTTCTGTAGTTTTGCCTTTTCAGTATGTCATATAATTGGAATTATACAGTCTCTAGCTCTAAGACTGGTCTCTTTCACATAGCAACATGCGTTTAAAATTAATCTATGTCTTTTTCGTTTCTGGTAGCTGATTTATTTTTGTTCCTTAATAAGATTCTATTGAATGGATGTACCATACTTTGTCCATTCATCTATTCAAGGGCATATTATTTGCTTCCAGTTTTGGTAATTATGAATAAAGCAGCTATAACCATTTGCAGTAAGATTTCTTTGTGCATGCATGTCTTTATATTTTTATTTTATTTTATCCATTTAGTTGTTCTACTAGTTATGCAGTGGTTCTCATTCAAATTTCTAATGACAAATGGTATATAGAATGTTTTTATATACTTCTTACCATTTAGATATATATTCCATGTTGAGGTGTAAATATATGTGTGGATACATATGTGTGTTAATAGGTTCATGGGTGTATGATTCTTCTGTATGTATTATCTTTAATGTAACATAAACATATATTCACATTCTAACTATACTACTTTCAGTCTCAATCACTAGGAGCCACAATTATCTCACCTGTAAGAAATTATATGCATTTCTCATAGGAATTTTGTGAAAACTTAAAAATTAGCAATTTTTTATAAAGCACAAAATAAATATGAGTTCATCTTATTGCTTCCAATTCCAGAAAATAATAAGTCTACACATTTATTTTTTATTTTATTTTTAAATTTTAGATTTGGGGGTACATGTATTAATCCTAACTTTCTTTGAGCCCCAAAATAAAAACCTCATGAAAAAAAAATTAGCTATCCAGTGGGAAAAAAAAACTGTGTATAATGCATACTACGAGTTAGTCTCATCAAATTTTAACTCACATATTTTATTTTGCCTTTGGTGTTTTTTTTTGTTTTGTTTTGTTTTTTTTTTTGAGACGGAGTTTCGCTCTTGTTACCCAGGCTGGAGTGCAATGGCGCGATCTCGGCTCACCGCAACCTCCGCCTCCTGGGTTCAGGCAATTCTCCTGCCTCAGCCTCCCGAGTAGCTGCGACTACAGGCACGCGCCACCATGCCCAGCTAATGTTTTGTATTTTTTTTAGTAGAAACGGGGTTTCACCATGTTGACCAGGATGGTCTCGGTCTCTTGTCCTCGTGAACCACCCACCTCGGCCTCCCAAAGTGCTGGGATTACAGGCTTGAGCCACCACGCCGGGCTTATTCTGCCTTTGAACAAAAGTGTTATCAAAAATTGTTTCTTTACTATATATATGCAACTTTTGGACACTTAATCATTGTCACAAATTAAGGCCTTAATGGAGGGCTGGAGACCTTTTTTCTCTCTCTCCTCTGAGAAACATTTTCCTTTTATTTTCTGCCCCTCACTCTCTCAATTCTGATCTTTCTCTTCTCAACTCATCAATACTCTACACTTCACCTGATATCACATTTTTTTAGCCAAGTGAATCATCTTTTTTTAGTGTCAAAATCACCTCTAAGCAGAGACCCAGGAGGCTCTTAGGACCCCCTTATTTTTTCCACTTACCTCATACTTGTACTGCTTATTTTCCATTCTATAGAAAGTCATTTTACGTATTTATCCTGATTTACCATTCTTTATGTAGGAAGAGCGAATCTAGTCACTGTAACTCTTTTATGGTCAGGAACAGGATGGATTTTTGCATTTAATATCCAACAATAAAAATAAAATATTAATTCTTTTTCAGTGTATCTGCTGAAATACCAGTGACCTTGGAATATTATATACTTAAGCAAACTTTCTATTCAAGTGTTAGCCAACTGCACAGTCACATGATTTGTCTTCTCATATTGTGTCTCTTACGTTTCTGTTCTCGCATGTTGTCTCTTACAAATCAAGACCTATGTTTGAAAGTGTCAGCCAGTCCATTGATAAGAACATTTAATTAAAATGCCAGTTGTGTTACAACTTGTTCCCCTAAAAATTTCTGAATAACTGAAAAATGAAGGCTTATTTCCCATATGTAGATTCCCCAGATAAATTCATAAAATACCTTTATAAATTCTGGTTAAAAAAAAAAAAGGTAAACAAAAAATTCTATTCCACATAACTTCTTTCATTAAGAAAAAAACCTGGAGGAGATTCTTCTAGTGTAAATATGGTAATGAATTCTTTGTAACTATTGCCTGGTGATATTTTGTTTCACTATGGTTCTCAAATGAAATGTTAAGTCTCTGCTTCATTTTTCAAGAGTTATTATTGATGCTAAAACTCACATTGTATTATTTTGAGTTAGTGGTTGTTTTGTATCATGAAACTAAAGAAATGGTAACAGTATGGTTACAGGAATGTCAGAGTTTATTGACATACAATGATAATTTTTCCCTTAGGTTTATAGTGTTTAGGGAGGGGGAGAATAATATGCACAAATCTCACAAGGAATGCACTCAGGCGAGGTACATTAAACACATAGTAAGTGGGTTTCAAAATTATTAGTCTAGTTACTAAATCTGAATGAAAGCAGGCCTCTGTGTAAAGTCAAGTCTAATTCGACTTTGAGGTATGCCTTTATAGGACTGGTTCTCAGGAGAGATTTTGTCCAACATAGCAGGAGATCTCTGAGGGCACTTGAGATCTTTGACACAAGAAGATGGGGTTTCCGTTGACCAACAAGGGTTCAAAGATTAACTCAAAGGCTAAAGATGTTGCTGTGCCACTACTTGAGCTGTTAGTCCTCAGAGGAGCAGCTGACAATGCAGGTCTATCACAGAAGATGTTCTTGATCTACAGCCTGCTATAGCCTAAGCTCTCAAAGTGTCTGTCAAATTTGAGTTTATATGTATTTTGAAGTGCAGGAGCTGAGGTGAGTAATTCACATATGGGTTTTTATAAGGTGTTGCCTTCTTAAGGATAATGGGGCGTACACTCCAAGTTCTTACCATGGCAAAATATATCACTTATATAGCAAACTACATAGGTGTTTGGAATCATTTCAAGGTTATATAACGGTAATTATTGGTTTAAAAGTACAACATATGTATCACGTCAACTGAAAAGATTGTGAGCTTTGAGAATCCTATAATTTGGTCTAAATAATAGAAAGCATAAATTATTTTTAAATGAATTTCTGCCACATTCATTTGTTACCACATGGTTAACATGGAATTGAGTTGTTTCTCTGAAGGAAGACTTCCACTGTAAGCTTCAAATGGACTAATCTGATCTTGTATATTTATAAATGTAATCATTCAATTTATTAAATTATAAAGAAAATTTTAGAAGTAAATGTAACAATTACATTTTCTACTTCAACATTATAGAGATTAAATTTGGAGGGATTAAGTGAACTCAGTTATGGTATAATTTTCTGTCACATCAATGAATGAGGGGTATGGCATTTAAAATGGTATCATAGGCTGGGCGTAGGGCTCATGCCTATAATCCCAGCACTTGGGGAAGCCTCAGTTGGTAGATCACTTAAGGTCGGGAGTTCAAGATCAGCCTAGCCAAAAAGGATAACACCTTCTGTACTAAAAATACAAAAATGTAGCTGGGCTTGGTGGTGCACTCCTGTAATCTCAGCTACTTGGGAGCCTCAGGCAGAAGAATCTCTTGAAACCGGGAGGAGGAGGCCGCAGTGAGCCAAGTTCGTGTCACTGCACTCTAACATGGGTGACAGAGCGAAACTCCACCTCAATAATAATAATAATAGTATGGTCAATAAGTTCAATGCCATTTAAGTTGGCTGAAATTTGGCACAATAAGCAAATTGAGTCAATGTTGTTAGATACAGTGATATAGCTAAAACACAAGTCCAGTTTACACTGGCTTAATAGGTTAAGGTAAAATGCATGTGATTTCACCATAAGAAAAACATTGCATCGGCCCCGCATCTTACCATTCAATTTGACATTAGTGAAAACCATGGTAAGAAAAGTCACCCCCTCATTTGAGAAAGTTTATCTTCTTAATTTGTGGCCTTGATGTGGTATCAGTTTTTGTGTTATCTGCCATATTCGAGCTGCCATACCCAATGTCGAAGGCGTACAATTGGCCGCACTTAAAAAAAAATATTTTGGAACTACAAATATCAAAGCACAACTATTTTTTAAACTTTTATTTTGAATTAACTGGCACATGTGCAGATTTCTAATATAGGTAAACTCATGTTATGGAGGTATGTTGTGCAGATTATTTTGTCATCCAGGTATTAACCCTAGTTACCCATTCCTTATTTTTCCTGATCCTCTCCCTTCTCTCACCCTCCACCTTCAGGTAGGCCTCAGTGTCTGCTGTTTCCCTCTACACGTCCCTGTGTTCTCATCAGTTAACTCCAACTTATAAATGAGAACATGTGGTATTTTCTTTGTAGCCATAAAAAGGAATGAGTTCATATTCTTTACAGGAACATGGATGGAGCTGGAAGCCATCATCCTTAGCAAACATAGAGGAACAGAAAGCCAGAATAACAACCATTATACGGAAGTACTGCACGGCCATCTTTGAAAATGCAAACATAAGTTCCATGATTTCAAAAAATGTTACTCTTGCTGACATTTCAAAGACAATGTACTGAAATTTTGTCATACCAAACCATTGTTTTGAGATTTAAAAGGGAATATAATGTGGGAGGTGCTACCTTATCAGCTAAACGTATAGACCACTTATGAAGCATGCTAGACAGTAAATCAGTATGGCATTGCCCTTATCTCCCCTATTTTGCATGGAGTAAACATTTACACACACCTGAGAAGATAATATATATTTGAAAAGAATATAAATGTAAAATAGGATATGGTTTAGCACAGATCATGGTCATGCTTGTAGGAAAACAATACAAATACTGGGATGTATTTTGGTGAACAACAATTTTTACTTATGTCAATTAATTGATTTTTTCAAAATCCTGGGTGCTACTAAAAGTAAATCTTTATTAATTTATCAGTCATTTAGGCTTTTGTGTAAACTTTAAATAAACTTTATTTCTTGCTTTGTGATAATCATTGTGTTAGACTTTATAAAAGATATAAAGCTGAATAAAGCACAGAATAACTGACCTGAAATAGGTGTTAAAATATAATAAATGCTTTAAAAATAAACTAATAAATTTTATGAATCTATTGCAAATGTTATGTGTGTGTCCGATTACCTAACAAATGGAGTGATGTAGGAAAAATATACATAGTTTGAAAGTGTTTATACAGTAGTGTTCTGGTCTCTGTTCTCCAGAACGATAGAACCAATGTGATCTATATATTTGTATACATATACATATGTGTGCCTGTATATTATATAGAGAGAGAGTTAGTGAGAGCAGAGAGAGAGAAAAAAATTATGAGGAATTGGCTAATGTGATTACGTAGGCTGGCAAAACCAAAATTTGTGGCGTGGGCCAGCTGCCCTAAGACCCAGGAAAGCCTATGGTGCAGATGGATTCCAAGACAGTTTGTTGGAGAAAACCTCCTCTTGCTTGGAAGGGCTGGTCTTTTTGTTCTGTTTGGACAATTAACTAATTACATAATGCTTATCCACATGATGAAGGGAAACATGTTTATTCAACGTTCACCAGAACCAGTTTTAATATTAATCTCATCCACAAATACCCTCTAAATTGACACATAAAAATAACTATAGCAATTAGCTACTGTGCTAGATCCAGACAAGTGAAGTAAAAGTAAAAAGGCAGGAGAGGTTATTTTGACCTGGGGTGGCCAAAGGAAGCTTTATAGATGAGGCAAGATCAAGCTAAATAAATGTTGGGTAGTACTGAATAGGTCAAGAATTAAGTGAACCTGTTCAACACATTTATTTCTCTCAGGAAGATCAAATCAGTATATTTAGCAGAAATAGAGGATGAGATTATTGATGCAATAATTATTCTCATAATTATAGATTAATTAATTTGAACAAATTTTTAGTTCAAAAAAACCTTGAAAATGGTTCAGAGTATATTAAAATTTGTTCTTAAAGCCATCAAAACATCTAAGGACATAGAAAAAACGTACTGGCTTGAAGATCTGTGAGAAAACATAAAACCAGATAAGTGAGCCCGTTGAATATTTTTATTTTGATTGTGAGCTATTGACAGCTTCAATGTCTTGATAAACCAATTAAAAATTCATGGCCTGTCAAGGATGAGGACCCTGGAAAACTATCCACCGTATTGATCTGGGATTTTTAAGGTGTGTGTCCTGAGGTAATGGTTAATTTTAATAGCTGCTCACATTTTCTGTTTGCCTTCAGTGCTTTTTTTAGTTACCCCTTTTATTTCCTCTTGAGAAATCTTTCTAAAGTATATATGTCATTATGTTCTATCAAACACACAATTACGGTGAATGTGAACATTTCTGTCTGTTCCTAATTACATTGTGCTCTTTCTCCCACTCCATGTCAAGCTATTGAATTCTTAAAAATTACTTCCTCTAGGAAAACTTTTCTCTTCTTTTATCCTCTCGAATTGTGCAATTACTACCACGAATAACTATCTCATAGTCCTCTATGATAAATGTGTCACACTGTAATCCAACAGATTATTTATTCCTTTGGTTTCCTCAAAATACCAAGCACATCTAGCAGGTCATAAACCCTGTTTTTGTAATTGTATCTTGAGTAAAGTGTATCGTCTTATTTAGGTGAGGTGCTTGTAGCAGACATTCAGTGCTTCTCTTTACTTTTGTGCTTCTCTTTATTTTCATATGTGTGTTTATGGCCATGTGTCAAAATCACACTTAAATTGAGAAAACCCTCTGCATGACATTGAATCCCTAAGTTACTGGATGATAGTTGGATAACACTAAACACCATCTGAGATTGTGTAACTAATAAATAAATTTTGTTGGACTATGCCACTGAAATTTTATAGTCAAAATGGTTACTGCAGCCTAATTTATCCTATTCTATTCTGACCTAATACCAAGTTCAGAGAATGTAGACAAACACTGTCATTGTTAGTTTAGATTTGAAGGGGTAAGTTCCTGAAACAAGTTTCCTATATGACACCTCAGGCAGTTTCTCCACTTTTAAAACCCTTATCTAATTGTGGAATAATTGGCATTTTTATTTTTTCAGAATTTTTAGGCCTCAGATATCTGGTATGTCAGTATAGGAGGAGAAGGTAATTAACCAACCCCCTGATATTAGATGTTATTAAGTGGTCAGGAACATTTCCTATTTTAAAATGCTTGCTCTGGTTACATCTTATATTTTCAAAAATATTTTTATAATAAGTTACATGTTTAATTTACAAATGATTTCTTCCTATTTTTTTCTAGAACATTATTCTTCTTTTAGAACTTATATATAGATCTTATACATTGCCACTAGGAATAGAAGGAACATTCATCAACTTGATGAAGTATATCTTCAACTAATACCATATTAAATGAGAAAATATTGGAAGCTCTCCTTTAACTTAGGGATAAGACAAAGAGGTCTTCTATCATCACTTCTAATTGACATTGTACTGGTCACTCTTGCCATAGAAATTAGTCAAAAAAATGAATTGTAGTCCGGGCACAGAGGCTCATGCTTTAAATCTCAACACTTTGGGAGGCCAAACTGGGAGAATGACTTAAGTTCAGGAGTTCAAGACCAGCCTGGGTAACATAGTGAGACCCTCTCTCTACAAAAGATTTTAAAACATTAGCCAAGTGTGATGGCACATGCCTGTAGTCCTACCTACTTAGAAGGCTGAGGTGGGAGGACTATTTGAGCCTGAGAGGTTGAGGCTGCAGTGCAGCTGTGATCGTGTCACTCACTGCACTCCAGCCTAGATTACAGAGCAAAACTCTGTCTCAAAAAAATGAATTAAAAATCCAACAACTTAAGAAATAAGACAAGAATTTGCACATAATATCATGGTATATTAAGCAATTCAAAGCATCTACTATTAGACCTAGTGAATGAGTCCAACAAATTTGAAGGACATACCAATACACAAAAACCAGTCGCACGATGATATACTGTATTATAGCAATGAAGACAAGAATAAATTTAACAAGAGATACAAGACTTATACACAAATTAATACAAATTGCCATTCAAAGAAATTAAAAAAGAGCTAAATAGAGAAACATCTCATATTCATGGATTAGAAGTGTTAATAATGTTAAGATGGCAATAATGTCCATATTAATGTACAGATTCGGTGATATACAATTCTCATATTAATTTTATATGGATTGTTAAAAATCCCTGTAAAAAATCCCAGCTGCCTTTTTTCCTTTCTTTTCAGAAATTGACAAGTTGATCTTAAAATTTACATGTAGATATGAGAAACCAGGAATAGCTAAAACTATTTTTTAAAAAAGAAACAAATTTGGAGTACTCACTCCATCATTTCAAAACTTACTATAAATCTACAGTAATCAAGACTGTTGTATTATCATAAGGAAAGTAATAGTGGAATAAAATTGAGACTCTGGAAATAAACTTACACATTTATAATGAGTTGATTCAAAATGAGTACCAAAACGATTGAATGGAGGAAATGATTTTTTCCACAAATACTGCAGAGGTAACTTGACATCATCATACAAAACAATAAATTTAAACCCCTGCCTCATACAAATGCAAAAATTAAGTAAATATGTATCAAAGATATAAATATACGAGCTAACCCCATAAAACCCACAGAAGAAAAAAACAGAAGTAAATCTAAGACCTTGAGTTAGGTAATAGTTTTATAGATATGCCACTAGAAGCACAAGTGACAAAAAACAAAAGTAAACAAATGCAACTACTTAAAAATTAAAAACTAGTGTTCTTCAAATGAAACCAACAAGAACATAAAAAGATGTCATGTAAGGTCTAAAACTAAGGTGCAATTGTATTTGCTGCCTTGACATTTGGAGAAATAAGACAGACATTGAGTGACTTAACTCCAAGTTCCCCTCCCCATTCTATTCACAAGGATAAGGCATCCTAGACAAACAAATCCTCCCCTATAAGTGGACTAGATGCAGTTCTTGCTTTTTCATGAGTAGCAAATTTCAGTTCACTGCAAGCCTGTTTGGTATTTCCTAAGTGATAGAAATGTCATTTTTCATTTATAAAAAGCCCCTGAGACCATAGCTGAGTTTATGATAAGAAGGTGACTCATTACAGGGTCCCTAGATAGCATCAGGATGGGAGTTGGTTGGAGAAAAACCAAACACATGATTAGGCAGAAAAAATTTTCGGGAAGATCCAAGATGGCCATTTAGGAACAGCTCGGAGTTGCAGCTCCCAGTGAAAGCACAGAGGGTGAGTGGACACTGCATTTTTATTGCCCACAGACCAGGAGATTCCCAGGCGGAGGAGTCCCATGGGTCGCCAGCGCGGCTGTTGTGGCCGGTGCGGTTCTTTTGGTTGGCGTGGCTGCTTTGTTGGTGCCCTGGCCTGCGGTTCTCCGTACAAAATACACTGGTCCAGGTGCCCTTCTGGCTGGTGATTGGAGATCTGGGAAGTTGCCCATTCATCTGATTAAAGAGGGGACTGAACAGGGAGCCAGGCCAGGAGATTCCTGGGCAATAAAAAGTGCCACAGCGCTGCTGTTCAAGCCAGCGCAGTGAGTCGCCACATGGGAAATCACACAGATCCTGGCGCCCTTTCAACAGGCGACTGGGATAGAGGCGACTGTTCAACTAAAAAAGAAAAAAAAAGGCTCTGAGGTAGGGAGCCAGGTGATCAGGCTCGATTGGTCCCACTCCCACAAAAGAACAGCAATCAGAAACTCTCTGGATTGAGAGTTTCACAGCAAGTGCAGCTGAACCTGGGATGGTCCAGATCTGTGGGGGAGGGGCGTCCGCCATTACTGAGGCACTTCACCACTACGGAGGTAGTCCGCCATTTCTGAGGCAGCCTGCCATTGCCAAGGCAACCCTCCATTGCTGAGGCTGCCTGCCATTGCCAAGGCAACCCGCCATTGCCAAGGCAACCTACCATTACAGAGAGACTCAGCCAATATAGAGGCGGGCCACCATTGCCGAGGCAGTTCTAACTACACGCATATAAACAAGACTGCAGGGAAGTTCACACGACAGCGGGCCAGAGCCTACAGCAGCTAAGCAAAGCCTCTGCAGGCAGACAGTGACTAGGCTGCCTCCTCGCTAGGCAGGGCAGCAGCACAACGGAAACTCATAAAGCCCTAACTCCCTGGGACAGAGCACCTGGGAAAAAAAGTGGTTTATGAGTTGTGCTGCAGCAGACCTAAACATACCTGCCCAGCAGCTCTAAATGAACAACGGAGCTCATAGCTCAGCACTTGAGCTCCTATAAAGGACAGACTGTCTTCTCAAGCAGCTCCCTGACCCCTGTGTATCCAAAGAGTCACCTCATAAAGGAGAGATCAGACTGAAGTTTGCTGGGTATCCTTCTGGGACAAAGATAGCAGAAGAAGAAACTGGTAGCAACCCTTACTGTTCTGCAGCTGCTGCAGGTGATCCCCAGGCAAGCAGGGCCTAGAGTGGACCTCAGCAGTCCTACAGCAGAGGGGCCAGACTGTTAGAAGGTAAACTAAGAAACAGAAATAACTTCATCATCAACAAACGGAACGTCCATTCAGAGACCCAATCTGAAAGTCAGCAACTACAAAGACGACAGGTAGATAAGTCCGTAAAGATGGGAAGAAACCAGCGCAAAAAGGATGAAAACACCCGAAACCAGAACACCTCTCCTCCTACAAGGGATCACAACTCCTCACCAGCAAGGGAACAAGGTTGGAGGGAGAACGAGTGTGATGAAATGACAGAATCAGACTTCAGAAGGTGGGTAGTAAGAAACTTCTGTGAACTTAAAGAACATGTTCTAACCAAATACAAAGAAACTAAGAACCTTGAAAAAAGATTTGATGAAATGCTAACAAGAATGGACAAATTAGAAAGGAATATAAGTGAATTGATGAAGCTGAAAAACACAACACGAGAACTTCGCAAAGCATGCACAAGTGTCAATAGCCGAATTGACCAAGCAGAAGAAAGGATATCAGAGGTCGAAGATCAACTCAATGAAATAAAACGGGAAGGCAAGAATAGAGAAAAAAGGGTAAAAAGGAATGAACAAAGTCTCCAAGAAATGTGGGACTATGTGAAAAGACCTAATCTACGTTTGATAGGTGTAACTGAATGTGACGAAGAGAATGAATCCAAGCTGGAAAATACTCTTCAGGATATTATCCAGGAAAACTTCCCCAACCTAGCAAGGCAGGCTAATATTCAAGTCCAGGAAATACAGAGAACACCACAAAGACATTCATCACGAAGAGCAACCCCAAGGCACATAATCGTCAGATTCACCAGGGTTGAAATGAAGGAGAAAATACTAAGGGCAGCCAGAGAGAAAGGACGGGTTACCCAAAAAGGGAAGCTCATCAGACTCACAGCAGATCTCTCAGCAGAAACCCTACAAGCCAGAAGAGAGCGGGGGCCAATATTCAACATCCTTAAAGAAAAGAACTTTCAACCCAGAATCTCCTATCCAGCCAAACTAAGCTTCATAAGTGAAGGAAAAATAAAATCCTTTGCGAACAAGCAAGTACTCAGAGATTTCATCACCACCAGGCCTGCTTTACAAGAGCTCATGAAAGAGGCTCTACACATATAAAGGAACAACCAGTACCAGCCACTCCAAAAACATGTCAAATGGTAAAGAGCATCAACACAATGAAGAAACTGCATCAACTAACGGGCAAAATAGCCAGCTAGCACCGAAATGGCAGTATGAAATTCACACATAACAATATTAACCCTAAATGTAAATGGACTAAATGCCCCAATCAAAAGACACAGACTGGCAAATTGGATGAAAAGCCAAAACCCATCGGTGTGCTGTATCCAGGAAACCCATCTCACATGCAAGGATACAAAAAGGCTCAAAATAAAGGGATGGAGGAAGATTTACCAAGCAAATGGAGAGCAAAAAAAAGCAAGAGTTGCAATTCTCATCTCTGATAAATTAGACTTTAAAGCAACAAAGATCAAAAGAGACAAAGAAGGACATTACATAATGGTAAAAGGATCAATGAAACAAGAAGAGCTAACAATCCTAAATATATACGCACCCAATACAGGAGCACCCAGATACATAAGGCAAGTTCTTAATGACTTACAAAGAGACTTAGACTCCCACACAATTATAGTGGGAGACTTTAACACCCCATTGTCAATATTAGACAGATCAACCAGACAGAAAATTAACAAGGATATCCAGGACTTGAACTCAGACCTGGACCAAGCAAAACTAATAGACATTTATAGAACTCCCCACCCCAAATCCACAGAATATACATTCTTCTCAGCACCACATCACACCTACTCTAAAACTGACCACATAATTGGGAGTAAATCACTCCTCAGCAAATGCAAAAGAACAGAAATCATAACAGTCTCTCAGACCACAGTGCAATCAAGATAGAACTCAGAATTCAAAAACTAACTCAGAACCGCACAGCTTCATGGAAACTGAACAACTTCCTCTTGAATGTTGACTGGATAAACAATGAAATGAAGGCAGAAATAAAGATGTTCTTCGAAACCAATGAGAATGAAGACACAACATACCAGAATCTCTGGGACACATTTAAAGCAGTCTCTAGAGGAAAATATATAGCAATAAGTGCCCACATGAGAAGCAAGGAGAGATCTAAAATTGACACCCTATCAACAAAATTGAAAGAGCTAGAGGAGCAAGATCAAAAAAACTCAAAACCTAGCAGAAGACAAGAAATAGCTAAGATCAGAGCAGAATTGAAGGAGATAGAGACACAAAAAACCCTTCAAAAAATCAATAAATCCAGGAGCTGGTTTTTAGAAAAGATCAACACAATAGACAGACCACTAGCCAGATTAATAAAAAAGAAAAGAGAGAATAACCAAATTGATGCAATAAAAAACAATAAAGGGGATATCACCACAGATTCCACAGAAATTCAAACCATCATCAGAGATTATTACAAACAACTCTATGCACATAAACTAGTAAACCTGAAAGAAATGGATAAATTCCTGGACACTTGCCTCCTGCCAAGCCTAAACCAGGAAGAAGCCGAAACCCTGAACAGACCCATTACACGGTCTGAAGTTGAGGCAGCAATTAAGAGCCTACCACCAAAAAAAAGCCCAGGTCCAGACGGGTTCACAGCCGAATTCTACCAGACATACAGAGAGGAGATGGTATCATTTCTTCTGAAACTATTCCAAACAATCCAAAAAGAGGGAATCCTTCCCAAATCATTTTATGAGACCAACATCATCCTGATACCAAAACCCGGCAGAGACTCAACAAGAAAAGAAAACTTCAGGCCAATATCCATGATGAAGATAGATGCAAAAATCTTCAATAAAATACTGGCAAGCCGATTGCAACAGCACATCAAAAAGCTTATCCCCCATGATCAAGTAGGCTTCATCCCGGGGATGCAAGGCTGGTTCAACATATGCAAGTCGATAAACATAATCCACCACATAAACAGAACCAAAGACAAAAACCACATGATTATCTCAATTGATGCAGAGAAGGCCTTTGACAAAATTCGACAGCCCTTTATGCTAAAAACCCTCAATAAGCTAGGTATTGACGGAACGTATCTCAAAATAATAAAAGCTATTTAGGACAAACAAACAGCCAATATCATACTGAATGGGCAAAAACTGGAATCATTCCCTTTGAAATCTGGCACTAGACAAGGATGCCCTCTCTCACCACTCCAATTCAATATGATATTGGAAGTTCTAGCCAGAGCAATCAGGCAAGAAAAAGAAACAAAGGGTATTCATATAGGAAAGGAGGAAGTCAAATTGTCTCTATTTGCAGATGACATGATTGTATATCTAGAAGACCCCATCATCTCAGCCCAAAATCTCCTGAAACTGATAAGCAACTTCAGCAAATTCTCAGGATACAAAATCAATGTGCAAAAATCACATGCATTCCTATATACCAATAACAGACTTAAAGAGAGCCAAATCAAGAACAAACAGCCATTCACAATTGCCACAAAGAGAATAAAATACCTAGGAATACACCTAACAAGGAACATAAAGGACCTCTTCAAGGAGAACTACAAGCCACTGCTCAACGAAATAAGAGAGGACACAAACAGATGGAGAAACACTCCATGTTCATGGTTAGGGAGAAACAATATCATGAAAATGGCCATACTGCCCAAAGTAATTTACAGATTCAATGCTATCCCCATCAAGCTACCAATGACCTTCTTCACAGAACTGGAAAAAAACACCTTAAACTTCATATGGAACCAAAAGAGAGCGCACAGGGCCAAGGCAATCCTAAGCAAAAAGAACAAAGCGAGAAGCATCACACTCCCGGACTTCAAACTGTACTACAAGGCTACAGTAATCAAAACAGCATGGTACTGGTACCAAAGCAGAGATATAGACCAGTCTAACAGAACAGAGGCCTCAGAGGCAACACAACACATCTAAAACCATCTGATCTTTGACAAACCTGACAAAAACAAGCAATGGGGAAAGGATCCCCTGTTTAATAAATGGTGTTGGGAAAACTGACTAGCCATGTGCAGAAAGCAGAAACTGGACCCCTTCCTGACACCTTACACTAAAATTAACCCCAGATGAATTAAAGACTTAAACATAAGACCTAACACCATAAAAACCCTAGAAGAAAATCTAGGCAAAACCATTCAGGATATAGGCGTAGGCAAGGACTTCATGACCAAAACACCAAAAGCATTGGCAACAAAAGCCAAAATAGACAAACGGGACCTAATCAAACTTCACAGCTTCTGCACAGCAAAAGAAACAGTCATTAGAGTGAACTGGCAACCAACAGGATGGGAAAAAAATTTTGCAGTTTACCCATCTGACAATGGGCTGATATCCAGAATTTACAAAGAACTAAAACAGATTTACAAGAAAAAACTAACAAGCCCATTCAAAAGTGGGCAAAGGATATGAACAGATACTTTACAAAAAAAGGTATACATGAGGCCAACAAACATATGAAAAAATGCTCATCATCACTGGTCATCAGAGAAATGCAAATCAAAACTACATTGAGATAACATCTCATGCCAGTTAGAATGGTGATCATTAAAAAATCTAGAGACAACAGATGCTGGAGAGGATGTGGAGAAATAGGAACACTTTTACATGGTTGATGGGAGTGTAAATTAGATCAACCATTGTGGAAGACAGTGTGGCGATTCCTCAAGGACCTAGAAATAGAAATTCCATTTGACCCAGCAATCCCATTACTGGGTATATATCCAAATGATTATAAATCGTTCTACTATAAGGACACGTGCACACGAATGTTCATTGCAGCACTGTTTACAATAGCAAAGACCTGGAACCAACCCAAATGCCCATCGATGATAGACTGGACAGGGAAAATGTAGCACATATACACCATGGAATATTATGCAGCCATCAAAAACAATGAGTTTGTGTCCTTTGTAGGGACATGGATGAACCTGGAAATGATCATTCTCAGCAAACTGACAGAAGAGCAGAAGATCAAACACCGCATGTTCTCACTCATAGGTGGGTGTTGAATAATGAGAACACATGGACACAGGGAGGGGAGCACTACACACTGGGATCTGTTGGGGGGAAATAGCGGATGGTCAGTGGGGGGTCGGGAGTTGGGGAGAGATAGCATGGGGAGAAATGCCAGATATAGGTGATGGGGAGGAAGGCAGCAAATCACACTGCCATGTGTTTACCTATGCAACAATCTTGCACGTTCTTTACATGTACCCCAAAACCTAAAATGCAATAAAAAAAAATAAATTAAAAAAAGGAAAAAAATTGTAACTATTATTTGAACAATATTTAAAATATTTATAATTCATTGCATATAAGATATAATCTGTATATACTAGTTACCCTCACAATATAATTCTCAAATTATTCAGTCTTTTCATTCATAAAAATATCTCTCCTTATTTTGAAAGTTGCATTTTTTCCATCACTCATCAGCTTTATCTGTTTTCTTTCAGAACCCATGTATTTGTTTTTAACTTTATTCTAGTTAGTTTATATTGTGTTTGCTATTTTGAATCTGTATTTTTAATGTGTGTTCAGGTTGTGTAACATTAATATAAAAATTGTATCAATTTTCATATACTTATCATAACCATCTACTTTTCTAAACTTGCTATTTAAGTTCATTCATAGTTATTTCCATTTTTCATTCATTCCTATTTAGTTTTTTATGTTGTATGTTAGTGCTAAGACTTTTAAGGACAATATTAAATAAAATGTATACAGTGGAAAAAAAAAGAAAAGATAAGAAAAAAATTTCAACCCCTTTATTACCTTTAAGAAAGGGAGAAGGGCTGAAGATTAGTTAAATAACTGGACCACTGCTGTAATTAAGCATGCCCACATGACGAGACTTTCACCAAAAATTCTGTACAATAAGATTTGGTGAGCTTCTTGATTGGTAAACATGTTGGTGTAATGGAAGGATGGCACACCGCCAACAATATGGGGACAGAAATTTTGTGCTACTGCACTCCCTTGCCTTATGAGTCTCTTCATCTGCTTATTTACACAATTTATAATAGAATATTACCCCTAATATAACACTTGCCTGAGAGTTCTGTGAGTATTTCTAGTGAATTTTTAAAATTTAAGGGGAATTGGGAACCCCTATATTTATAGTTGGTCAGTTAGAAGTGCAGGTGGCACTCAGAATTTGGGACTAACATTTAAAGTGAGGGTGGTCTGTGGACTTAACATTTGGGGTCTGCACGACTTTCAGATTGTTATCATCAGAATTGAATTGAATGTCAGGAAACCTAGCTGGTGTCAGACAATTATTATCAGAACACAAGTACCTAATTAGAAAACAGGTGATTATCCCCACAACTTTTCCATTTAACAACTTTATTTGCCCAGCCCTTATACCTGGAACAAATGAATGGTTTCTCCTGGCTGATTACCACAACTTTAATGTTATGGTCTCATCCACTAAGGCCTCCTATGCGCAATATGACTGAAATTACTGACTCCATCCAAATAGCAACTGGTGAATATCATTCTATTATAAATTTGGCTAATATGTTCTGTTCAATTTCTATTTCAATGCTTCTCTGCAAAAGTGTACCTTTCCCTTGAAAGGACACAATACACCTGTATCATGCTACATATGGTGTATTTCAGCAGCCTTGCCATTACATACAATTTTTGTAGGCAAGATATTAATTCTCCTATCTATTTTTCAGGAGTGTGAATATATAACATTGATGACATCCTCCTCTGAGAGGGTTTGTTTGATATGCTGATTGAAGAAATACAAATACAAGGGAGTTACAAAAAAAAATAAATAAGCCATTTCCCCATATATAGTGAAAAACCCTGCTTACTTTGTTAAATTTCTAAAAATTACTTGGTGAACTGACGATTGCTTCATCCCTGACACTGTCAAGAAAGATCTATTCATGTTCTCAGTTCCCATAATATTTATAAAATCCAACATATTTTGATTATTTGGATTCTGGATGCAGCATATTACTCCTTTATGAATTTTACTTTACCGCTGTGTGACATTAAAATTGACAAACTTTAAAGGGGAGATTCTCCAACAAAATAACCTAGAATATGTCCAAATTGAAATCAATAGGCACCCCTAGAGACTCTTTATGAAATTGCCATTGCAAAATTATAACTGGAAAATTATTACGGTGAAAAAGATCTCACCTGACTCGGTCTTGCTTATAATCTCCAACCTGTCCTTGTTCATTCCGTGGTGTAGGCCAAACAAACTTGGGGAGGAACTTAGTTTATAGTTTAACTTCGAAACAAAGATAACAGCCCTTTCCTCCAAAAAGCCACTTCCTGCCTAGGAACTAGACTGCTTTTGTAAAACTATCAAATTAACCTCAAGATTAGAAATTATGGTTTAGGAGTCATGCAGCTGGAGTCTACAAGATTCTGTCCCTCCCCAAATTGCTCCTGGGGATAGCCTCACTGTTGTAAAACCTAAGATCAGTGCTTGAGATATTTTGCAGAACCTGCACTTGATGCAGTAGCTGGCACCACCCAGATGGATAAACTGGCACATCTGGTAATGTGGCCCCCACCCAGGAACTGACTCAGCACAAGAGGACAGTTTCAACTCCCTATGATTCATTGCCTACCCAACCAATCAACACCCCTGACCATCAAATTGTCCTTAAAAACTCCAGTCTCTGAGTTTATGAAGAGACTGATTTGAGTAATAATAAAACTCTTGCTCCCTTACAGTCATCTTTGTGTGAATTACTCTTTCTCTCTTGCAATTCCATTTTCTTGATAAATCAGCTCTGTCTAGGCAACTAGCAAAGAGGATCCATTGGGCAGTTACATTTTGATGTACGTTGCCATGGGCTTTAGATATTAGAAACTGTCCATTAGGCTCAGGACTATACACCATTGCAGTGGTGATTGTTGGCTATATGCTGGGTTCCCAGAGAAGAAAGGCCCTCACAGACACTGAGCATCTAACCCTGCATACCTAGAGGCCCATTATGCCTTGGGTCATGAAAGTAAGACTGCAAAAATTTGGCATGGCCACCAAGTTCTACTTGCCACAAGATGAAGCCAAACATGGGTTCTTTGGCATATCTCATCTATAGGAGGTAATGACCTCCCTTGTCCTCAGTCCCTTGCCAGATGGTATGGTGCTGGAGGAGGTAACCTGTCTACCAGAAACCTTCACTGGCTGTGGAGCCCCTTGGGACCAACTGAGTGAAAATAATAGAAGTTGTAAGGGCCAAAGACATCGTCCCCTTTGCCCTCTGAAGGTTTGCTGGAAACTCAACAAACAAAGGCCTATTAATAGAAGAAATGACGTGCAACTTCAACACGCTCAGGGAGAACCACAGAGGGATTACTCCTCATCTCAATAGTGTTCATAAGCTTAAAAAAGCATCTTGAGGTTTACAAAAAGAATAAAGGCTTCAATCACATGTGATGGCTCACTCCTGTAATGTCAGCATTTGGGGATGCTGAGGTGAGAGGATCACTTGAGCTCAGAGTTGGAGACAAGCCTGGGTAACATAGTGAGACTCTGTTTCTACAAAAATATATAAAATATATATTAGCCAAGCATGGTGGTATGTGCCTGTTGTCCCAGCTACTTGGAAGGCTGAGGTAAGAGGATTACTTGAGCCTGGGAAGTCAAGGCTGCAGTAAGGTGTGACCATGCCACTGTACTCCAGCCGGGGTGACAGAAGAAGACGCTGTCTCAAAAAATAAAAAAAAATGGTGGCTTGATTGATGGCAAAACAGGTTCTAGTGGCAGTACAGGTATGAAAGAGAGAGAAAAGAGGCTTGACTAACAAACGCAGTCTCATTATGTAGATTAAACGTCATAGGTAATGGCCCTTAGAGAGAAGAGTTGGTGTTTCTTTCAAACCTTTAAAAGTTTCAGGCTCTCAGTTAATACTTTCTAGATATGAATGAAGAGTTAAAAAAAGGCCCTCAGGGAAAGCCTGGCTACCTCAATGCAGATTTTTCCCTACAGATTCAAATTTCTCCCACAACGGATAGCATTTCAGGTAATTCCAACCTTTTTAAATAATCATCTTGAAATATGTCAAAGAAAATATACTTTAGAGTGAAATATTTTGGTTTCTTTCAAAGTTCATAACATTTTACAGATATTACCACTATGATAGGTGAGGGAACTCAGAGAAATGTGACTGCTTTTTATTCTTAATCAAAACATCCCTGATAAAGGACAAGACCGACGGATCAATGCAAATGGACAAACTTCAGGTAGTCACTTTGGCACTGGATGACTTGTCCAACAAATGTTCCAATTTGCATATTTTACAAATTCTGAGTCACTGACTAAGAGCTTCCCCCTTTGGGGTAAAGCGCTCAGATAGTCTCCTGACTCACATATACCCAAAATTTTAACCAAGGTTATGAATATCTCTAGAATACACTAAGGTTGTAATACAAAGCTTTATCAGGACACTTATCACTTTGATTTGCAGATTGTAATGATTGCGATCAAGGCACTTTTTCCTCTCAGAATATACAATGCTGGACTCTCGAAGAAGGCAATTAGTGGACTTTACACTTCCCCTATAGATCTCCAGCAGCAGTTTAATTGAGAAGTATGATGGGATCCTCAGAAATACTAGCTAACTGACAAATGGCAAAGAGGACCCCCACTGGGTATCACTATTGCCAGGCACATTAATTAATCTCAAATTACATGCCCTGGAGACATGTTCTCCCTACACCAATGCCACACAAGTGGCATTGGACATAAAGGGAGATACCTCTAAAATTCATTTTTTTTAATGACTACCTCATTACCGTGGCCTTCATCCTCTATATCATGCACTAAATTCACTAGGGATGCACTTGTCCTACACCCCAAAAGTTTTAGCCATTATTGGGTTTAAATTGATACCAAAGCATCAAACATCAATTGTGGGTTAAGGTTTAAAATAAAGGTCCAATATTTTGCACCTTCTTGATATCTGTAACATCATTCCTGTTTCAAATGGCCTAACTACATGTTCACCTCCCTTTCTGCTCCCATGGATAGAGCACCAAAAAAAAAAAAAAAAAAATTCTCCTTATGAAAAGTACCAGCAGTAGTTTCTGTAAATCCTTGATAAGTGAATTTCAGTGCCCTGCCAGCCTACAGAATTCTACAGAATTATTCAAAGACCTAATTACATTCTCCTGTGGCAAACAGGGGAAAACTCATCAACTTGACACTAAAAAATCTGTTTCTTACACTTCCTGGCTGTTCACTCTGTTCCTGGATGTAACCCTTGTGTGGTCCTGTGTGGTATGCAGTGTCTTCTTCTCCTGTGGCTGTGAATGTAGGTGAGAAATAAACTGCCCTCAATTTCATCTATCAAGAGTCAGTCACATGTTTGGCCATCTCCATAAATTTAGGGAATTTCTCCCTCACTAACAGAGTTATTAGTTGATGATATAACAAAAGACAACCTACAAAATGTAAGAAATTATTTGTAGACCATATATTTGATAAGAGAGTAGTATCTGGAATATATAAAGAGTACTGAAAACTCAATAATAAAAAGACAAATTACTTATTTTTAGATGGGCAAAGGATATGAATAAACATTTCTCCAAAGCTACACAAATGGCCGGTAAATACATGAAAAGATGTTCAACAGCATTAGTTATTAGAAAAATTCATGTGCACCACAACAGGATATGCACTAAGATGGCTATAATTAAAAAAGACAGTAACAAGTGTTGGTAAGGATGTGGCCGAACTGCAACTCTCTACATAACTGGAGGGATAGGAAAATTGTACAATTACTTTGGAAATCTGCTTTTTAGTTTCTCTAAAGGTTAAATATATAATTAGCATATGATCCAGAAATTTCAATTCTTAGCTCTACATTCCCAGGGAGTTGAATATTTATGCTTACACAAAAACTTGATATGACAGCTCATAGAAACATCATTCAAAATAATAAAAATCTATACAGCTCAAATGTCCAAAAGCTGATTAATGAATAAAGGAAATATGACATCTTTATAAATGGGATGTTATTTTCTGATGAAAGGGAAGGAAATACTGATACATGCTATAGCTTTCCAAAACCATATAGTATGGGAAGAGAAATATCATTTGGTGTGGACTCAGTAATTATTCTAAATGACTTTTGTTTTAGCATGTTTAATTTTCTATAATATGTTTTTTAATGTTTTCTGTTAATTTTTCTGTGTTTTCAACAGTGCAGGAGCTGCATGTTTATCACGGCAAATCTTAATCAGAAGAGCACCAGCAATGACGGTTCCAGGTAGTAATGCTATTTTCAGAGTTACGTAGTATAACAATTATCTCTCCTTGTTGTTACCCCACAGAATCAAGATAATTCAGTGACAACATAGAGAGTAAGTGCCTTCTCTAGTGGTCATACTATCTTACTTTCAGCTTCATTGTTGCAAAGGCCTCAGTGGCTAATCTTGAATTAGATGACACACAATTATTTTGTCAAATAAAGGCATTTGAATTTGCTGACTATTTGAATACCTGGAGCAGAGGTAGGAAAACTTCAGCCCACAGGCCAACTTGACCTATAACCTGTTTTTGTAAATGTGGCTTTATTAGAACACAGCCAGGACCATTAGTTCATGAATTGTCTATGGCTGCTTTCACATCGCAGTAGCAGAGTTAAGTAGTTAAGACAGATGATCTGCCCACAAAGCCAAAAATATCTACTCTCTGGCTCTTTACAGAGTAGATTGCTGACCTATTGTCAACAGTGAGAATGTTGGATCTGTAAGAAACGTTAAGAATTGTCTGGTTCATGACCTTTCTCTTGTAAGTGAGAAAACAGCACCAAATCTACTAAGTCACAATAATCACATCAATTGTCAAACTGTAAAACAAAATGACAAAATATATTATTTACCAAGTCCACTATGTGCCAAGTATATGCAAGTGGGTAGTTATAAACCAATTTTAAAAGGTGAAATTAGTCCTTAAATGTGCTTAAGAAACTGACCCAGAAAAATTTATGTTGTACATGGTTGAGACAAACTTGTGAATCTTCCTTTTTCAAAGTCTCTGTTTCATCTTACTAAACCACATTTCCGCAAGAAAATGAGTAATTTTCCAAATTTCAAAAATTTCTCCATTAGGCCTGCTATTGCATATAAGTAACAACTTTCCATGATGAATTTTAAGTTACAATATAAACATCATATACCAGAATTGACCAAAGGTCAATGATCATATTTTGTTGATTATCAGATATGGTGCTTCATTATACCTTTTAAAATTCTTTTTCATTTTAATTTTTTGTGGGTAGATGGAAGATCTATGTATTTATGGAGTACATGAGAGATATTGATGCACGCATACAATATGTAATAATCACATCAGGGTAAATGAGGTATTTATTACCTCAAGTATTTATCCTTCTTGTTACAAACAATCCAGTTACACTCTTTTAGTTATGTTAAAATGTACAGTAAATTATTATGGCCTATATTCGCCCAGTTGTGCTATCAAACACTAGGTCTTTTTTTTTTTAATCATTTCTAACTACTTTTTTAACCCATTAATATCTGCAAAAAATGATAATGTAAATTCTTGCTTTCCAAATCAGATGCCCTTTATTCTCTTGTCTGATTGCTTTAGCTAGGACTTCCAGTACTATGTTAATAACAGTGGTGAAAGTGGGCACTCTTGTCTTGTTCCAGATCTCAAAGGAAAGGATTTCAGCTTTTCTTCATTCAAAAAGATATTACCAAGGCCGGGCGCGGTGGCTCACGCCTGTAATCCCAGCACTTTGGGAGGCTGAGGCGGGTGGATCACGCGGTCAAGAGATCGAGACCATCCTGGTCAACATGGTGAAACCCCGTCTCTACTAAAAATACAAAAAATTAGCTGGGCATGGTGGCGCGTGCCTGTAATCCCAGCTACTCAGGAGGCTGAGGCAGGAGAATTGCTTGAACCCAGGAGGCGGAGGTTGTGGTGAGCCGAGATCGTGCCATTGCAATCCAGCCTGGGTAACAAGAGCGAAACTCCGTCTCCAAAAAAAAAAAAAAAAAAAAAAAAAAGATATTACCTGTGGTTCTGTTATGTATGGCTTTTATTGTGTTGAGATGTATTCCTTCTACACTCAGTTTTTTGAGAGTTCCAGTTTTAACTTTTAAGTTCAAAGGTATATGTGCAGGTTTGTTATATAGGTAAGCTTCTGCCATGGGGGTTTGTTGTACAGATTATTTCATCACCGAGTTAGTAAACATAGTACCTGTTAGCTATTCTTTACGATCCTCTCCTTCCTTTCAACCTTCACCCTCCATTAGGACCCAGTTTGTGCTGTTTTCCTCTATGTGTCCAAGTGTTCTCATAATTTATCTCCCACTTATAACTGAGAACATGCAGTATTTGGTTTTCTGTTCCTATGCTAGTTTGCTAAGGATAATGGGCTCAAGCCTTATCCATGTTCCTTCAAAGAATATGATCTTATTCTTTTTTAATGGCAGCACAGTATTCCATGGTGTATAGTAACCACATTTTAAAATTCAGTCTACCATTGATGAGCATTTGGTTTGATTCCATGTCTTTGGTATTTTGAATATGCTGCAATGAACATATGCATCCATGTTTTTTATAACAGAATAATTTATATTCCTCCAGGTATATAAGCAGTAATGGGATTGCTGGGTCAAATAGTATTTCTGTTTGTAGGTCTTGGAGGAATCACCACACTGTCTTCCACAATGGTTGAACTAATTTACACTCCTATCAACAATGTATTAGCATTACTTTTTCTCCACAATCTCACCAGCATCTGTTATTTTTTGGATTTTTAATAATTAGCCATTCTGACTGGTATAAGATAGTATCTCACTGTGGTTTTGATTTACATTTCTCTGATGATCAGTGATATTGACCTTTTTTTCATATGACTGTTGGCCCCATGTATGTCTTCTTTTGAAAAGTGTCTTCTCATGTCCTTTGCCCACATTTTAATGGTTTTGCTCGTGTTTTCTTTATCTTGTAAATATGTTTAAGTACTTTATAGATGCTGGATATTAGGCCTTCATCAGATGCATTGATTGAGTAATGAAGGAATGTTGAATTTTATCAAATATTTATTCAGTATCAATTGAAATAATCATGTGGTTTCTTTCCTTCATTCTCTTAATATAATGGATCATACTGATTGATTTGTCAATCTGAAACTATCTCTACATCCCTGGAATGAATCTCACTTGGTCATGACCTTTTTAATATGTTGCTGAATTTGTTTTGCTAGTATGTTGTTTAGCATTTTTGTATCAATGTTCATCAAGGACCCATCAACTATAGACTAAATAAAGAGCAGGAACATGGATGGAGCTGGAGGCCATTATCCTTAGCAAACTAACACAGAAACCGAAAAGCAAATACTGCATGTTCTCACTTATAAGTGGAAGCTAAATGATGAGAACACATGGACACACTGAGGGGAACAACTCACAATGGGGCCTTTTGGATGGTGGAGGGTGAAAAGAAGAGGATCGGAAACAATAACTAATTGTTACTATGCTTAATACCTGGGTGACAAAATAATCTGTACAACAAACCCCCATGACACAAATTTACCTATATAATAAGCCTCCGCTTGTACCCCTGAACTTAAAATAAATGCTTGTAAAAAATGTCCATCAAGAATATTGGCCTGTATTTTTTTGTATGTTTCTTTGTCTGGTTTGGTATTAGGGTAATACTGGCCTCATAGAATAAGCTTGGAAGTATCTTCTCCTCTATTTTTTGAAATAGCTTGAGTGGGATTTGTACTAGTTCTTTTAAAATGTTTAATAAAGTACCACAATGAAGCTATGAGGGCCTGGACTTTCCTTTGCTGGGAGACTTTTTATTATGGCTTCAATCTTGGTACTTGTTATTGCACTACTCAGATATTGGAATTTTCATGGCTCAATCTTGGTAGGTTTTAAATGACTAGAAATTTGCCCATTTTTTAAGGTTTTCCAATTTATTACCATTTAGTTGTTCATGGAAGCATCTAAAGATCTTCAGATTGCTGCAGTAGTAATGTCTCCTTTTTCATCTCTGCTTTTATTTATGTGTGTCTTCTCTCTTCTTAGTCTTGCTAAAGGTTTGTCAATTTTTTTAAATTTTTTTAAAACATTTTTCATTTTCTTAAATTTTTTTTTTAAACATGATGTCACTCTGTCCCCCATGCTGGAGTGCAGTGCCATGATCACTACTCACTGTAGCCTCAAACTCCTGGGCTCAAGCAATCCTCCTGCCTCAGCCTACCAAGTAGCTGGGACTACACAGGCATGCAACAACATGTCCAGCTAATATTTGCATTTTTTGTATTTTTTTTCAAGTTTCATTCTTTTGTGCAGGGCTAGTCAGCTACCCTCGCACCATTTATTTAATAGGGAGTATCTTTTTTTGAGTATTTCTTTCCATCTCTTTATTTTTACTCTTCGTGTGTCTTTATAGGGGAAACGTGTATCTTGTAGGCAATAGATTATTGGGTCTGGCTTTTAAAAAATTCTCTCATTCACTCTATGCATTTTGATTGGAGAGTTTCTTTTATGGAGACTTTCTTTTATTTTCAATGTTATTACAGATAAGGAAGGAATTACTCATGCCATTTTGTTATTTGTTTTCTTGTTGTTTTGTGGTATTCTCTTCTTTCCTTCCTTATTTCCTGTCTTCCTTTCAGGGAAGATGATTGACTCTTTGTGGTATGTTTTAATTTATTGCTTTTCAATTTCATTTACCTGTACCATGTATTTGATGTGAAATTACCATGAGGCTTGCAAATACTATCTTATAACCATTATTTTAAACTGAAGAAAATTTAACACTGATTACATAAACAAGCGAAAGGAAAATTTAAAAAAACTCTACATTTTAACTTCATCCCTCCACTTTTTAATTTATTGTTGCTTCTATTTAATTCTTATTTTACACCCTATGTATTGAAAAGTTTTATAATTTTTTATTTTTATCATTTCCTTTTCTGGTGTTTCTAACCAAAATATGAGTAGTTTACACTCTGCAATTAATGTGTTATAATATTCAATGTTTTTTTTTGTATTCTTACTATTTCTAGTAAGTTTTGTACCTTCAGATGATTTTTTATTGGTCATTAATATCCTTTTCTTCCAGATTAAAGAACTCCCTTTAGCGTTTCTTGTAGGACAGGTGTGCTGCTGATGAAATTCCTCAGCTTTTGTTTTCCTGGGAAGGTCTTTATTTCTTTTTCATGCTTAAATAATATTTTTACTGGATATACTAGTCTAAGGTAGAAGTTACTGCCACTCTCTCCTGGCCTGTAAGGTTTCCACTGAATGTCTGCTGCCATACATATTGGAGTGCATTGTATGTTATTTGTTTATTTTCACTTGTTGCTTTTAGGATCCTTTGAGTTTTGGGACTTTGGTTATTAAATCCCTTGAGGTCATCTTCTTTGGGTTAAATCTGCTTGGCGTTCTATAACTTTCTTGTACTTGAAGACTCATATCTTTTTATAGGTTTAAGAAGTTCTCTGTTATTATTTGTTTGAATAAACTTTCTATCCCTATCTCTACCTCCTCTTTAAAGGGCAATGTGTCTTAGATTTGCTGTTGTCAGGCTATTTTCTAGGCCTCATAGGTATGTTTTTTTAAGTCTTTTTCTTTTGTCTCTCTTGACTGTGTATTTTCAGATATCCTGTCTCCAAGCTCACAAATTCTTTCTTTCTTCTGCTTGATCAATTCTGCTATTAAGACCTTCTGATGCATTCTTCAGGATGACAATTGTATTTCTCAACTCCACAACTTCAATTTGATTCTTTTAAATTATTCCAATGCCTGTTAAACTTATCTGATAGGATTTTCAACTCCATTTGTGTGTTATGTTCAATTTCATTGAGTTTTCTCAATACATGCATTTTGAATTCTCTGAAAGGTTACATAAGTCTTTTTGACCAGGATTTGTCCCTGGTACCTTTCTATAGTTAGGCTGGTGGGGTCATGTTTTCCTGGATGGTCTTGATGCTTGCGGATGTTCATCAGTTTGGGGGCATTAAAAAGTTAAGTGTTTATTGTAGTCTTTGCAGTCTGAGCTAGTTTTTACCTGTCCTTCTTTGGAAGACTTTCCAGGTATTCAATGGGAATTTGGAGTTTTTATCTGTTTTTAGTCACTTAAGCTGTATCTGCATCATAGGGCACCCCAAGCCCAAAAACACTGCAGCCTTTGCATATTTATAGAAGTACTGCCATGGTGGTCTTGCATAAGATCTAGGAGAATTATCTGAATTACTAGGCAGAGACTCTTGTTCTCTTCTCTTGTTTTCTCCAAAACAAACAGGGTCTCTCTCTGTATGCTGAGTTGCTTAGAGCTTGGGGAGGGGTGACACAAGCATCTCTGTGGTCAATATCACTGGGACTGCTGTGTGGGACAGTACAGCATTGGGTCTTTCCCAAGGCCCACTGTAATCACTACCTGATTGCTGCCTTTGTTCACTTAAGTCCCTAGGGTTCTACAATTACTATGTTGTGAAATCAGCCAGGTTTGTGTTTTTCCTCTCATGGTGGCCCAGGACAGGTTCAAGAACACTACCCAGAATGTAGGGCCTAGAATCAGAGGCCTTAGAAATCTACCTGCTCCTCTATTCTTCTCTGTCTGAGCTGGCATCCAAGACACAAGACAATGTCTTTTTCACTCTTTCCTCTTCTTTCAGAAGCAGGGATTCTGTCCCCATGGCCACCATCCTCCCGTGCCTATAGGGAGTACTGCCAGGTGACCAGCAACATACACTCAAGGTCCAAGGGCTCTTTAGTCAGCTAGTGCCAGGCCTGAGATTCACCCTTAAGGGAAGTTGGCTCTACTCTGGCCCAATAAATGCCCACAAATAACATCCAAGAGCCATAGCCTGGAATGGGGGTCCCAAAATGTCCACTTTGTGCTCCACCCTACTGTGGCTGAGCTGGTACCTGAGGTGCAAGAGAAAGACTCCTTTACTTTTCTTTCTGCTTCTCAAAAACACAAGGAGTCTGTCCTCATTGCCACCACATCTGTAAATGTTCTGGGTAACACCTTCAGCCAGCAGGTCTCACAGTCTCACCAAGGCCCATGCCATGTACGTACTACTTGGCTACTGCTGTTGATTATTCAGGGCCCAAGAGCTTTTTAGTTACAACGTGATGTATATTGTTAGGACTGGGTCCTTCTCTTCAAGGCAATGAGCTTCCTTCTGACCCAGGGTACGACTAGAAATGTCATCCAGGAGCTAGAGCCTGTAATGGGGACCTGAAAAACTCTGCCTGTTACCCTATTCTACTGTGGCTGAGCTGGTCTCCATGTTGCAAGACAAAGTCCTCTTTGCTTGTCCCTCTCTTTTCTTTAGGTGGAAGGAAGGAGTGTCTTTCAGAGCTGTGAGCTGCATTGCCTGGTATTAGAGTTGGGGTGGTGAAAACATGCCCTTAGCCATTCTGTTGTGTCACTAGGTTTTGTGCCCCCAAATACACTGGCTCCAAGCTCAGCACAGCACTAAGACTTGCCTGGAAGTTGCAGGCTTTGTGGCCCATAATGCCTTTCAAATTAATTAAGCACTCTAGAGGACTTTAGTTTATAGTAGCTAGTCTTGCCAGATGTGAAGTTAGGCCACTGGGATGGATGATTCCCCTCTGTTTAGATATGGTCTAAATGCTCCCTCCATGGGCATTGGCTGAGTTCTGTGTGATGTTGCTTTCATTGCGACAGGACAGGACTGAGTTCCAATGCAAAGTCCCACAATCATAATTCTTTTCTTCCCCCCAGAGCGTAAACTGTCTCTCTGGGCAACAGGGCTGCTACTGGGGGATGTGGTAGGGGTGGCATCAGCAATTCAAGATTATCTTTTCTGTCCTCGTCTATGCCTTTTTCAATGATATAAAGTTAAAACCAGGTATTGTGGTTATTCACCTGATTTTTGGTTTTTATTAATATGCTTTTCTGTGTAGATGTGAAATTTGGTGTTCCTACAGGGAGGACAATTGGTAGATGCTAGATGCTAGATGCTTCTATTCAGTCATCTTGCTCCCCTGGGAATTTCATCATATATTGTAAGTACCTTCATTCCACTTTCAGTAAAGAAAGTGTCTATTAAGAAAGTTCATTGGTAAGAAACAGTTAAGAAAGAAATACTTAGTTTGAAAAATATGAATTAGAGAAGGACAAATATGGCTGGACAATATTATCTGAGAAATATGCTTTCTGAACAAAGTAATTTGCTGCATCAAGGTTTTCAGATTATTGAGTCATGATGGGTATCCTTTTATATTTAACTAAATGTCAACATTTTTAACATGTTTTTTTATTGATAATAAAACAACCTATGAACCAACAAAATCCCCTGGCTTCATAGATTCACGGTTTCATTGAACAACACATGGAAAGAAGAGCTTGTACCAATTCTCCTGAAACTATTCAAAAAGTTGGAGACAAAGGATTTCTCATTAGCTGATTCTATGAAGCCAGCATCACCCTGTTACTAAAATCTGACAAAGACACAGCAAAAAAAAGACTAGAGGCCAGTATCCCTCATAAACATAGATGTAAAAATCCTCAATGAATTCTAGCAAACGAAATCTGGCACCATGTTAAAAAAACATCCACCATGATCAAGTAGGCTTCACTTCTGTGATGCAAGGTTGGTTCAATATATACAAAATAAGGAATGTGATTTACCATATTAACATAACTAGAAAGAAAAACCATATGATCACCTCAATAAATGCAAAAAAAATGTTTTGGATAAAATTTAACAACCCTTCATGATAAAAGGCTTCAAGGAATTAGATCTCAAAGAGACCTAACTAAAAATAAGAGCTATCTGTGACAAACCCACAGCAAACATCATAATGAATAGGCAAAATCTGGAAGCATTTCCCTCAAGAACTGGAATAAGGCATTTGCCTTAATTGAACAAAGTCAAACAGTTAGCTATATTTGATTGGCTCAAACTCGGTGACTGGCACAAATGTAACCTATGGTCTGTTTATACCTCCACTTGTTATAGTTCACAGCTTTTTTTTTTTTGAGACGGAGTTTTGAGACGGGGTTTCGCTCTTTTTACCCAGGCTGGAGTGCAATGGCGCGATCTCGGCTCACCGCAACCTCCGCCTCCTGGGTTCAGGCAATTCTCCTGCCTCAGCCTCCTGAGTAGCTGGGATTACAGGCACACGCCACCATGCCCAGCTAATTTTTTGTAGTTTTAGTAGAGACGGGGTTTCACCATGTTGACCAGGATGGTCTCGATCTCTTGACCTCGTGATCCACCCGCCTCGGCCTCCCAAAGTGCTGGGATTACAGGCTTGAGCCACTGCGCGCGGCCCGTTCACAGCTTTTACAGAGGAAACTTTAGGCTGAACTTAAATTATGCAAGGAGGTAGCTTTAGGCTAAAATTATCTAACAATTCCCTCTTTTTGCTCATCTTCTCAATTGTGAGAGATTGATTAAAACTTTACTCATTGAGGTCACTATCACCATTGTAAATGTACTTATTTGGTCTTGAAACCTACTGGAAAATGGTAGAACAGTGAGTTTTACAAGGTGGGAACAAGGACTTCAGGGTTTTTTTTTGTTTGTTTTCTTTGTTTTTTTATTTATTTTTATTTTTTATTACGGGTTAGAGGAGAGGGAACTTACTTATGCTTGAATGTCCTGTTTACAGGAGAAAACAAAGCCCAAACCTGGTCTGTTCCAGGATCTATGTGTTTCCTTAAAGTCTTAGTTTGATTAAGTCACATTTAGCACGAGTGACTCCATTGTGGTTTGGCCTGTTCTATTGCGGCCTAATACATGAGCTCAGTCAAAAACAATGCCCTCCCACAATTTTATTCAAAAATTTCTCCTCTTCGGTCAGTTTCTCACTTCGGGAAGAGTGTAACAAAAATGTAGGGCCTTAGCGTCACTCTCAGTTACCATAATTTTGAGTTTCTGGTCTCAGCATGCCATTCATAGGTTACGGCTCCCTCGTGGTCACGCTTTTATCATTGTAGACGAAGAGAGATCAGTTGACCTTCTAGAGATTGCTACATGCAAACATTTAAAACTTTTGAGAGAAAACAGCACATCAGTGAAAATACTATTATGACTATTAAGAGGGCAATACCAAGAGTTTGGAGTATACTCCTTACCTAGGATCCCCATAAACCAAACCATCTAAAGTTAAACAGATGAAGAATGAGCTAGATAGAGTTAACTTGCTTAACTAAGCAGTCCCTTTGTTAACCCCCAGCAATTGGATCTAATACATGATGTAATGTATTTCTTTATAGGTCTCTAGTGACAGAGGCTGTACAGATACTTCTCTGTGACAAAGCATAGACATTAACCACTCTGCTTAGCACCCAATATAAAACTTGGATGGCTTAAACTTTCCCCTGGTTGGGCTCTGTGATCTTTAATCCATTCAAAGTGGGGTGGAATGGTCTCCAATCAGGAGTTGCAACATGCGGTTTTTGGGCAAGATCATCGCTGTCAGTAACAGAAAAAAGAGAAAAGGGAAAGGAGAGAAAGAGAGAAATCAAAGCATTGCCTGTGGTGGAGTGGGGAAGGCAAAGAGCTCAGGGAGGCCAGAGAAAGTCTCATCCATTGCAGAGACACTGAATCAAAAGTCTAGGTGGTCAATTGTCAGTCAGGAAGTGATCTTTTCTAGCAGTTCTATCAGCTCTCAAGTTTCCCCCTTTGGAGAGAAAAAGGTTCCCCATGCTCTATGACCCTGTACATGCCTAATCCTGTCACCCGTAGGCATCAGCAAAAAGTGCAAAACAGACTAATCCAAAGAGAATGGTGGTTAACATCCCATAGTGCCAAATCTATGTTTAACTAAGAGGTACTTAACTAAGGGGAGGGCATCTAACTCCCTACGTCTTAGGAGACAATCTAACCTTCCTAAATTGGGCCTCAAACTCAATCCCATTCTTTACTCAGGTAAAACATAACCCACTACTTACCAAAAGTCAACCAATTGGTGCTGAAGACTATTTCCTTTGGATCAGGATAATAACTAAGCCGAAAGGTTAGCAGGTTTAATTTTTTACATGAATTAATTTCTTAAGCTTTTTATTTGCCTTTTGTAAAGTCTTGAAATAAAAACATTGAAAACATTTTAGAAGTTTCTGCATATCTTTAGGCATCGCTATATGTGACTAATTTCGGAGGTTTCATTTTCAAATGCACTTCCGTACAGTGTTGTTTATTTGGAATTTTCCACTGTGAGTTATCTGTAGGAACATTTTGACATTTTTGTAAGAGTTTGCTGCGCTCTGGGCCTGATACTTATGCATGTATAAGCTGAAGGAGGTCAGTTCTTCAGAAATTAAGGATCCCATTTTTACTTCAAGTATTGACTCTGCTCTCATGTTCCCCTTCTCAACTTAGGCAAATATTTTTTGACTAAGTGCACAAGAAGAATTAAATAAAGGAGTAGAAAACAATAATGGCTGTGAGTTTTTTCAAAGCCAAATTTTACACCACCTGCAATATTGTTATCTACTACTGGTTTCTTTGACCCAGTCAGAGGTAAGAGGCCTCTAAGTGGATCCAAGACAGTTAATTACCAGATCCAATCTGATCCTGGGCCCAGTCAAGTTTCCGTTGTGACTTCCAAACCCAGGTTAAATCAGAAATTTGCTTGAAGAAACTCGGAGAGCTTAAAACCCAAATCTGTGGAGCTTTGGAATCCAGCAGAGATCTTACCATGATTCTCAGCTGCTATGAGAGAGCAATGGACACAGTGAGTCTGGTGGGTAGTATGCTTGGTCACTCAGCACTCCCCGGGATTGTTAGAAGCTTCACTGTGGATCCCACTTTATTGAGCAATGAACAATTCATGAATCAGGCAGCCTCCTAAAACCAGAGTATGTTCTGGTTTATTATTCTGAGTCACATATCTCATAGATTGCTTTTTCTTTTGATGTAACCTATTTCTGGTATATTATTAAACATTAAGTAGTAACAGTGAGACTACTTTCTCTTTTCCCCAAATATACAAACCATTTTCCATTTACAGTTCTTATTCAGTCCCTCTTAACTCCAACAATAAGCAACGCATACAATACCTGCAATTAAATTTTATCAATCAAAACAGTATTCTCTTTAATACTTGAATTATAAAATAGATTATCGAGAGAGAGAGACAACTTGTTTTCATACATCTGTCAGTGATCATTCGAAGTGAGGTTACTGGGCAATTTTTTGTAACATCTTGATATTACCTAAAATAATAACTTATTATGAATGTGTATTTAATTAAAATATATGAAAGCTTTTTAAGTCACATTAACCTAAAATACATTCATTATAGAAGTCCCAAGCATAGACTTTTCATGTAAAAGTACTGTAATGGAGCAAAATTTATATCATTTTTTTAAGATTCTAAATACCTTCAAATAAGACATATGCAATTTTTCACTTGAAAGATATAAAACAATCAGAGAATGTTCTCTAAGGAGAGTGGGTATTGACTTGAGTTTCCAGGATGAGAGTACTTTTTGAATTTGAGGGATAAATGCAGCAGATCATACTGTAAGAATCAGGGGAGCAAAGATAGGGTTGTCAGAAATTTAGACAGTCAGACTATCAGACATTATCAGGAGAGAGAGACAGCTTGTTTTCACACATCTGTCAGTGGTAACTGGAAGTGAGATTAGTGGGCAATTCTTTTATAACACCCTGTTATTACCTAAAATAAATGTGTGCTTAATTAAAAGCTATGAAACTTTTTATGTCATATTAACCTCAAATGAAATTATAGAATGTTTTAATTTTCCTAATACGGAACTTAATTAAAGTTATATAATTTCCATAATATCTAAATCAATTCTGACTCGGAACTCAAGGATAGTTTTGCTACACAAGTGGTGACTATACATAAGACCTGGCGGAAGCATTGTGGTTAGCATACCTCGTAGTGCTACTTGATAGTATCCCACATAGAAAACCCACTCTGGCATTTGAAATGTATCCTGACCATGCCAGTGGCTACTTGTCTATCAGATACTCACTCTATGGTTACATACAAAACCATTTTCACTAACTCCTATTTTCTATAATTATATTATATTATGTTTATTTATTTACTTATTTTTTGAGACAGAGTCTTGTTCTTTTGCCAGGCTGGAGTGCAGTGGCACGATCTTGGCTCACTGCAACCTCCGTCTCCCAGATTCAAGCAATTCCCCTGCCGCAGCCTCCTGAGTAGCTGGGACTACAGGTGCGCGCCACTGCGCCCGGCTAATTTTTTGGATTTTAGTAGAGACGGGGTTTCACCGTGACCAGGATGGTCTCGATCTCCTGACTTCATGATCCGCCCACCTCGGCCTCCCAAAGTGCTGGGATTACAGGCGTGAGCCACTGCTCCCGGCTATTTTCTGTAATTTTAAATCCCAGAGTCCACATTGTTAATGAACTCAAGTAATTAGTACACCATGACCTAGAGAAGAATAAAAGTGCACATTTATGATATACAATGTTGCAAAGACAGCTATATTTTCATCAAAATTCATGGTTCTATAAAATTGTCATTGTGAAGTGGCTGCCCATCCATAAACTACATTTCTCAGATGACTGTGGATATAGGAAGGGCAATATAGTTAGTTCTTATGATAGAATATAGACAGAAGTGATATGTGTCTCTTAGAGGCAAAGACAGTTAAAAGGCCAATGCATCTTCACCTTGCCTCTCTTTCCAAGTCAGCCAGCTTTAAAGAGAGAACTCAAGGCCCTGAGCCATGCTGAAGCCACAAGATGAAAGAAGAATGAATCTTTAAATTTATGTATGCAGTATATCTGTCCATCTATTATGAATGAATATGTTGGATTTATATATAAAAAGAAATAAATTATCTTTAGCTATGGACTTGAAATATCACTCCTGGCTGGATTGTGGAAATAGCAAAGATAATAGAGAATATTGAATGAAATCGAAGCCTTATTGGATTAGAACATTTGAGTATGTTTGTACCCCAGAGAGTGGGAGACAAAACTGAAAAAGACTTGGAGCAACAGAGATTCATTAAGAATTTTTAGTTAAACAAAGGAACTCAGTCTTCCAAATAAAGATCATGTTTAGGTGTTTCCTTTATCTATTCCAATCTATTACTTCAGATGACAGTAAGTTATAAGTCATCAAGTTGAGAGAGGTGCAAAGGAGCTAGAAAGCCACAAAATACATCAGGCTTGAGATTTACATCCAGGAAAAATGTTTTTTATGTGGTTGTTGGTGTTTGGAATTGATTAGACTCAAATAGATGAGAAAGTCACTAAGTTTTTGAGAAATTTTTTTTCTAAAATAATGGTAACAATAAAAGACAGAAATCTGTTTGTGCAGCCTTTGAGGAGTACATCCTCCCACAAAGATGAAAAATGGAGATAACAGAAGACAAGGTGAAGCCAGGTGCCAATGGAAAAATAAATAGATTACAAAATCAACATATGGCTTTTACCATTGCTGTGACATCAATGAATAGGGCCCTTGAAATATGAATATAAGATGAAGTGCCTTCATTCTGGATCTGGAGCAAATCCTGGTAGCTTCCAGTTCAAAATGTGTTGGCTGAATGTTTTGTTCTCCAACTGACATATGAATAGGACTTTGAATGCCAGACTCTGATATTATGAATATATATTTTTGTCTTCTTCCCTTCATTTCTGAGATTTACCAACCATTATTAGATGTAAAAATGTATACGTATATAAGTAACTTCTCAAAGTAGGCGTTATAACCCATAGGATTACCAAATATATTTGACAACTTTACATTACTTCAAGATTAGCAGTTAAAAATGACTTCAGAGTATCTGCACACAGACACCAGTGACTCTTACATTTATATTCCCAGCCATAACCTTTCCAAGGAACTCCAAACCCTTATATTCAACTTCATATTTGCTATGAAGAATCTTTAAAATGGCTATTTTTTCTGCCTAAAAGATTATTTTTCATAGATTGACTATCCACATAATAATTTTATATTATCCTGCATTGCTTTATTTTTTCTCATTTCGTACTTAATGATTTTAAATATACTATATATTTCACTTATAAATATTATTTATTTATAATACTCATTAATATGGTGTTCCATGAAGGTAACTATTTCTGTTTGGTTCACTGGGTAAACCCTGGTGCATAGAACAATGAATGACATGAAGTAGGCACTTAATAAATATTGTCTCTTCAAGTTCCCACAGATCTCTGGATCTACTCTCTGACGGACAGTCTGCTCCTAATAGTTCTATTTCAAAACTAGATTAATTGTTCCCATTTTCTAAATATATATTTTCAAACCACATCAAAATAAGTACAGTATCTGAACAAATTCAAACTTAAACATTTTAATTTTTCGTTAAAAAATTTCTACCCAATTTTTATTTTGATAACAATGAAAACTAAGAACGTCTAACTGCTGTGGTTTTAATATGTCCTCCACAGTTTATTTATTGAAAACTTAATCTCCAGTGCAATAGCATTGAAATGTGGGTCCTTGAGGGGGTCATTAGGCAGAACCCTCACAAATGGATTTGTTATCAGGGGAGTGAGTCTGTGAAAAAGCGGTAAGTTCCATACCCTTTCTCTCTTGCTCCTGCACTCTCTTGCCTTTGTGCCTTCCACCATGGGATGACACAGAAAAAAGGCCCTTGCCTGAAGTGTTCTCCTCGACCTTGGATTTTAGCATCCAGAGCTGCGAGAAATAAATCTGTTCTTTATGAATTATTCAGTCTCGTGATACATTGCCAAATACCTGTCAAAATGGCTATTTTTTTTTTAAAGTGACAATGTCAATACTGGTTAGAATGTAAAAGAACTAGATTATGCATATATTTTTCTTGGTAATATAAAAGGGCATACATACATTGCAAATTATTTTGACAGTTTCTTATAAACTAAGCATGCAATTTCCATATTACCCAAAAACTGAAAATTATATTTACACGAAAACCTGTACACAAATGTTTAAATCAGCTTTACTGTTATTAGTACTAAGTTAATCACTCAGATTTTTTCAGGGGATAAATGGTTAAATAATCTGTGGCACATGAGATATTATTCAAAAATACAAAGAAATAATCTACTGATGCATGCAACAACTTGATGGCTCTCAAGTGAATTATGCTGAATTAAACAATAAAATCCCCCAGGGTTACCTACTATACCATTATGTGATTTTTTTTAAATGGAAAACTTATAAACATGATGAAATCATTTTAATGTCAATATTCTGGTTGCGTTATTTTACTGTGATAGTGTAAAATATCCCAAATGAGGAAAACAGGCTGAAAAGTGTACAAGATCTCTCTGTATTATTTTTGAAAACTGCATGTGAATTTATAATTACTTCAAAGTGAAAAGTTTGATTAAAAATACTATGTGCAAGGGGAAACCATATAAAATGTAAGTGTGAATAGAATATATGATGTAATGACTGTGAAGTGGATTTAGTAAAAGATAGGTTATTGGAGGAAAGCAGCTTTAGAAAAAAAAAATAAAACTTAGCAAGTACAGATAAATTCTGAGGGGATATATAAGTTAAAAGACAAGACTGAAGTAATGGATACAGAAATGTGTAAGCCACAATGTACAAATAAGACACAAGTTTCTCTTACACTGATTTTTAGAGTAAGCAAAGATAATTAATGGAAATTTCTGAAAACTACATAGAGTGGGTAACACTGAAATGCCAGTCTAAATCATGGTAATTTATTAAACTGAATGACTTGGCAAAAATTATATTTGAGTCAGTTTATACTAGCTGTGCTGAAAATAGCAGCTCATGTACCTGGCATGGCATTCCGGATAAGGTGTAATAAACATTTTAACCGGTTGATTCTCCTTTGTGTTAACTGCTTTATTTTCTAAAAGAAATAAAATCAACAAGTATATTTTCAGGTACCTATTTGAAAGTCAGACTTATGTTTAAGCTTCTTGTAGTATACTTTGAAGTCAGGAAGCGGGATCACTCCAGCTTTTATCTTTTTGCTTGGGGTTGTCTTTGCTATGTAGGCTCTCTTTTGGTTCCAGATAAACTTTAAGGTGGTTTTTTTCCAGTTCTGTGAAGAAGGTCAATGGTAGCTTGATGGGGATAGCATTGAATCTATAAATTACTTTGGCAGTATGGCCATTTTCACGATATTGATTCTTCCTAACCATGAGCTGGAATGTTCCTCCATCTGTTTGTGTACTCTCTTATTTCCTTGATCAGTGGCTTGTAGTCCTCCTTGAAGAGTTCTACATGTCCTTTGTTAGTTGTATTTCTAGGTATTTTATTCTCTTTGTAGCGTTCGTGAATGGGAGTTTGCTCATGATTTGGCTGTTTGCCTGTTATTGGTGTATAGGAATGCTTGTGATTTTTTCACATTGATTTTGTATCCTGAGACTTGGCTGAAGTTGCTTACCATGTTAAGGAGATTTTGGGCTGAGATGATGGGTCTTCTAAATATACAATCATGTCGCCTGCAAATAGAGACAATTTGACTTCCTCTTTTCCTAATTGAATACCCTTTATTTTTTTCCTTGCCTGATTGCTTTGGCTAGAACTTCCAGTACTATATTGAATAGGAATGGTGAGAGAGGGCACCCTTGTCTAGTGCCAGTTTTCAAAGGGAATGCTTCCAGTTTTTGCTCATCCAGTATGACATTGGCTGTGGGTTGGTCATAGATAGCTTTTATTATTTTGAGATACATTCCATCGATGCCTAGTTTATTGAGAGTTTTTAGCACAAAGGGCTGTTGAATTTTGTTGAAGGCTTTCTTTGCATCTATTGAGATAATCATGAGGTTTTTGTCTTTGGTTCTGTTTATGTGATGGATTATATTTATAGATTTGCATATGTTGAAACAGACTTGTATCCCCTGGATAAAGCCTACTTGATCATGATGGATAAGCTTTTTGATGTGCTTTTGCATTTGGTTTGCCAGTATTTTATTGAAGAAATTTGCATCAATGTTCATCATGGACATTGGCCTGAAATTTTCTTTTTTATTTGTATCTCTGCCAGGTTTTGGTATCAGGATGATGTCGGTCTCATAAAATGAGTTAGGGAGGATTCCTTCATTCTGTATTGTTTGGAATAGTTTCAGAAGGAATGGTACCAGCTCCTCTTTGTACGTCTGGTAGAATTCAGCTGTGAACCCGCTGGACTTGGACTTTTTTTGGTTGGTAGGCTATAAATTGCTGTCTCAACTTCTTCAGACCTTGTTATTGGTCTGCTCGGGGATTCAAGTTCTTCCTGGTTTAGTCTTGGGAGGGTGTAAGTGTCCAGGAACTTACCCATTTCTTCTAGATTTACTGACATATGCACATGGAGTTGTTTGTAGTAATCTCTGATGGTAGTTTGTATTTCTGTGGAATTGATGGTAATATCCCCTTTATCATTTTTTATTGCATCTATTCGATTCTTCTCTCTTTTCTTTTTTATTAGTCTGGCTACAGGTCTATCTATTTTGTTAATCTTTTTAAACTATATTACAAGTTTATAGTAATAAAACAAGCATTGTACTGGTACCAAAATAGATACATAAACCAATGGAACAGAACAGAGGCCTCAGAAGTAATGTCACACATCTACAACCATCTGATCTTTGAATAAACCTGACAAAAACAAGCAATGGGGAAAGGATTCCCTGCTTAATAAGTGGTGTTGTGGAAACTGGCTAGCCTTCTGCTAAAAGCTGAAACTGGACCCCTTCCTTACATCTTATAGAAAAATTAACTCCAGATGGATTAAAGATTTAAACATAAGATGTAACACCATAAAAATCCTAGAAGAAAACCTAGGCAACACCATTCAGGACATAGGCATAGGCAAGGACTTCTTAACTAGAACACCAAAAGCAATGGCAAAAAAAGCCAAAATAGACAAATGGGATCTAATTTAACTTAAGAGCTTTTGCATAGCAAAATAAAATACCATTAGAGTGAACTGGCCACCAACAGAATGGGAAAGAATTTTTGTAGGCTACCTATCTGACAAAGGGCTAATATTCAGAATCTACAAAGAACTAAAACAAATATGCAAGAAAAAAAACAAGCAACTTCATCAAAAAGTGGGCAAAGGATATGAACAGACACTTTTCAAAAGAAGACATCTATGTGGCCAAGAAACATATGAAAAAGTGCTCATGATCACTGGTCATCAGAGCAATGCAAATCAAAACCACATTGAGATACTATCTCATGCCAGTTAGAATTGCTATCATTAAAAACTCAGGAGATAACAGATGCTGGAGAGGATATGGAGAAATAGGAACATTTTCACACTGTTGGTGGGAGTGTAAATTAGTTCAACCATTGTGGAAGACAGTGTGTGGATTCCTCAAGGATCTAGAAATAGAAAATCCATTTGACCCAGCAATCCCACTACTGGGTGTATTCTCAAAGGATTATAAATCATTCTATTATAAGGACACATGAACAAATATGTTCATTGCTGCACTGTTTACAATAGCAAAGACTTGAAACCAACCCAAGTTCCCATCAATGATAGACTGGATAAAGAAAATGTGGCACATATACACCATGGAATATTATGCAGCCATAAAAAAGGATGAGTTCATGTCCTTTCTAGGGATATGGATGAATCTGGAAACCATCATTCTCAGCAAACTGATACAAAAACAGAAAACCAAACATCACATGTTCTCACTCATAAGTGCGTGTTGAACAATGAGAACACATGGACACAGGGAGGGGAACATCACACACTGGGGTCTGTTGGGGATGGGGAGGGTAGGGGAGTGATAGCAGGGAATGGGGAGATTGGGGAGGGATAAAATTAGGAGAAATACCTAATGTAGCTGACATGGGGTTGGATGCAGCAAACCACCATGGCATATGTATACCTACTAACAATCCTGCAAGATCTGCACATGTACCCCAGAACTTAAAGTATAATAAAAAAAAAATGAGTTGAAGAAAAGCTTCTTAAAGTTCAAATCATAACATTCTCATTTGACCTTCAAAATAATAGTCCATAAATATATACACCTACTGTGTACCCACAAAAATTAAAATTGAAAATTGAAAAATATATATTTAAAGGAGAAATTTTAAACTATATTTTTTCTAATTTTTATTCTTTTTAAAAACATTTTAATTTATACTAGAGGTGGGGGTCTTACTATATTACCCAGGCTGTTCTCAAGCTCCTGGGCTCAAGTGATTTTCCTGCTTCAGTCTCCCAAATTGCTGGTATTATAGACATGAGCCACTGGGCCCAGCTATATTTGTTTTTTAAAAAAATATATTTTAAACCTTAAAAATAATTCTGGGTAAAACAAAGTCAAATATCTATCTTCTTTTTATCATTTAAGTTCTCCATTTAGAATTTAAAAATATTTTCTTAAATTACAAAGTAAATTAAAACCTAGATTTCTACCAATTAAGAAGAACAAATACATATCAACTTAGTTTCATCAGAAATGTATGTCAGCAATCATGAATTCTCATGCTTACCTTTTTGTGTATTAATGTGATTTTCATGTGATCAAAAAAGTGTAAACAAAAACTGAAGCAAAACTCCCTAGAAAATTTATTGTATTCTTCACTCTTATTTTTTGCATTTTTGTGCTAAAATAAATATTTAACATGAATATGTATGTGTATTATTATTATTATCGTGTAGCTGTGCCCCCTAACAGTTCTAACTAGATCAATATTTAGTGATTCAAAAATGACCAAAGTTAATGTAACAATACTGTAATCTCTCTCACTGGATGGGCTGTGCTTATAATGAGCCCTAACTGAATTTTATTCATCTTTTTGGTGTTTGAATTTTACAATTGAAAAATAATTGAAAGATATTGTATTATTCTAATCTTTTTAAATTATTGTTGCTAATTAAGAAGACTATATAGATATTTTAAATCATCTGCACTTGAGCAACCATTTATCTGTCAGATTTTTTTTTAGTTTACAATAAAAAGGAAAATAAATGGATGAATTCCTGGACACATACACCCTCCCAAGACTAAGTCAGGAAGAAGAGAAATCCCTGAATAGACCAATAAGAAGTATTGAAATTGAGGCAGTAATTAATACCATACCAGCCATGAAAAGCCCAGGATCAGATGGAGTCACAGCTGAATTCTGCCAGAGGTAAAAAGAGGAGCTGGTACCATTCCTTCTGAAACTATTCCAAACAATACAAAGAGGGACAACTTCCTAACTGATTTTATAAGGCCAACATCATCCTGATACCAAAACCTGGCAGAGACACAACAAAAAAAAAGAAAATTTTAGGCTGATATACCTGATGAACATCGATGCAAAAGTCTTCAATAAAATACTGGAAAACTGAATCCAGCAGCACATCAAAAAGCTTACCCACCAGGATCAAATTGACTTCATCCCTGGGATGCAAGGCTGGTTCATCATAGGCAAGTCAATAAACACAATCCATCATAAAAACAGAACAAAAGACAAAAAACACATGATTTATCTCAATAGACACAGAAAAGGCCTTCAATAAAATTCAACATCCCCTCATGCTAAAAATGCTCAATAAATATTGAACATAACTCAAAATAATTGGACATAACTCAAAATAATAAGATCTATTTATGACAAACCCACAGCCAATATCACACTGAATGAGCAAAAGCTGCAAGGATTCGCTTTGAAAACCACCACAAGACAAGAATACCCTCTCTCACCACTCCTTTTCAACATAGTATTGGATGTTCTGGCCAGGGCAATCAAGCAAGAGAAAGGAATAAAGTGTATTTAAATAGAAAGAGAGGAAATCAAATTGTCTTTGTTTGCAGATGACATGATTGTATATTTAGAAAACCCCATTGTCTCAGCCTAAAATATCCTTAAGCTGATAAGCAACATCAGCAAAGTCTCAGGATACCAAATCAATGTGCGAAAATCACAAGCCTCCCTATACACCAATAATAGACAAACAGAGAGCCAAATCATGAATGAACTCCCATCCAGAATTGCTACAAAGAGAATAAAATACCTAGGAATACAACTTACAAGGGATATGAAGGACTTCTTCAAGGTGAACTATAAACCACTGCTCAAGGAAGTAAGAGAGGACACAAACAAATGGAAAAGCATTCCATGCTCATGGGTAGGAAGAATCAATATTGTGAAAATGGCCGTACTACCCAAAGTAATTTATAGATTCAGTGCTATCCCCATCAAGCTACCATTGGCTTTCTTCACAGAATTAGAAAAAAAAAAAACTACTTTAAATTTCATATGGAACCAAAAAAGAGCCCACATAGCCAAGGCAATCCTAAGCAAAGGAACAAAGCTGGAGGCATCACGCTACTGGCATCAAACAATACTACAAGGCTACAGTAACCAAAAGAGTATAGTCGTGGTACAAAAACAGATACATAGACCAATGGAACATAACAGAGGCCTCAGAAATAACACCACATATCTACAATCATCTGATCTTTTAAAAACATGACAAAAACAAGCAATGGGGAAAGGATTCCCTATTTAATAAACGGTGCTGGGAAAACTGATTAGCCATATGCAGAACACTGAAACTGCACCCCTTCCTTACACCTTATAGAAAAACTAACTCCAGATGGATTAAAGGCTTTAACATAAGACTTAAAACCATAAAAACCCTAGAACAAAGCCTAGGCAATGCCATTCAGAACATAGGCATGGGCAAAGACTTCATGACTAAAACAGCAAAAGCAATGGCAACAAAAGCCAAAATAGACAAATTGGACCTAATTAAACTAAAGAGCTTCTGCACAGCAAAAGAAACTATCATCAAAGTGAAGAGGCAACCTACAGAATGGGAGAAAATTTTTGCAATCTATCCAGTGACAAAGGGCTAATATCCAAAATCTACAAAGAACTTAAACAAATCCACAAGAAAAAAAAAAATCCCATCAAAAATTGGGCTAAGGATGTGAACAGACACTTCTCAAAAAAAAGAAATTTATGTGGCCAACAAACATGAAAAAATGCTCATCATCACTGATCATTAAAGAAATGCAAATCAAAACCACAATGAGATACCATCTCATGCCAGTTAGAATGGTGATTATTAAAAAGTCAGGAAACAATAGATGCTGAAGAGGATGTGGAGAAATAGGAATGCTTTTACACTGTTGGTAGAAGTGTACATTAGAGCAACCATTGTGGAAGACAGAGTGGTGATCCTCAAGGATACAGAACCAGAAATACCATCTGACCCAGCAATCCCATTACTGGGTATATATATACCCAAAGGATTATAAATCATTCTACTATAAAGACACACGCACACATATATTTATTGCAGCACTGTTCACAATAGCAAAGACTTAGAACCAACCCAAATGCCCATCAGTGACAGACTGGATAAAAAAATGTGGCACGTATACACGATGGAATACTATGAAGCCATAAAAAGGATGAGTTCATGTCCTTTGCAGGGACATAGGTGAAGCCGGAAACCATCATTATCAGCAAACTAACACAAGAACAGAAAACCAAACACTGCACGTTCTCACTCATAAGTAGGAGGTGAACAATGAGAACACATGGACACAGGGAGGGGGACATCACACACCGGGGCGTGTTGGGGGCTGGTGGCCTAGGGGAGGGATAGAATTAGGAGAAATACCTAATGTAGATGACAGGTTGATGGGGGCAGCAAACCACTATGGCACGTGTATACCTATGTAACAAACCTGCACATTCTGCACATGTATCTCAGAACTTAAAATATAATATTAAAAATAAATTAAAAAGGAAAAGAAAGAAATCAAATGTTTCAAATTCTGTGGGTATATGCAAAAAGAGAAACATTTAGGCTGGTTCCAAAGCAATTGCAACAAAGACAAAAATTGATAGTTGAAACCTAATTAAACTGAAGAGCTTCTGCACAACAAAATAACTATCAACAGAATAAACAGACAATCTACAGAATGGGAAAAAATTCAAAAACTATGCATCCAACAAAGGTTTAATGTCCAGATTCTATAAGAAACTTAAAGAGTTGAATGAGTAAAATCAAATAACCTCATTAAAAATGGGCTAAAGACATAAAGAGATACTTCTCAAAAGAAGATATGTAAGCAAAGCCAACAAATGTGAAAAATACTCAACATCAAAACCACAATGAGATACCATCTCACACGAATCGGAATGGCTACTATTAAAAAGTCAAAAAACAGCAGATGTTGATGATGTTGGTGAGGCTGTGAAGAAAATCAAACCCTCACATACTGTTGGTGGTAATGTAAATTAATTCACCTCCTGTGAAAAGCAATTTGAATATTTCTCCAAGAAATGAAAACACAACTGTGTTTTGACCTACAAATACTTGGTAAATATCCAAAAGAAAATAGGTCATTCTACCAAAAAAGAAAACACATGCACTCTTAGGTTCATCACAGCACTATTCACAGTAACAAAACATAGCATCAAACGAGGTGTCTATGAATGGTGGGCTGGATATTTTTAAATCTAGCTAATGTGGTACATTTCGATCATGGAATACTATGCAGCAATAGAAATGAAATCACATCAGTTGCAGCTACATGAATGCAGCTGGAGGCCATAATCCTAAGCAAATTAATGCAGTAACAGAAAATTAAATGCAGCATGTTAACACTTATAAGTGACAGCTGAACTTTCAGTACTCATGCACAAAAAGATGGCAGCAGTAGACACTGCAGACTACTAGAGTGGGAAGGGAGGAAGGAGGCAAGTGTTGAAAAACAATCTATTGGGTACTATGCTCAGTACCTGGGTGATGGGATCTATTGTACCACCAACCTCAGCATCATGAAATATTTGCAGGTAAGAAACCTACACATGTACCTCCTGAATCTACAATGAAAGTTGAAATTATTTTTAAAAATACTTAGCTTGTTATAATGCTCTGAAACTATATTATACCTCTTTTATAATTATGCCAGTGATGTGTATTCCAGTAGATTTTAGATTGCTCAATAAATTACATTTCCAAATAATCTACCCCTACAAAACGTAGGAATATTTTTGATCAAAAATTACATCCAATAGAAAGTAGAAATTAATTTTTATTTAATTTGATTTAGCAGCATAAAGTATTAGTCTAATATATAACCAAAACAATTTTTGAAGCTTTGTTTTAAATGTAATTATTTAAGAAATAAATGGTGTTATCATTTTCCAAAAACATACTACATATTCCAAGTGAGATGTATTCCATATCTACATTTCTATTGAATTAGATGTGTAAATGAAGGGGAAAAACAGATATGGTTAGGTTTAATATATTCCTTATTTAACTTGAATGTAATAGTATACATTTCATAAGCATAGAGTCTGGTTGCACAGCAAAGTAAATAAGAGCAAGGACTTATTAGCTATGATCCTTCATTCAAATTATTTAAATTATCTGTACTTAAGTATTCTCATCTATAAACTTGGAATCAAATGAGAATAAGAATAACATTGCAGGATTCCCATGAAAAGTAAATGAACATCAACATCAAAGGTGTTAACCCAGTGCCTCTCAGATACTAACTAGGGTATAAATCTTAGTTTAAATAATTTATTTTTTAAAACTAATTTTACCTATTTATTTAAAATTAAAGAAACTCTTGAATTCTTCAATAATTTTCCACATTGGGGCTATTAAGGCTAACATTTTCATTGTGACTAAATTTATATTACACTTATGAACAAACATATATTACTATAAGACATTGACTGTGATGAATGCCATTATGTCAACTTGACATGGCCATAGGATGTAGACATCTGATTAAACATGAGTTCTGGATGTGTCTGTGAGGGTGTTTCTAGAAGAGGTAAGCATTTTAATTTGTTAACTGAGTCAAGCAGATGGCTCTCCCCAATGCATGTCGGTATCATCTAATTCTTTGAGAGTCTGAATAAAACAAAAAGGTAAAAGTGAAAGAAAGTTGGATCCTTCCTTCCTCTGCCACAATGCTTGAGCTGGAATGACAATCTTCTTCTGTCCTGGGAACTACTGGTTCTTAAGGCTTCACACTTAGACTAAGATCTAAACCACCAGCCCTTAAATTCTAAGGCCTTTTAACTATACTACAGGCTTCCCTGGGTCTGTAGCTTGCAGATGACATAGCATGAGAATTTTCAGCCTCCATAATTATGTGAAACAATGTCTTACAACAAATCTAATTTACCTATCTGTCTAGTTAGCTATGCTACCTATTCAATTTCTTTGGAAACTCCTGAAAAATAAAGATTTGGGTACTAGGGATATAATAGAGGAAAATAATTCTAAAGATGTATTTCTGTATTGGATCTAGAGTTTCTGGAATTGGTTTCCTAATCTGATATAATTTAGATATTCCAGTGACTCTACTTCCAGTTGGAGAGAGAGCACTGATAGTCCACAGCACGAATTGGTAATAGAGACATACAAAATATTTGTATTGGATACTCTTGATTAACCACTTATAAGAAACAAGAAGCTTGATAACTATGTTTATAATGCTTTTGAACATATATAGAAAACTGAGAAATATAATAAAGTTGGTTATTTGCTCAAATGTCACTGTTCTAATGTGGTTACATATATTTATATGTGTATATGTATATATTTATATATGTATATGTTTATAGATCTATATTTATATATGCGTATAAGTATGTATCACATACTTATGATATACCAATATGTATCATATATAAAAAAACCCTGATATATATGTAAATATATTATGTATATTAAGCATATTTATATTTATATATATCAGGGATGTGAAGTCCCACCTCAAGAGCTGCACGAATGCCCTGAAGGCTTCTATGTGTGTCTTGAAACATACTTTTGTTTCCTATAGCCACAGAGCTGATATTGCTGAAAATCAAACTCAGAATCTCATCCTGCAATTGTCTGAATTACAATTCAAGTTGAACTCCTGACCAGCTTCACAGGATGTCTAGTGTAAAAATAAAAATAATAATAATTGGAAAAAATAAAAATAAAAAAACTTGTAAGTTGGAATGGGGACATGTGGAATGACTGATTATATGGGGGAAATTGAGCTTCTAAATTGTGACGACGTTTTGTCAGTGGAATGAATTCTTCCGTACTTCAGCATAAGTGGCCTCCCTACTCCAAGCAGAAGCGTTATCTCCATGTTTAATAAAAGCTGTCTCTCCAGTCCAAGTGGCAACAGAATCCACACCTCCAGTGGTATCAGCCTCTCCACCCCTGCATGAGTGGATGAACCCTGCATTACTTGAAAAAAACAGTCGTCAACTCCCCTGAGACAACTGCCATACCAGACAATGCTGATTCTCTCCATGACCCATCCGTATTACCCTTATGTGCTTCTAGACCTCTAACTGAACTCAGCTACCACCAGGCCACTAAAGATGAGGTACAAAGTGTGACCAATGAGGACATGTGCTGCACTTCCAGAAACTACTTGACGTTTCTAATTAATACAGACATAAATCAGGGAATATGTGTGGAAATAAATATGGAGGTTATGGGATAATGGTGGAAGTGGTATAAAATTGGATTATGCCAAATTTATTAATGTAGACTCAACAGAGATTGTGTATTTAATGTTGCAGTTCAAGGAGTTGAAAAGGTCTCTAGCAGTTTTAATTTTAAACGATGGGCTGAGACAGGACCAAAATATTGCCCATTTGAGTGAACTGAAAATGCCTCCTTTAGTGTAATGTAGAAGAAGGGATTAAGAGGCTTAGAGAAAATTGAATGTTAGAGTGGATTTGTCATTTAGTAATTACTCAGGCACACTGGGATAGACCAGAAGTTATACCTTTCACCACTACGTTGAGAAATAAATTTTTGGGGAAAGCTCCACTATCTATGAAGCGCTCTGTGATTGCTTTTCTCTGTGGAATAGACCTTACAAGGGGAACCACAGCCATTCAATTAGAAAAACTAAATGCAATGGAAGTAAATGAACCTCAGAGGCACAAGGGTGAAGTGTTGGCAATCAACCACCAAAGGCAGGATTGTCATGGTTACCCTAATGGACAGCAAAGTAAAAGCAGCAATCGTAATAGTCTGACTTATATACACCTATGACATTGGCTAGTCAATCATGATATTTGAAAAGTGAAATAGATAGGAATCCTACTATCTTCTTACCTGATTTATATAAGCATAAAATTTCTAGGTCAATTGAACAAAAGTCTAACTTGAATCATAAAAGTGTAGAATCACAGCCCCTCAATCAATTTCCAGAATTGGGACAGTTTACAGACCCAGAATCTTTTATATAATTAAAAGGCTGTATCTCCTCCAGGAAGGAACCTGATATACTATAATTTATGTTGTTAATATGTCTCTAAGCCTTTCCTAAAGGGACTCAATATTTCAGCAGCACAGATCGGCACTGAGTTCTCAATATATCTCCACTTCCCAGAGTGATCAACCAATGGTATCTAGTGACATGTTGATTACATTAGGTCACCTCAGTCATTAAAAGTGCAATATTTTGTTCATATTGGAGTAGGCATTTACTACAGATTATAATTTGCCTTTCCTGCATGCAATGCTTTTGTCTAAACTGCCATCTGTGTGTTTAGAGAATGCTTGATACATCATCACAATATTCCAAACAGCATTACCTCTTATCAAGAAACTCGCTTCATAGCAAACAAACAGTGGCAATGGGCCGATGTTATTCATGATCCTGAAGCAACTAGCTTGATAAAATAGATAAGTGGTCTTTTGAAGACACAGTTACAGTACCAGCTGGGTGTCAAGAATTTGCAAGGGTGGGGCAAGATTTTCCAGAAGGTTTTATATGAGCTCTGTCAGTTGGTAACATTTGGTGCTATTTGTCCTATAGTCAGAATTCAGGTCCAGGAATCAAGGTGTGGAAATGAGAGTGGAATCACTCACCGTTATCCCCTGTGACCCACTAGCAAAAATGTTGCTTCCTGTTACTGCACTATTATCCTCTGCTGGCTTTGAGGACATAGTTCCAAAGGGAGGAACACTTCTACCAGGAGACACAATAATCATTTCATTAGAATGAAAGTTAAGACTGTCACTCAGCCACTTATGACCACTCATGCCTCTCAATCAACAGGCAAAGAAAGTTACTGTGCTGAGTGGGGTAATTAATTTTGATTACCAAAAAGAAATCTGACTACTACTCCACAATGGGGATAATAAAAAGTAGGCCTGAAATACAGAAAATTCCTTAGGGTGTCCTAATGTTACCATACCATGTGATGAAGATCCATAGAATATTAGAACACTCAAGCCTGTAATCCTAGCACTTTGGGAGGCCGATGCGGGTGGATCATGAGGTCAAGAGATCGAGACCATCCTGGTCAACATGGTGAAACCCCGTTTCTACTAAAAATACAAAAAAAAAATTAGCTGGGCATGGTGGTGCATGCCTGTAATCCCAGCTACTCAGGAGGCTGAGGCAGGAGAATTGCCTGAACCCAGGAGGTGGAGGTTGCAGTGAGCCGAGATCATGCCATTGCACTCCAGCCTGGGTAACAAGAGCAAAACTCCGTCTCAAAAAAAAAAAAAAAAAAAAAAAAAAGAATATTAGAACAACCCAATCTAGGTAGGATTGCTAATAATGCAGATCTGTTACGAAGGAAGGTTTGGTTAACCTCACCAGGTAAACAACCATGACCAGCTGATGTGCTTGCTGAAGGCAAAGGAAATACAGAATGGGTAGTGGAATAAAGTAGCTATAAATACCAGATATGACCACGGGGGCAGTTAGAGAATTGAGGATTTTAATTGTCATGAGTATTTTCTTAGGTTTTTAAGAATGCATTTGTGTGTGTGTGTGTGTGTGTGTGTGTGTCTGTGTGTGTATTTATTTGCATACACACAGCAAATATATTTGTTTTCTTCCCTCTCTTTTGTCTTATCATGTAACATAAAATGAATAGAATTTATGTACAAGTTTCTAAGTCTTGTTAATTTTACATCATAGCTAAGGAATATCAAGAAGAGTAAACATCACTCAAAGACTACCTCCTCTTCTGGGGAGGAGGTAAGTGCATTTTTTCAATGTATTCAGGATAATTGCATTATGTTAGGCAGAATTATGATATTGTTATTGTCTTTAAGATTAAATATTGTTTGAGATGGATATGGGTACCAAGTCGACAAGGGGTGGACTTCTGACAGTTAATTTTATGTGTGAACTTGACATGGCCACAAATGTTCAGATAACTGGTTAAAACTATTTTTATGTTTATCTGTAAGAGTGTTTCTGGAAAGTGATTAGCATTTGCATTGATAAACTAAATAAAATATATGGCCCTTCCAAATATGTGTGGGCATCATCCAACCCGTTGAGCACCTGAATAGAACAAAAAAGTGGAGGAAAGTTGGATTATTCTTCCCTCTGCCAGACTCCTCGAGCTAAGACATCAATCTGCCACCTTTGCTGCTACTGGTTCCTAAGCCTTCAGATTAGTCCTGGAATCTATACCATTGGCACTCCAGCTCTCAGGTCTTTGAGCTATGCCACTGGATTTCCTGTGTCTATAGCTTGCAAAGAGCGTATCACAAGGTTTCTCAGACTCTGCAATTGTGTGAGATCGTCCCTTATAACAAATCCCTTTCTGTTGGTTCTATTTCTCTGAAGAACACTGATGAATACTCTGTAGTTTGGAGATTTCAAGGTATTTCTTTCAACATATTTGCTAGGAGGCTAGGAATTTTAACTCATCATGGGCTTTATATGATGGCACTTAATCTCCTTATCTACTATTTCTATTTTGAATGAGACTGTAGCTTTAATGAGAGTGTTTCTACCTCCTTAAATAATTATAGGATGTATGTACACTCAACTTTTTAGGCTAAAGGAAAAATTGCCCACTATAGCATACTGCTTTTCATGACAGAAAATCATTCTCTTTCTCTCTCTGCTCCTTCCAAAGCATCTCTCAACGTGTCAGAGTGTTTTTCTTTTACAGAAAAAGAAAAGGGCTTCTTATGAGAAACTATCACACCTACCATACTTTTATTATGTAAACAATCATGCCATCAGAATCTCACTTCTTTTTTTAAACCTGAATAGTGGTACAAAAAAGTTACATTGCTATTATAGTCATATTAATTGTCCCCCTTTTAAAATAAAATATATACACATTTTTCAAAATGTCTGTGTTCCATAGTTCAGACATTTATGTCCCACTTTCCAAATAGCTTTTCCAGCTCACCTAGCTTCTGGACATTCATATACAAATTCACCTTAGTGTGACTTTTTCATGTTCTTTCACAGAAATGTAGTTCCATTTTGTTTCAGTTCCATTGTTTTCTCCTCCACATTCTTTGCTCACCTCTATCCTGTATTAGTTTACCAGTCTCGATTGTACTTATACATTTTTTAGTCTATGTTTTCAACTAAACTATGCTCCTTAAGCTCAAAGGCGAATACATGTTCATCAATTTCTCTAGTTCTCAATAACACACATTTTGATAATTTCATTAAAAACGAATTGTCAGGTTTGAAAGTAAAACTTATAGGAGGGCATGTATCTTCCCATGTAGATATGTGAACTATTACACTAATACTCAAAATTCCATAATATCAACAAAAGCACAATTTGCAATGTCATTTTTTAGCCACTATAGCCTGGAGGGGAAGAATGGAAGGGTCCTTGGGTAAAGAGTAACATTGACAGTTTCATTTTCTTGCCTCATGTATTTGGAAAATGTCAGGTTTCCTAAAAGGTAGGTCAAAATGGTATATATAATAAAAGTACTTTCTAACTATAAAATTTAATCAACAAATATTTAGTATGTCCACTAATAAAAACTTGGCACTTCGTAGGCAGACATATCAAACATAGCAGCTACACAATCTAAAAGAAATGTCCGGCCGGGGCGATGGCTCACGCCTGTAATCCCAGCACTTTGGGAGGCCGAGGCGGGTGGATCACGAGGTCAAGAGATCGAGACCATCCTGGTCAGCATGGTGAAACCCCGTCTCTACTAAAAATACAAAAATTCAGCTGGGCATGGTGGCGCGTGCCTGTAATCCCAGCTACTGAGGAGGCTGAGGCAGGAGAATTGCCTGAACCCAGGAGGCGGAGGTTGCGGTGAGCCGAGATCGAGCCATTGCACTCCAGCCTGGGTAACAAGAGCGAAACTCCAGCTCAAAAAAAAAAAAAAAAAGAAATGTCCATGCAACAAAACTTTCCCACTTAGTTGGAACTCATTGATAATAATGAGTGACGTCAGAGCTGAGCCTATGTTACCAATAGTTTAATCAAAAAATTTGAAAAATCATTAGTGTTATTGTTGCCTAGTAACAGTCTCATAATGAGAAACTGCTTAATCTCTATTGAATTACTTGGAAAATCTCCACAAATTGGGCACATTCCCACAAAACTTTGGGTACAAAATTAATCTATTTCAGCAGTAACTTTCCTTTGTAGGATGAAGATATGCACTTAAAATGTGTTTATAATATATTCATCACATTTAAACTTTTATTTATTTTTTAATGTAGAGGATTGAGAGAGAGATGGAGAGAGACAGAGAGGGAGAGAAAAAGGATATATATATATGACATATTTATATATAATATTTATTTATTCAAAGCTCAAGGGGAATCAGAATAATTCTGACATATATTTCAAACTTGAAGTCATATGTTGCAGTGTAACATATATACAGAATATATATATTCATACCTCTATATATGCATATTCCAGCCTCCATGTGGAGCTATATATAGAGAGACCCTGGATGCCTCTAGCGATATGTAGAGCTCATGGTATTGGAGACCGGAAGTCCAAGAGTATAATGCTGGAATCTGGTGAGGGGTCCTAGAGTCATCTTCTGGTCAAAGATGGAAGGCAGGAGTGAGCATGTGAGACAATGAAAAAAAAATGGGAGCAAACTTATCTTTTGATTAGGAGTCCACTCCCATGATAATAACATTAATCCATTCATGAGGGTAGAACCCTCCATAACCTAATCACTTATTAAAGGCTCAATCTCTTAATACCATTGCAACCAGGATGAAATTTCCAACACATAAAATTTGAGGGTCATATTCAAACCATAGCATTCCACCCGTCATCCAAAATTTCCATTCTTCTCACAATGCAAAATAAATATTGCATATCAATAATTCCAAAAGTTTTGACTCATTCCACCTTTAACTTAGAGGTCAAAAGGTGAGAGTCTTATCTAAATTAGAAATGGGTGATATTCAAAACACGGTTCATCCCAAGTCAAAATCTGCGAACTGTGAGCCTGTGAAATCAAAACTAGTCATTTCTTTTCAAAATACAATTTTGAAAAGGCATACAAAAGGCAACAAAATACAATTGTTGAAACAGGCATAAAATAGATATTCCTTATATAAAATGGGTGAATAGACAAGAAAAATGGGTAACTGGTAGCAAATAATTCTACAACCAAGCAGGAAAAATAACATTATGTCTTAAAGCTGGAGAATAATCTCTGTGTACTACATGCTCCGCTTCCTGGATACGCTGGAGTAGAGGGTGGGCTCCTAAGACCTCAGGCAGCCCTGACTCCTTTGCTTTGCTGGGCTCAGCTTCATTACTTTCAAGTTAGAGTCTCATGCTTGCAGCTTTTCCAGGATGGAGTTGCACGCTGGTGACTCCACGCAGTTCTGTGGTCTTAGGAGTAGCCCCACTTCCACTGCTTCATTAGGTAATGTCCTGATGGAGACTGTGAGGACTCCGCTGCTGTAGCCGGATTCTGCTTTGGACCGCTGGCTATCCTGTAAATCCTTTAAATTCTAGGTAGAGTTAACTATATCCCCACAGTTCTTACATTCTACAAGCCTGCAGACTTAATACAATATGTATGCTATCAGTGATTAAAGCCTGTATCTTCCAAAGCAGCTGCCAGAATGGTCCCAATGCTCTCTTGAGCTGCAGGTAGAGAAGTTGAAGAGCACTCACTGGCATGCAGGGATCAGAGACCTGAGGCAGATCTGGGTAGTGAGTTCAGAGAAGGTGCCCCAGGCCTTCAGTGGTCTGAAGCTTCTTCCAACATATTCTTCTCTCCTAGAGCTCTGGGTCTGTGATGGGAAGGACAGTTTTGAAGATGTTTGAAATGCTTCTGGGATCTTTCTCCCATTGTCTTGATAAATACTGCATGGCTCCTTTTTATTTATTATAATCTCTTTAGCTAACGGTTGCTTGACTGCACACTTATTATTCACTCCTGAATAGGTTTACTCATTCTTTGCATTGTCAAGATGCAAAATTCCCAAATATTATGATTTTGTTTCCCTTTTAATTACAAATTTTATTTTTAACTCCTTTTTTTAGATCTCTATATGTTTTATTAAAAGTAACCATGAAGCAGCCTAAATTATTGCTGTTTAGATATTTCTGCTGCCAGATATCCTAGTTCATCAGTCTTAAGGTCTGCCTTTGATAAAGTTCTCAGGCATGGACACAATTCAGCCAAGATCTTTTCTACTGAATAAAGAATGACCATTATTCTAATCTCGAATACCTTGTTCCTCATTTACCTTTGAGACTTGATTAGAATTGCCTTTACCACCTATATTTCTACTTACATTCTGGTCACAACCACTCAAGTAATGCCTAGGTAGATTTAGGCTTTCACTAGTTCTGGGGTTCTCTTCTGAGCCCTTCCCAGAATTATCCTTAATGCTCTGTTCATTGCAATACAGGCTTTTCCTAGCCTGTTTCTCAAGTCTTTCAGCATCTGATACCCATTACCCAGTTTCGAAGCCACTTCCACTTTTTCAGGTATTTGATGTAGCAACAGCCCCACTTCTTGGTACCAATTATCTGTCTTAGTCCATTTTATGCCTCTATATTATAATATCACATGCTGGTGATCTGTTCAAAACAGAATTTTATTTGGCCCATGGTTCTGGAGACCAGGAATTCCAAAAGCATGGGCTGGAATGCTGTGAGGGTCATCTCATGGAGGAAGATAGAATGAAGAATTGAGTGTTCAAGACAGAAATAAATTTATCCTTTTGTTAGGAGCCCACTCCCGTGTTAACTAACCCACTCCTAAGATAGCAGCATTAGTCCATTTAGAAGAGCACATCCCTTATAACTTAATCACCTCTGAAAGGCCCAACTTCTTAATACTGTCACAATGGGGATTAAGTTTGCAACACATGAATTTGGGTTACGCATTCAAATCATAGAATGCATTTAGATCAATGATAGATCGATAGATAGATAGATAGATAGATGATAGATAGATATAATATTGTCCATTAGAATGCTTTTTTATCTGTGCTTTTCAAAGTCATTTTAGTTTTACGCTAATAAAGTGGTATGGCAATAGGAGTTAGAGTGAAACATAATTGTTAAATACTGCCAAATCTATGCTCATTTTAAGGTTTTATAATTCAAATGATATTAACAATTCTTAAAAATTTTGCTATCAATAAGTTTACCATTTTCTATCATCTCGGCAGTTAACAGAACTTAGCCACAGCAGATGATTTTTATATAATCCTTATTATAAAACTGTCATAGAATATATATTGAAAATAATCATCCAGTAATTTATGAAATATTAAACCTTGTAACATCATAAATTATACTAAGTCCTCCAGGCAATGGAATATTTTCCTAACTCTTCAGAGCCCGGGGAACCAGGACCAGAGATCCTGAGAGTACTGATGAAATAAAAAGGTGAGGATATAAATTAGTTAATAAGAAGAGGATACGAAGAAGAAAAGACAGTGGGATACAGGAGAAATAAGACAATCAAAAGAAGTGATGCTTTATAAAGGTAGAGGCAGTTAATGTTTCTGTGATGATAACTGTGGCCAAATTTTTGGTTCAATTTATTTTTGGGGAGTGTGGTTCTCTCTGCCATAAGCAGAAGTGACTTTGGAAATTATTTCTAAAGAGTTTTCTTTGTTTTGGCTCTCCTCGAAGTATCTCGGAAAAGAATCTGTGTGTAAGTACTTTCAGACTAGGTGATCCAAAAAGACACTCCGAGTAACTGGGGATTTGAAGTTCAGGAGACAGAAAGCTTATAAAGAGTAGGATAAATAGTGTGTTACCAAACTGAGCCACTCAATTCTTCTGGAGACACTCTGAGAAATGATGTTGAATATGCCTCATAATCATACTACCAAAGCTGTTTATTTATCCACCAACTCTCCTCTCTTATTTAGGGTCATTAAGTCCCTGGCACTCCTGTAGTCTGAAAATACACTTCCCTTAGCTCATTTCTACGCACTTTTTATTCCATTGATGTAAAAGTTAACCACTAAATATTCTCACCAATTTTCTTATATATGAAAAGCAATATGACTAACTATTTGGCATGATCTTTTCTAAATAAATAAAACTGGTTTGTTAAATATATTTTACTTTTTTTCTAAAACGTTTTTATTTTTTACCGGACTATTAACTTTTCACTTACATACAATTGGAAATTGTGAACACCTTTTATTGGAGGTCAGTGACTGCTCAAAACCCTTTACTGCATGCTTTATTATTTTTAAACTTTATTTCTAGCTCTCTTCCAAACAAGTATGGTCATACTTGCTGACCTGTAATCTGAACTTGTAACCTAGTGTCAAAATCTATTGTTTATAGTGAAAGCACTGGCTTTATATTACCTTGTTTCTCAGAATGCAGAAGATGTCTGGCTGTACTGGCCAACAACAGCTACAGGCAATCATTAGGGTTGCCTTTCAGCTAGTTTTTAATAGTAATATAAAAACAATGAGTATTGTTGCGTCTTTGAAAAGTTTTTTTTTTAACTTTCCTTTTCAAATCTCACTTTATCTCACATATATCACTTCTTCAGTTCTTGCATAAGACTGGTTAAACAAACCTGATTTAAATTTTCAAATATTTATTAAATGAATTAATGGCATTTCATCTGTATGTGCTCCAAATCTCAAAGTTGCTTTTCTGTGGCTGAATAGCAAAAGTTTGTTTAACCATTTTTATCTTTAATATTATATTGGACTTCATTTTCAGGTGTAGGAATTGACATTAGCATGAAAATGCAAGAAGACATTTTTCAATAATATATGATGCTACAGACAATGTTAGATTAGGCAGTCTTTTCTTTCTCAGTGCGTTTTTAAATAGGATACTACTTTGATACAGTACCAGATGACATTCATTTTTAATATGAGAACTGAGTATACACTAATTGTTTTGGCACATTTTTGCCCCATTCATATTCCTGGGAATGACCTAACACAATTGTATTGTTTTTCAAATAGAAGATTCATTTAAAGGAAGCCTAATTTTATGACACTGGGAAGTTTATTCACTCTGCACATTAGATGTGGGATAATGACAGCTGGAAACTTTCACAGGTGAATGCCTTATTTACCAATGTGATACAAAATTACATTTTGCTCTTCTTTTGTATTTCCATTTAAATGCATACATGAAAAAAGACATGTTCAACTAACCTCAATAGGAAGACTGAATGCAGCCATTATCTAAGTGGTACAAACGCTATACCATCTGCTACAATTATTCCCAAATTTCAGTTGATTTGCATTTCCAGTTGTTTTTGCTGGAAAGAGCCATCTGTTCACTTTAATGATATGCTTTTCAAATTTTTCGTGTTATATATTTCTAGCATCAGTAAACTATAACATAATGTAAAGAAGTTATTTCTGCATTTTTTGAAACAAACAATTAAATAAAAGTTTAAATAATGTGATAAACTGTAAAATGACATTACGCATGTGTTCCCCACAAATGACTTGAGGTATCAAGTTTAGTCAAAAGAATTTGTAATTTATTCTAATCTATCATAAATTATTCTGAGATATATTTTTCTGTCAGTACATTAAACCATTATTATTTCTTGCATAAACATCATTAAAAAATCTAAAGATTAAAAAACTAAGAAATATATTTGGCTAGAGTTGGGTTTTATTTATTATTTGCTTATTTTGTTGAAGTTTCACTTTTTATCTAGTTCTGTTTAAAATTATCATTTAAAAATGCCCTGCTGATAGCATTCTGACAAAATAATTGAGATAATGTTGAATTCCTATCATTTTAAAAATCAACAGTCTCATATATAATGATGCATCCATATGCTTTGGTTCTGTGTTCCCACCCAAATCTCATCTAAAATTGTAATCCCCGTGTGTCAAGGAAGACACCTGGTAGGAGGTGATTGAATCATGGGGGCAGTTCCTCTCATGCTGTTCTCATGATAGTGAGTTGTTATGAGATCTGATGGTTTTATCTACGGAAATTTTCCCTACACTCTCTTTCTCTCTCCTGCTACTTTGGGAAGAAGGTACTTACTTGTCCTTCACCTTTTGCCATTATTGTAAGTTTCCTGAGGCCTTCCCAGCTGTGCACAACTATGAGTCATTAAACCCCTTTCCTTTATAAATTACCTAGCCTCAGTTATTTCCTTAGTAGTTGGAGTGGGGAAATGCTATAAAGATAACCTGAAAATGTGGAAGTAACTTTGAAACTGGGTAACAGGCAGTAGTTGGGATAGTTTGGAAGGCTCAGAAGAAAACACGGAGATGTGGGCAAGTGTGGAACTTGCTAGAGATCTGTTGAATGGTTTTGACTCAAATGCTGATAGTGATATAGACAATGAAGTCCAGGCTGACGTGGTCTCGGATGGATGTGAGGAATTTGACCAAAGGTCACTTTTGCTGTCCTTTAGCAGAGAGACTGAAGGCATTTTGGCCCTGACCTAGAGATCTGTGGAACTTTGGATTTGAGAGAGATAATTTAGAGTATCTGGCAGAAGAAATTTTTAAGCAACAAAGCTTTCAAGAGGTGACCTGGTTGATTCTGAAAATGTTCAGTTATATATGCACATGAAGGGATGCTTTGACATTGTAACTTATGTTTAAAGAGGAAGCAGAATGTGAAAGTTTGGAAAATTTGCAGCCTGACCATGTGGTAGAAAAGAAAAACCCATTTTCTGGGGAGAAATTCAAGCTAGCTGCAGATATTTGTATAAGTAACAAGGAGCCAAATGTTAATAGCCAAGACAAAGGGAAAAATATCTCCAGGGCTGTAGGAGTTCAGTCAGGGTTGTCGGAAAGATTTTAGTGGAACAATTGTAAAGATAAATTCATAGGAGATAGTCAAAAATCTTCTTGGAAGGCCAGGAGTTTTGCACAGCCTCAGTAAAAGGTTTGGCTGAAGGCAGCCTAATTCCCTTTACCTTGACTTAATAGCAGAAAAGCAAGTAACATAGGAATGTAGAGAAGTTCACCTAAATATCTTGTTTACTCATGTTGTCTTAAAACTAGCCTTTGATCATTCGTGCAGGCAGGATGGCTCTCTTGCGGGGAGGGTAACCAGGTTAATTACCCTCTAGAGGTGTTGACTCAAAGCCTTTGTCATTGAATGTGTGCTGAATAAATGCCAGGAGGGCCAGCAAGTCAGGGTCTGTGGGACAGACCACGGCACAGGGCATGTCAGAGACCTTCATGGCAGCCCCTACCATTACAGGCCCAACGGCCTAGGAGGGAAAAATGGTTTCCTGAGGCTAACCCAGAGACCGGCTGTTCTGTGCAGCCTCAGGAATGCCCTGTGTCTGAGCTCCTTCAGCTTTATCTCTGGCTAAAAGGGGCCCACATGCAGCTCAGGTCATTGCTTCCTCTGAAGCAAGCCCCAAACATTGGCAGCTTCTGTGGGGTGTTGAGCCTGCAGGTACACAGAAGTAAAGAGTTGAGCTTTGGGAACCTCTGCCTAGATTTCAGAGGATATATGGAAATGTCTGGATGTTCAGGCAGAAGCCTGCTTCTCCTTCAGGGATAGAGCCATCTCGGAGAAACTCTGCTAGGACAGTGCAGAAGAGAAATGTGGGGCTGGAGTTCCCACACAGGGTCCCTACTGGGGCACTGCCTAGTGGATCTGTGAGAAGAGGGCCGCTGTCCTCCAGACCCCAGAAATGTAGATACACTGACAGCTTGCACTGTATACCCGGAAAAGCCACAGGCACTCAATGCCAGCCTATGAAACCAGCTGTAGGGGCTGAACCCTGCAGAGCCACAGAAGCAGTGCTGCCCAAGGCCTTGGGAGCCCACCCCTTGCATCAGCCCACCATGGATATAAGACATGGAGTCAAAAGAGATTTTGGAGCTTTAAATTTAATGACTGCTTGGCCAGGTTTTGGACTTGTACAGGGCCTGTAGCCCTTTTGTTTTGGCCAATTTTTCCCATTTGAAATGTTAACATTTACCCAATGACTGTACCCTTGCTGTATTTTGCGAGTAACTAACTTGCTTTTGATTTTACAGGTGCATGGGTTGAAGAGACTTGCCTTATCTCAGATGAGACTTTGGACTTAGACTTTTGAGTTAATGCTAGAATGAGTTAAGACTTTGGGACACTATTGGAAAGGCATAATTGGTTTTGAAAGATAAAAAGAACATGATATTAGGGAGGGGGCAGGGGCAGAATTATACGATTTGTCTCTATGTCCCCACCCAAATCTCATCTCAAATTCTAAACCTCACCTGTCAAGGAAGGGACCTGGTAGGAGGTTATCAGCTGCTGGGGACAATTTTCCCCATGCTATTCTCATGACAGTGAGTGAGTTGTGAAATCTGACGGTTTTATAAGTGGCAGGTTCTCCTGCACACTGTGCTCTCTCTCGCTGTCTTAGGAAGAAGGCACGTGCTTCTGCTTCGCCTTCTTCCATGATGGTAAGTTTCCTGAGGCTTCCCCAGCAATGCAGAATTGCAAGTCAGTTAAACCTCTTTATTTTATAAATTACCCAGTCTCGGGTATTTCTTTAAAGCAGCATGAGAATGGAATAATACATGCATTAAAGTAGTTTTTTTGAGGTATATGCAGATATAAATGTTAAAACTACAGAAAAAATATATGCATACCTAAGGGTTAATCACTATTGGTAATTTTGTTTCAATTATTTGTAAATTTGAGGTTGGGAAGATTTAAATGTATTTATTTTCTAAGAAGTGTTTCTAGCTATCTGGCTTATTTGCTACTACCAATAATTAAGGGAAAGGCACATTTTGGGAATAATTAATAATTTAATTAAAGTCATAGCTGAAAATTTGATTCCATTCATTAAAGTGTCTCAACTAGTTTGAGACACTTTAATGAATGCAACCTGTGAATGAATTGGTAACCTGTGAGTAGCAATTCTCACTGTCCATTTATTTTTCAGTTCAGATAAACCTACTATTTATTGATATTATAATAAAGTGCTTTATTTGGAGTGCATAGTTTTTAATTGAATTTAGGATATGGGATAATCCATCCACCATTTTATCAATAGTCTTCCTGAAAACCGTCACCATCAATAATTAAAACTAGTGTTTATAATATAGTATCAAGACTGCCAGCATCATTCATCATGGTTAAGATCCACAGACATTTTAAATTATTAGGCCTAATAGTTTCTCTTTACACAATTAACACTATTTGTACTACCAATTGTTTTTATAACTTTTATTTTTGCCTAAAAGCTTATTTTGGATACATTTCCATTTCAGAATAAAACAGAACCTAAAATTATGTGCTTTTTAAAATAAGTGCACTGTATCTTATCATATGCAATTGTCAAAATTAATAATCTTCCCATTAAGAGATATTTAGCTGTTTTCCTGCCTTTCAGCAACTATAAGCAATGGAGCATCAAATATTATTGCATTCTTATATAATACATACAAGTCTGAGTACATCCTTAGGACATATTCCACACATACTGTGTAAAATATTATATAATTTTAATTTACCTTTTATTCAACAAATAAAATTAATTTATGGTGTATGATGTGATGTTTTGATATACATACATTGTGAAATATTAAATCAAGCTAATTTACATAACTATAAACTGTCATTTTCCATTTTTTTTTTTTGAAGCAGAGTCTCGCTCTGTCGCCAGGCACCAGTCTGTAGTACAGTGGTGCGATCTCCGCTCACTGCAACCTCCCGCCTCCCGGATTCAAGCAATTCTCCTGCCTCAGCCACCCGAGTAGCTGGGACTACAGGTGCATGCCACCATGCCCAGCTAATTTTTGTATTTTTTTCGTAGAGACGGGGTTTCACCATGTTGGCCAGGATGGTCTCGATCTCTTGACCTCGTGGTCCACCCACCTCAGCCTCCCAAAGTGATGGGATTACAGGCATGAGCCACTGTGCCCAGCCAACTGTCATTTTCATTGTGTTTTGTGCTGGGAACATTTAAAATCTAGCCTTTTAGTGATTTTGAAATACACAATACATTAACTATAGTCACCATGCTGTGCAATAGAACTTCAGAAGTTATTCCTCCTCTCTTGGTGAAACTTTGTGCCCTTTTTCCATCATCTTCTCACCCCATTCCCAGTCCCTGGTAATCACTATTCTGCTTCCATGAGTTAAATATTTTTGAATGCCACATATCAGTGGGATCATACAGTATCTGTCTTTCTGTGCCTGGCTTATTGCACTTGACATAATGTCCTCCACATCTATTCATATTGTTGGAAATGAAGGAATTTTCTTCATTTTTAAGGCTGAATAGCATTTCATTGTGTGTGTGTGTGTGTGTGTGTGTGTGTGTGTGTATACATATGTATATATCACATTTTCTTTATCACTTCATCTTTGATGGATACTTAGTTTGATTTTGTATTTTGGCTATTATCAATAATACTGCAATAGCAATTGGAATGCAGATATATTTTTGACATGTGACTTCATTTTCTTTGGATATATACACAGAAGTGGAATTGCTGCATTATACATTAGTTGTGTTTTAAAGTTTTTTGCGGAAACTTCACACTATTTTCCAACACACATACAACATTTTACACTCCCAACAATAGTGTATAGGAAATATATTTTCTGTACTTTCTTGACAATGCTTGTTAACTTGTGTATGTCTGAATAGACATTTGACAAAGTGTGAAGTGATGTCTCATCATGGTTTTACTTTGTAGTTCCCTGAGATTCTGTTCAACACCTTCTCATATACCTGCTCACCATATGCCTTCCATCTTTAGAGAAAAGTATATTCACACATTTAATCCATTTTTTATCAGGTATTTTTTTTTTATTTTGCTATTAAGGATTTTAATTCGTTATTTATTTTAAATATTAACTCCTTAGCCAAAGGATAAGGTTTGGTTTGCCAACATTTTCTCCCATTTCAAAGGCTGTTTTTTCACCTCACGCAGTTGAGTTTTAACCAGGTTGTGGAGAACCTTTTGGTTTGATGCAAGCCCATTTTTCTACATTTGCTTTTTTTGCTTGTACTTTTAAGTTCATATTTAAAATATCATTGCCAAGGCCAATGTGAAGAAGTTTTTTTCCTATGTTTTCTTTTACATGTTGAGCAACCCTAATCTAAAAATCTAAACCCCAAAATTCTAAAATCTGAAATTGAGCACTGACACGATGCCGCAAGTGGAAAATTTCACACCTGACTTCATGTGACAGGTTGCAGTGAAAATTCAGAAGCGTAACACATAGGTAATTTAGCATCTCCGAGGGAAAGATTTTTCCAGCCCACTTCAGATGCAACATATCTTTTTCAAGCATCTCTACCAACGATAATAAAATTACATGTGTACAGGCCAGATGTGCTAACAGCCGGTTCCCCCCTATGCCTCAGATGGCACCAAACCTACATGTGTTACTTACTATGTTTGTTGCTTATTATTTTCTCCGTGATGTAATGATATTTTTGAAAATGTAAAAGGCCTGAAGATTTCTCTATGGGTAACAGTGATAAGGAAAAAAATTTACATTCATTTATAGCACAGAAAGCCAAACTGTTGAAGAATCTGGACAGTCATGTAAGTATGAGAAATCTTAGAGAATTATATGGTATTGGAAAGACTACCATATATAAGTGATTTTGTCCTTGTGCAAACCTCATAGATATACTCACACAAACCTACTACACATTTAGGATATACAGCATAGCTCATTTTCTCTATGCTACAAACCTGTACACTATGTGACAGTATTGAATACTGTAGGTAACTGGAACACAATGGTATTTGTCTAGCTAAACATAACTAAATACAGAAACAGTACACTAAAAATATGGTATAAAAGATTAAAAATGGTATACCATTGTAGGGCACTTAACCTGAATGGAACTTGCAGAAACTTGCTCTGGCTTTGTCAGTGAATGAGTGGTGAGTGAATGTGAAGGCCTACCACATCACTATATACTATGGTAAACATTATAGACATTGTTATAGACATTGCATTCTTAGGCTACACTAAATTTATTTTAAAAACCAAAGTAATTTCACCATAATTTTATGATCGCTATGACATCACAAAATGATAGAAAATGTTTAGCTCCATTATACATAATATTTTGATACCACTGTTGACACAATACCAATATTGTCATAATTGACCAATGTGTTGTTATACAGTGCATAACTATATAATAAAGTTAAAAAGGAAAAGCAAGTTAAAGCCAAAGTGAAGAGCCTATAGGAAATAATACACATCAGAGAGGATGCCAGTAAAATAGCAGGGAGGAAAACCAAAAAAAAAAAAAAAAAGAAGGATACATATTGCCAATTTAAATAATGATAAGTGACAGTAAATTCTTTGTCTATTCTACAGATAAAATAAAAAAAGATAATAAAAAGTTTATACTTAAAATTTAGCAAATCACATTAAAGAGCCAACTTCCTTGAAAGACACAAATTTTTTGAGCTCATATAAAAAATGAATAAAATGAATGGATGCATATAAATTAAATAAATGTGACAGACTAAAGATCCTCCAAAAACAAATTCCCACCCACGTGCTTTAAATGAAAAATTCTACAAAAACTTAAATAATACCAAACTCATGCACACAGGTGTTTATCACAGCATTATTCACAATAGCAAAGGCATGGAATCAACCTAAATGCTCATCAATGATCAAATGGATAAAGAAAACATGGTACATATACAACAATAAATATATGCAACCATTAGCAAGAACAAGATCAGTTTGTTTGCAGGAACGTGGATAGAGCTAGAGGCCATTATTCTTAACAAAATAACCTAAGAACAGATAATCAAATACTGCATGTTCTCACTTATGAGTGGAATCTAATCATTGAGCACATATGGAAACAAGGATGGTAACTTTTCATCTCCTTTTAGATTTTTTAGACATTGGGCTCTACTTGAGGGTAAAGAGTGGGAGGAATGTGAGAATAAAAAACTATCTATTGAGTAGTATGTTTATTTCCTGGCTGATAAAATAATCTGCACAGCAAACTCCCATGATGCCAGTTTACCTATGTAACACACCTGTGCTTGTACCCCTGAACTTACAAGTCAATTTTTTAAAAAATTTAAAAAAAATGAAAAGAAGGGAACACTTCCCAACTGATTCTATTAACCAGCATTAGTACAACACCAAAACCAGATAGATAGATATGTAGACAGATAGATAGATAGATAAATAGATAGATAGATATCTAACAAAGAAAAGAAAACAGACCAATATTTCTCAAAAATATATGAAATGATTCTAAAATAAATTTTAGAAAATTGACTGTAACACAATGTTAATTAATAATATGACAATTCATCATGATCAAGAATTATTTCACAAAAATACAAGATTTATCTAACATTCAAAAATCTTTCAAAATTATTTGCCATATAAACAAACCAAACAGAAATATTACATAATACATTGAATACACACACACACACGCACACACACACACACACACACACACACACAGATTGAAGAATAATCCAGCATCTACTCTTGTTAAAGCATCTTTGAACCTAAAAAGAGATGAAAAGTTTCTTAATCTTAAAATAGATACATACAAAAAGATATAGCTGACATCTTAATAGTAATAATTGAATGCTTCCTCCCTCTTCTAGGACCAGAAAAAAGGTAAGGATATTTGACCTTACCTCTTTTATTCAACATTGCACTCATGGAAATAACTAGTGTCATATGAAAGACAAATGTATAGAATACATCCAACTTTGAAAGGTAGAAGTAAAAGCTATCTGTATTTCCATATCAAATGCCTATACTCCAGGGGAAAAAAGTTTACTAGAGCCTTAAAACACACAGGGTAAGGGCACTTACTCAATTCCAGTCTTTTAAGCCTTCCTGTCTCATCTAAGTGTGGGAATAGCTAAGAAAAAAACTTGTAAAGAACATATCAAGGGGAAACAACCAGCAAAAGCTGGAGAATTAATCATAACATTTTAAAATGCATTACTTACCTCACACTTTACTGGTACATCAATAAAGCCCTAGCGTAGCAACAGGAGATTTTAGCTGAGAATGCAGTAATGTGAAGACTATATTTGATAAGTTGCTTTTAGGTAAATGTAAGAAAATAGGAATAAAACTCACTAGAAAATATTGGAGCATCTGGCATCTACAGGTAGAGCAAACATTATATCTAAGCCAACTCTTAAATAAATTAACAAAAAAGCCCAACACAAAATTTTCTCAGTTTTTACTTACTGATACATTATGTCCGACTTTCTATTTTTTAAATAGATACCATAGTTTGTTTCTCTTTTTACCTATTTTTGAATTTTGGAGTTTTAGGTTATTTATAATTTTTCTTTTAAAATTAACACTAAGAAAAAATTCTAAAAATAAAGTTTTTATCTCTAGCTCTGTTTATTTCTGAAGGACAATTCTTAGAAGTGGAATTATTGTGCTAATTACTATTGATAAATGGTTAACAATAGGTAGAGTCATTCTTTTTACTTTTTTTCTGAGACAGTCTCACTCTGTCGTCCAGGCTGGAATGCAATGGCATGATCTGGGCTCACTGCAACCTCCACCTCCTGAGTTCAAGCTATTCTTCTGCCTCAACCTCCCAAGCAGCTGGGATTACGGGCCTGGGTGTGTACACCACCCTCTCAGCGCTTGAATGTGTTCATGAATCCAAGAGCTCTCCGAAATCCAAAGTTTAGGGATATTTATGGGGGCTTGTTTATCTATTTAGATGTAATCAATTAAATTACCAGCCTCTCTTTTCTTCCCACAGAATGCGGTTGGAGCTGAAAGTCCTAAGCTTCTAATTACGGCTTGGTCATCTTGGTGACTAACCCCCATCTTGAAGCTATACAGAGACCACCAAAAGTTGCCTCATTAAAACACCACCAGTCTATGGTTTTTGACTCTAGTCCCTGGCTCTCTAATGGCACATCAGATATACCCAGGGCCAAAGGCAACCTGCTGCCCTGAAGGGAAGAACAGAGGCCTGGCTGGCTTTGTCTCCTGGAAATTGTAGAGCCTCAGGGCTTTGAGCAAACAAAGGCAGTTGCCAAAGAGTGGTTACAGCAGACCACGGGGGAGACCCAATGCTGTCCTGGCTTCAGTACTGCCCCAGCACATTCTTAGTGGTGATGGCCCCAAAGGTGCTTGTGTTACTCTATCGCTAGCTCCAGGTGACTAAGAATATATATATATGTGTGTGTGTGTGTGTGTGTGTGTGTGTGTGCGTGTATACACACACACACACACATATATTCTAAGTATATGTGTGTGTGTGTGTTATACATACATATATATATATATGGGGAGGGGACTCTAGTTTTAAGGAGAGAAAATAAGAAAAAATTTAGAGTCTCTGTGTGGTGATCCAAAGAATTATCCTTGATCTTGTTCAAGACCATCAAAGAAGTTCCTCTATGAGTCTGCAAGAACCACAGCATTATTGGGCTTGGGGTAAAGCAGATACAGATTAGGACACAACATCCAAGTCCTTTCAAATATCTGAAAAGCCACCCCAAGAAGGACAGCTATAAATAAGCCCAGAAAGCAAAGGCTACCATAAATACCTAACTCCTCAAGGTCATACACCATAACCATCTACTAGCATCAGCACCACTCATGAAAACATCACCTCACCAAAAGAAGTGAATAAGGTACCAGAAACAAGTACTGGAATAACAGAGATATGTGACCTTTCGGTCAGAGGATTTAAACTAAGTCTGTTGAGGAAACGCAAAGAAATTTCAGACAACAGAGAGAAGAAATCCAGAATTAGATCAGATAAATGTAACAAATAAATTGAAATAATTAAAAAGAATTAAGCAGAAATTCTGGAGCTAAAAAGTGCAAAGGGCATACTGAGGAATGCGTCGGAATACTTTAATAGCAGAGTTGGCCAAGCAGAATAAAAAAATTAGTGAGCTAGAAAAAAGGCTATTTTAATATATACCATCAAATAAGACAAAATAAAAATAAATAAAACACAATGAAGCAACATGTAAGAATTAGGAAGTAGAATCAAAAGGGAAAATCCAATTATTCTTGGTCTTAAAGACCAAGAATAGGGAAAAAAATTCATGTAGAAAGTTCGTTTAAAGTGAAAATAACAGAAAATGTCCAAAACCTAAAGAAAGACATCGGCAACCAAATATGAGTAGATTATAGAACACCCAACAGAAGTATCCCAAAGGAGACTACATTAAAAGATTTAATAAATCAAACTCCCAAAGATCAAGTATAAAGAAAGGATCCTAAAAGTAACAAGACAAGAGAAACAGATAACATATAATGAAGCTCCACTGCATCTAGCAGCAGAATTTTCTGTGGAAACCATACAGGTCAGGAGAAAGAGGCATGACATATTTAAACTGCTGTAAAAATAATTTACTTTGAATAGTATATTTGGCAAAAATATCTTTCAAATATAAAAGAGAAATAAAGACTTCCTGAAACAAGCAAAAGCTGAGATACATTATTGACACCAGAACTGTCCTACAGAAATGGTAAGTGGCATACTTCAATTAGAAAGAAAATGACATTAATGAACAATAGGAAATCATCTAATTTTTAAAAACTCATCATCAATGGTAAGTACATAGAAAACCTCACAATAATATAACACTGTAACTGTGGTGTGTAAAGTACTCTTATCTCCTGTAGAAACACTGAATAATGAACAAATAAAACATAATGGCCTAAACAACTACTAAAGGTATAGATAGACAGTCTAATGAGATCCAAATAGAAACAACAAAATGTTAAAAAGTGGAGGGATTAAGTTAAGGCATAGGATATTAGTTTGCTTTTTACTTGGGTGTTTTTTGCCTTATGCAAACAGTGCTAAGTTGTTATCAGGTTGAAATAATGGGTTATAAGATAATATCTGCAAGCCTCATGGCAACCTCAAGCAAAAAACAAATATGCAAAAAATAAAAAGAAAATACTTAATCATTTCACCAGAAAAATCACCTTCACTAAAAGAAAAAACAGAAAGGGAAGACCACAAAACAGCCAGAAAAAGGTGATAAATATACAGAAGTAAGTCTCTAATTACCAATAACATTGAATGTAAATGGGCCAAACTGTCCAATCAAAAGACATAGAGTGGTTGACTGTATGAAAAAGAAGACTTCAATCTCTTAACTACAAGAAGCATACTTCACCCATAAAGACATACACAGACTGAAAAGGAAGAGATGTGAAATAATATCCCATACCAATGGAAATCAAGTAAGAACAGGAGTTGCTATACTTATATCAGACAAAATCAATTTCAACCCAAAAACTATAAGAAGAGACAAAGATGGAAACCATATAATGATAAAGAGGTCAACTCTGAAAAAAAATATATAACAATTTTAAATATATATGCACCCAACACTAGAGCACCAAGATATATAAAACAATATCACTAGAGCTAAAGAGAGAGATAGTACCCAAAACAATAATACTTGGAGATTTCAGCACTCTACTTTCAGCATTGGATGCATTTTTAAATAAAAAATCAACAACGAGACTTTGGTCTTAATCTGCACTATAGACCAAATAGACGTAATATATATGTATAGAACATGTCATACAAGAGCTGCAGAATACACGCTGTTTTCCTCAGCATGTGGGTCATTCTCAAGAATAGGCCACATGTTAGGTCATTAAAGAATTCTTAAAATACTCAAAAACATTAAAGAATTTTAAGCATCTTCTCTGACCACAATGAAATAAAACTAGAAATCAATAACAAGAGAAACTTTGAAAACTACACAAATATCTGAAAATAAAACTATATTCCCCTGATGACTAGTAGAGAAATAAAGAATTAAGAAGAAATTGACAAATTTCTTAAAAGAAATGATATTGGAAACACAACATAACAAAACCTGTAAAATATCGCAAAAGCAGTACTAAGAGGGAATTTTATAGCTATTAGTGCCTACAGTAAAAAGTAAGAAAAGTACAAATAACCTACCTGTGCCTCTTAAAGAACTAGAAAAGCAAAAGCAAAAAAAAAATCCAAATTAAGAGCAGAAGAAATAATAAAGACCAGAGTTGAAATAAATACAATTTAAATGAAGAAAACAATAAAGAGGTAGATTTAAAAATTGCTCTTTTGAAAGTTAAACAAAAATGACAAATCTTTAGCCAGACTAAATAAGAAAAAAAGAACGAAGGCCAAAATAATTAAATCACAAATGAACAAGGAGACATTACAACTAATGCTGTGGAGATTCAAAGGATTATTAGTGGCTACTACGAGCAACTATAGGTCAATAAATTGAAAAATCACAAAAAAATGAGCAAATTCCTAGGTTCTTACAGTCTACCAAGATTAAACCAGAAATAAATCCAAAAGCTTAACAGATAAATCATGGGTAACAAGATCAAAATCATAATAAAAAGTCTCTCAGTAAGAAGATGTCCAGAATCTGATGGCATTATTGTTGAACAGGTAATGACATCAAGCCACAGTTAAATGTCTTCCAGTTAAGAAAATCCTTGGAACTAAATGGCTTCACTTTCAAATTGTACCAAACATTTATTGAAGAGCTAATAGCAAGACTACTCAAACTATTCCAAATAATAGAGGAGGAGGAAATACTTTCAAACTTACTCTGTGAGGCCAGTATCACTATGATACCATCAACAGAAAAAGATACATCAAAAAAGAAACTACAGGCCAATGTTTCTTATGAATATTGATGCGAAAATCCTTAATAAAATACTAGCAAACCAAATTCAGCAATGTATTAAAAACATTAGACATCAAAACTAAATGGGATTTATCTCTGGGATGCAAAGATGGTTCAACATGTCCAAATCTGTCATTGTGATACATAATTTCAACAGAATAAAGAACAAAAAGCATATGATCATTTAAGTTGATGCTGAAAAAATATTTGACAAAATTCAACGTCCCTTCAGGATAAAAACTCTCAAAAATTAGGCATAGAAGGAATGTCCATTAATATGGTAAGAGCCATATATTACAGCTGAGCAGATTATATCATATTGAATGGGGAAAACCTGAAAGCCTTTTCTCATAAATGTGAAACACAACAAGGATAGCCACTTTATCCACTGTTATTCAACATAGTACTGAAAGTTTCAGCTAGAGCAATCAAAGTAGAGGGAGAAATAAAGAGTATTCGAATTAGAAAGAAAGAAGTCAAATTATCCTTATTTGCAATTAATACAATCGTATATTTGTAAAAACCTATAGATGCCACAAAAATGTATTAGGACTAATAAACAAATTCAGTGAAGATGCAGGATACAAAATCTACATTAAAAATTAGTAGCATTTCTAGATGCTAACAGTTAATAATCTGAAAAAGAAATTTAAAAATAATCCTATTTGCAATCACCACAAATAAAATTAAATATCTAGAAATTAACTTACCAAAGAAGTGAAAGATTTCTATAACAAAACTTACAAAACATTGAGAAAAGAAATTGAAGAGGACATCAAAAGTTGAAAAGCCAATCCATGCTCATGAATTGGAATAATCCATACTGTTAAAATCTTCATACTACCCAAAGTAATCTATAGCTTCAATGCAATCCCTTTCAAAATACAAATGATGTTCTTCACAAAAATAGCAAAAAGATTTCTAAAATTTATATGGAACCACAAAAAAAAAAAAAAAACACACACAATAGCCAAAGCTACCCTAAGCAAAAAGAAGAAAATTGGAGAAATTACATTACCCGACATCAAATTATACTACTGAGCTGTATTACCCAAAGCAGCATTGTGCTGACAAAAAAAATAAAAAATATTTTTAAAAAGCAGATACATACGCCAATGGAACAAAATAGAAAACTCAGGAACAAGAAACAAATCCACACACCTACAGTGAACTCATTTTTGACAACCGTGCCAAAAACATACACTAGGGAAAAGATCGTCTCTTCAATAAATGGAACCAGGAAAATTGCATTTCCATATACAGAATAAAAGTTGACCCCTATCTCTTATCTTACACAAAAATCAAATCAAAATAAGTAAAGACTTAAATCTAAGATCTCAAACTATAAAATTTGTAAAAGAAAGCTTTAGGAAAAATGTCCCGGACATTGGTCTAGGCAAAGATTTCTTGACTAAGATCCCACATGCAAAGCCAACGAAAGCAAAAATGGACAAATGGGATCACATCAAGTTAAAAAGCTTCTGCACGGCCAAGGAAATTATTAATAGAGTGAAGAGACAATCCACAGAATGTGAGACAATATTTGCAAACTACCCATCTTTATTAGCTTGTTCTCACATTGCGATAAATAATTACCTAAGCCTGGGTAATTTATAAAGAAAAAAGGCTTAATTGGCTCATGGTTCTGCAGGATGTACAGGTAGCATGGCTGGGGAGGCCTTGAGAAATTTTCAATTGTGGCAGAAGGCACAGGGGAGGCAGGCACATCATATATGGTCTGAGAAAGAGGAAGAGAGCGAGGGGGATGGTGCCACACATTTAAAAAACAACAGATCTTTTGAGAGCTTGCTCATTATCATGAGAACAGCAAGGGGAAAATCTACTATCATCAAATCACCTTCCACCAAGCTCCTCCTCCAACATAAGCATTTACAATTTAACATAAGATTTGGGCAAGGACAACACATCCAAACCATATCATTCCTCCCCTGTGCCCAAAATCTCATGACCTTCTCACATTGTAATATACAATCATCACTTTTAAACAGTACCTGTGTCTGAACTCATTTTAGCATTAGCTCAAAAGTCTATGATCCAAAGTCTCATCTGAGACAAAGCAAGTCCTTCTACCCATCAGCTTGTAAAATCAAAAACAAGTTAGTTACTTCCAAGATATGTTAGGTAAATGTTCCCTTTCTAAATAGGAGAAATTGGCCAAAACAAAGGGGATACAGGACCCATGCCAGTCTGAAACTCAGCAGGGAAATTATTAAATCTTAAAGCTTCAAAATAATCTTCTTTGACTCCATATCTTACATCCAGGCCACACCGATGCAAGGGATGGCCTCCCAAAGTCTTGGGCAGCTCCATCCTTGTGACTCTGCAGGGTACAGCCCCCACAGCTGCTTTCACAGGTTGCCTGTGGCTTTTCCAGGTACACAATGCAAGCTGCCAGTAGACCTACCATTCTGGGGTCTGAATGACAGTGATCCTCTTCTCGCAGATCCACTAAGCAATACCCCAGTGGGGCTCTGTGTGGGGGCTCCAACTCCACATTTTCCCTCAGCACTGCCCTAGTAGAGGTTCCCTATGAGGGTTACTTCCCCTGCAGCAGACTTCTGCCTGGATACCCAGGCTTTTGCATACATGCTCTGAAATCTAGGCGGAGACTCCCAAGTCTCAATTGTTGCCCTCTGTGCACCCATAGGCTTAACACCATGTGGAAGCCACAAAGACTAATGGCTTGCACACTCTGGGGCAGCAGCCTCAGATTTATCTAGGGTCCTTCTAGTCATGGCTGGAACTGGAGCATCTGAGATGCAGGGAGCAGTTTTCCAAGGTTGTGCAGGGCAGTCAGGCCCCAGGCCTGGCCCAGAAAACAGTTCTTTTCTCCTATGCTCTGGGACTGCGATGGGAGGGGCTGCCTTGAAGTTGTTTGGTATACCTCCCCAACATTTTTCTCATCGCCTTGACTGCTAACCTTAGGTTCCTCTTTACTTATGCAAATTTCTACATCAGGCTTTAATTTCTCCCCAGAAAATCAGTGCTTCTTTTTTTTCTACCACATGGCAAGGCTGCAAATTTTCTAAACTTTTATGGTCTGCTTCTCTTTTAAATATAAGTTCCAGTTTTACATCAATTTTTTTTATTGTACTTTAGGTCCTGGGGTACATGTGTAAATCATGCAGGATTGTTGCAAAGGTACATAAATGGCAAGGTGGTTTGCTGCCTTCATCCCCCCATCACCTATATCTGGTATTTCTCCCCCTCATTATCCCTCCCCACCCTCCCCACCCCTGCTGTCCCTCCCCTAGCCCCCCGCCCCCACTGACCGCAGTGTGTGATGCTCCCCTCCTTGTGTCTACATATTCTGATTGTTCAACACCCACCTATGAGTGATAACATATGGTGTTTGGTTTTCTGTTCTTGTGTCAGTTTGCTGAGAATGATGGTTTCCAGATTCATCAATGTTCCTATGAAGGATGCGAACTCATTGTTTTGTATGACTGTGTAGTATTTCATGGTGTATATGTGCCACATTTTCATTATGCAGTCTATGGATGATGGACATTTGGGTTGGTTCCAGGTCTTTGCTATTGTAAACAGTGCTGCAATGAACATACATGTGCATGTCTCTTTATAATAGAACAATTTATAATTCTTTGGGTATATACTCAGTAATGGGATTGCTGGGTCAAATGTAATTTCTATTTCTAGGTCTTTAAGGACTTGCCACACTGTCTTCAACAATGGTTGAACTAATTTACACTCCCACCAACAGTGTAAAAGTGTTACTATTTCTCCACGTCCTCTCCAGCATCTGTTGTCTCCAGATTTTTTAATAATCGTCATTCTAACTGGTGTGAGATGTTATCTTTTTTGCTCACAAATATGAACAAAGGTTGCTAGAAGCAGCCAGGCCAGGTCTTGAACACTTTGCTGCTTAGAAATTTCTTCCACCAGATACCCTAAATCAGCATTCTCAAGTTCAAAGTGTCACAGATCTCTAGGGTGGGGACAAAATGCCTATGCTTGTTAATGCATAGCAAAAGTGACCTTTGTTCAAATTTCCAACAAGGTTCTCATCTCCATCTGAAACCATTTCAGCCTGGACTTAATTGTCCATATCACTATCAGCGTTTTGGTCACAATAATTTAACAAGTCTCTAGGAATTTCCAAACTTTTCCTTATCTCCCTGTCTTCTGAGCTCTTCAAACTGTTCCAGCCTCTGTCCATTATCCAGTTTTCAAGCTGCTTCCACATTTTCAGGTATGTTTATAGCAATGCCCCATTTCCCAGTACCAATTTTCTGTATTAGTCTGTTTAAACATTGTTATAAATACCTGAGATTAGGTAATTTCTACAGAAAAGATTAAATTGGCTCACAATTCTGAAGGATGTACAGGTAGCATGGCTGTGGAGGTCTCAAGAAGTTTTCTATCATGACAGAAGGTGAAAGGGAAGCAGGCACGTCTTATATGGCCAGAAAAAAAGGAAAAGAGAGAAAGGGAAGGTGCCACAGACTTTTTAGGAAACCAGGTCTTATGAGAACTCACTCTCGCAAGAACAGCAAGGGGGAATTGTGCCCCCATGATTCAATAACCTTTCACCAGGCCCCTCCTCCAACATCAGAAATTACCATTTGACATGAGATTTGGTCAGGGACAGAAATCCAAACTATATTGCCTCCTGGCAAGAGATAATTTAACAGAATATACAACTAACTCAAGCAACTCTATAGGAAACAAAATCTAATAATCTCCTTTAAAAATGGGCAAAACACCTGAATAGACATTGCTCAAGAGAAGACATACAAATGGCAAACATGCATGTAAAAATGTTCTTAACATTATTGATCATCGGAGAAATGCAAATCAAAAGTACAGTGAGATACCATCTCACCGGAATTTAAATGGTATATATTCAAAAGAAGGACAATAATAAATGCTAGTGAGAATGTGGAGAAAAGGGCATCCTCCTACACTTTTGGTGGGAATGTAATTTAGTACAACCACTATGGAGAACAGTTTGAAGGTTTCTCAAAAGGCTAAAAACGGAGTTATCATATGATCTAGCAATCTCGCTGCTGGATATATATCAAAAAGAAAACAAACCAGTATATTGAACAGATATCTGCACTTTTATATTTGTTGCAACATACAATAGCTAAGACTTGGAAGGAACCTAAGTGTTCATAAACAGTTGAATGGATAAAGAAAATGTGGTACTTATACACAACAGTGTACTATTCAGTCATTTAAAAAATGAGGTTCTGTCATTTACAACAACATGGATGGAATTGGAAATTATTATGCTATGTGAAATAAGTCAGATACACAAAGACAAATATCACATCCTTTCGTTTAATTGTGGGATCTAAAAATCAAAACATTTGAACTCATGAAGATAGTAGAAATATGGTTACCAGTGGCTGGGAAGCATAGTGGTGGACTGTGGGGGGTGGAGTTGGTTAACAGGTACAAAAAAAAAGTTACAAAGAATGAATAAGAGCTACTATTTAATAGCACAATAGGGTGACTATAGTCAATAATAACTTAGTTGTGTATTTTAAAAGAAATTAATGAGTGTAATTTGATTGTTTATAACTAAAATAATAAGTGTTTCAGGGAATAGGTAGTCCATTTTCCATGATGTGATGATTATACACTGTATACCTGTATCAAAACATCTCCTGTACTCCATAAATATATACACATACTATGTAAGTACAAAACTTAAACTTTTTTTTTAATTTTAATTTTAATTTTTATTCCATTTTAAGTTTTGGGGGTACATGTGAAGAACATGCAAGATTGTTGCATAGGCACACACATGGCAGCGTGATTTGCTGCCTTCCTCCCCTTCACCTATGCCTGGCATTTCTCCCCATGCTATCTCTCCCCAACTCCCCACCCCCTGCCGTCCCTCCCCTTTTTTCCCTCAACTGACCCCAGTGTTTGATGTTCCCCTCCCTGTATGCATGTGTTCTCATTATTCAACACTCGCCTATGAGTGAGAACATGTGGTGTTTGATTTTCTGTTCTTGTGTCAGTTTGCTGAGAATGATGATTTCCAGGTTCATCCATGTCCCTACAAAGGACCCAAACTCATCGTTTTTGATGGCTGCATAATATTCCATGGTGTATATATGCCACATTTTCCCTGTCCAGTCTATCATCAATGGGCATTTGGGTTGGTTCCAGGTCTTTGCTATTGTAAACAGTGCTGCAATGAACATTCGTGTGCATGTGTCCTTATAGTAGAACGATTTATAATCTTTTGGATATATATCCAGTAATGGGATTGCTGGGTCAAATGGAATTTCTATTTCTAGGTCCTTGAGGAATCGCCACACTGTCTTCCACAATGGTTGAACTAATTTACACTCCCACCAACAGTGTAAAAGTGTTCCTATTTCTCCACATCCTCTCCAGCATCTGTTGTCTCCAGATTTTTTAATGATCGCCATTCTAACTGGCAGGAGATGGTATCTCAATGTAGTTCTGATTTGCATTTCTCTAATGACCAGTGATGATGAGCATTTTTTCATATGTTTGTTGGCCTCATGTATGTCTTCTTTTGTAAAGTGTCTGTTCATATCCTTTGCCAATTTTGAATGGGTTTGTTTGTTTTTTTCTTGTAAATCTGTTTTAGTTCTTTGTAAATTCTGGATATCAGCCCTTTGTCAGATGGGTAGACTGCAAAAATTTTTTCCCAACTTTTAAAAAAAAACTTTAATTCAGGGAAGGAAGATGAAAGAAAAACATATAGATTTGGTCTTCATTCAATTATGTGACAATTTGAGTATTCTGTAGGTAAAAAATAAAAGCCCAGATCCTTGAGGAATCACCACACTATCTTCCATAATGGCTGAACTAATTTGCATTCCCACTTACAGTATAAAAGTGTTCCTATTTCTCCACAGCCTCACTAGCATTTATTGTTTCTTGACTTTTTAATACTTGCCTTTCTAATTGGCATGAGATAGTATTTCATTGTGGTTTTGATTTGCATTTCTCTAATGATCAGTGATTTTGAGCTCATTTTCATATATTTGTTGGCTGCATAAATGTCTTCTTTTGAGAAGTGTCTGTTCATATCCTTTGCATACTTTTTGGTGAGGCTGTTTGGTGTTTTTCCATGTAAATTTGTTTAAATTTCTTGTAGATTCTGAATATTAGACCTCTGTCAGATGGGGAGATTGTGAACATTTTCTCCCATTCTGTAGATTGCCTGTTCACTCTGATGCTTGCTTCTTTTGCTGTGCAGAAGCTCTTTAGTTTAACTAGATCCCATTTGTCAATTTTGACCCAGCAATCCCATTACTGGGTATACACCCAAAGGGATACATATCATTCTACTATAAAGACACATGCCTACATTATGTTTATTTCAGCACCATTTACAACAGCAAAGACATGGAACCAACCTAAATGCCACTCAATGATAGGCTGAATAAAGAAAATGTGGCGCATATACACTATGGAACACTATGCAGCCATAAAAAGAGTGAGATCATGTCCTTTGCAGGGACATGGATGTAGCTGGAAGCCATCATCCTCAGCAAACTAACACAGCAACAGAAAACCAAACACCACATGTTTTTACTCATAGTGGGAGTTGAACAATGAAAACATATGGACTCAGGGAGGGGAACAACACACACCAGAGCCAGTCAGTGGATGGGGGGCAAGGGGAGGGAGATCATTAGGATAAATAGAAAATCTATGTGGGGACTTAAAACCTAGATGACTGGTAGAATTCGGCTGTGATGAGCCCGTCTGGACCTGGGCTTTTTTTGGGTGGTAGGCTCTTAATTGCTGCCTCAACTTCAGACCGTGTAATGGGTCTGTTCAGGGTTTCGGCTTCTTCCTGGTTTAGGCTTGGGAGGAGGCAAGTGTCCAGGAATTTATCCATTTCTTCCAGGTTTACTAGCTTATGTGCATAGAGTTGTTTGTAATAATCTCTGATGATGGTTTGAATTTCTGTGGAATCTGTGGTGATATCCCCTTTATCGTTTTTTATTGCATCAATTTGGTTATTCTCTCTTTTCTTTTTTATTAATCTGGCTAGTGGTCTGTCTATTTTGTTGACCTTTTTTAAAAACCAGCTCCTGGATTTATTGATTTTTTTGAAGGGTTTTTTGTGTCTCTATCTCCTTCAGTTCTGCTTTGATCTTAGCTATTTCTTGTCTTCTGCTAGGTTTTGAGTTTTTTTGATCTTGCTCCTCTAGCTCTTTCAATTTTGATGATAGGGTGTCAATTTTTGATCTCTCCTTGCTTCTCATGTGGGCACTTATTGCTATATATTTTCCTCTAGAGACTGCTTTAAATGTGTCCCAGAGATTCTGGTATGTTGTGTCTTCATTCTCATTGGCTTCGAGGAACATCTTTATTTCTGCCTTCATTTCATTAGAAATGCAAACCAAAACTACATTGAGATACCATCTCACGCCAGTTAGAATGGCGATCATTAAAAAATCTGGAGACAACAGATGCTGGAGAGGATGTGGAGAAATAGGAACACTTTTATACTGTTGGCGGGAGTGTGAATCAGTTCAACCATTATGGAAGACAGTGTGGCGATTCCTCAAGGACCTAGAAATAGAAATTCCATTTGACCCAGCAATCCCGTTACTGGGTATATATCCAAAGGATTATAAATCATTCTACTATAAGGACACGTGCACACGAATGTTCATTGCAGCACTGTTTACAATAGCAAAGACCTGGAACCAACCCAAATGCCCATTGATGATAGACTGGACAGAGAAAATGTGGCACATATACACCACGGAATATTATGCAGCCATAAAAAACAATGAGGTCATGTCCTTTGCAGGGACATGGATGAACCTGGAAACCATCATTCTCAGCAAACTGACACAGGAGCAGAAAATCAGGCACCGCATGTTCTCACTCATAGGCGGGTGTTGAACAATGAGAACACATGGACACAGGGAGGGGAGCACTACACACTGGTGTCTGTTGGGCGGAAATAAGGGAGGGACAGCATGGGGAGGGCAGTTGGGGAGAGATAGCATGGGGAGAAGTGCCAGATGTGGGTGATGGGGAGGAAGGCAGCAGATCACACTGCCACGTGTGTGCCTATGCAACAATCTTGCATGTTCTTCATATGTACCCCAAAACCTAAAAAGCAATAAAACCTAAAAAGCAATAAAATTAAAAAAAAAAAAAAACCCTAGATGATACGTTGATATGTGCAGCAAACCACCACAGAACAAATATACTTAGGTAACAAACCTATCCATTCTACACTTGTATCCTGGAACTTAAAGTAAAATAAAATAATAATGATAATAAACATAAAAAAAAGAAAAAAAGCTCAGAAATGAACTTAATGCACTAATAAAAGCATGAACATAATCAACCAGCAAAGGATAACTAAAACTGCAGATTTGTGGAGTACAAGCACATCAACTAAAATTTCAATATATAATTCAAATTATGCTTGCTTATATTTCCTCTGAAATTATCTATAAATTAGTAATTGCTTATAATGTATTTTACTTTGGCTTGAAAGTTTGTTTCACCGAATTCACATGTCACTATTCACTCCCTTAGGTGATGATATTAAGAGACAGAGCCTTCAGAAAAAGATCAGATGAGGGTGGAGCCCTCAAAAATGGGTCTAATGTCCTTATAAAAGAATCCGCAGATGTCTAGCTAGCCTTTCTACCATCTGAGGAACAGCTAAAAGGTCCTGTCCCTGAACTAGGAATCTGGTCTTTATTGAACATTTAATCTACTGGTAACTTGATCTTGAACTTGCTAGCCCCTAGATCTGTAAGAAGTGAATTTTTGTTGTTTATGAACTGCCTAATCTATGGTGCTTTATTATAGCAGCCTAAACTAAGACAATAAATGCATTCTTGCACATTTGTACAATTTTATTATTTTCATATTTCTAAATGAATGTTTTCTTCAGAGAAAAATTATACTGGCTTTAAATCAGATTTGATATTATTTTGTTCATTTAATAACAAGATTATGTGAGACACTAATATATACATCTTATTAAATTAATATCATAAGCTTCAACGGGGGATTAAAGTTAATTTCAAATTGTTAACTAATTATTTCATGATTTTAAATTCTTTTTTAAGTGAGTTCAAACATTAAGAAATAAATCTATATCCATTAAAAAATAGAAAGAATGAGTAAGACTTACTATTTGATAGCACAATAGGGTGGCTATCGTCAATAATAAGCTAATTGTACATATTAAAATAGTTTAGGGATTATAATTATATGGTTTACAATTTGAGAATAAATGCTTTAGGGAATAGATACCTCATAGTAGGCGTATATATTTTAGCGGTGCATAAGATAGTTTGATACAGGCATACAATTCATAATAATCACATCAGCATAAATGAGGTATTTGTTATAGGAACACCCTACTTTTCTAATACCAATCTCTTTCTTGGTAAATTTTGTTCTGCTACAATATTGTACCTGAGACTAGGTAATTCATAAAAATCAGAAACTTTTTCTCATGGTTCTGAAGGCTGGGAAATTCAAAATCAAGACACCAGCATTTGATCTATTGAGGAGCTTCTTGGTGTGAATTCACATAGCAGAAGGCAGAAGAGCACACTAGTCAAATGCTCTGTGAAGCCTCTTTTAAATGGACCTTAATGTCTTTAATAAGAAAAGGAGCAGTCTTCATGGCCTAGTGATCTCTTAAAGGTCTCACTTCTCAATAATTTCCCAAACCTGATTTTCAGAGGGGGATGCATTCAAACCATAGCACTCTGGTAAAAGTCTTTAGGATCCTTTAGAAAATGCTGAGGGGAAGATGAATAGTATAAATTTTTGGCAGCGTATGGGAGTCCTTCCCGGAGAAGTCAGAGTCTCCCTTTTATTCAAGGGGTTCTGAGTCTGTGAATTGGATCAAGTCTGGAGATTAATTAAAGGGTTTGACTCTGTTTTTATGACTCAAGTTAGACTTTCTTTCACTTGACTAGTATTTTCTGCTCATGCAGATTAAATAAGAATGTAGTAGACTTCCTGTCTATTTCACTTTTGGCAACACCATGATCAACTAGTCAACACCATAAATCTATGAGTCAGACTCTTTTGCTTGCTACTTTGACTCTGTTATCTATTATGAGAAACATACCCCCACTGTCTTTAGCAGCTGAGTGTTGTCATGTGATCCCTGCCACCCAGAGATCTAATTACTGTCATCGCATTTAGTTTTCCCAATTTGGTGACTGCGGTCCCCTCTATGAGGTCTGTCTTACAGAGAAAATTGAACACAGAGCTGCTCAAAGATTTCAAGGCTCCTCTTACAAAGCTATTTCTTATAGTAGTGGTGAAAGATATGTCTACTGGAAACTCTCAGTGATGTTAACTAAGTCTTGATTTTATGAATAAAGGTCTAGTTTGCAATATGTGTAAGCTTTTCAACCCCTTTATCTACATTTAATTTAGGCAGGTTGGAAATTCCAAGTCACTCACTGTAGGCTATCTTTCGGTTCATGCTTCAGCCAACCAACCAAATAAACTGTGAAAGCACTTTATAACTCTACAGCATTTAATGTGGAATCTCTGCTTAATGAGCCCATATCAGTAAATTTGGTCTGTTCAAACTTTGTATTTCTTCCTCCATTATTCCACACCTTTAATATCCATTTCCACACATTTCCCCTGTATTTATGTCTATATAAATAGGAAAATTCAAGTAAGTTTTCTGCAGTGTAGTGTACTTCCTCAAGGGTCACACTTTGTGCCTTACTTTTCAGGGCCTGCTGGGATTGGAGTCTGGTTATAAACCTAGAAGCAGGTGAGGGCGGTGGGATGAGTTCTGAGAACAATCAACATTGTGTTACATGGCAACTGATTCCAGAGAGTTCATTATAATTCCCTCAGGCAATGCAGGACTAAATCCCTCAGAAAGGGGGAGTAAAGGCCACTACATCTTAGGGTGAGGAAGCCACTACTACTGAGACTGAGGTGGCTGCTTCCAACGGTGGCAGAAGTCTCTTCCATTGGCAAAGAAGACTCATCAAAATTGAGCTCATATTCTCAGCTATATCAGAGTCTTTTCACACTCTACCATTCTACCATTCAATGTCCCATTCTCTCCTAATCAAAGCCCTCACTTTAACAATAGACATGCTGTGAGGCTTTGAATTCAACTTGTATTGTAATTCACATGCTCAAAGGATGAGGTTTTGTATTTAATTTGATTTCCAGCAGTCTCAGTCAAGCAGTGACAGGCAATAAGGATCCTCTTCAGAGCACATATAAAAACATACAGGATATTTTTCTCAGTAATCTATGTAGCTTCCTCTTTTCGGTCTGCTTTGCAGAGTTTTCATATAAGTGTTTAAGCTGAAATAAAATATTTTCTAAAATAATCTGTTGCAATTATATTTCTTATGTATTTAAAGCCACTGTTGACTTCCTTCTCACTTACTCATTGTAATTTTTCTGAAATTTTCAATGCATCCCATATACTTATATTGAGATATTTTTACTTAAAGTCTAAAAGCAGCTCAGAAATATGTTTTTCAAGTGAATCTATTCTGTGGCTTCATAAAATTTGAAAGTCACAGAATTAATATGGACAGATCTTCCCAATTTTTTTTCCTTTTTTAATTTTAGGTTTTTTAGGCTATTGTATAAGTGTTTTTTTTTTTTTCTGAATAATTTTGAAAGGAATTGAAACCACTTAATGCATGACTGTCATTACTTCCAGAGAGTACTCAGATTGGTTTTGAGAAATAAGTTGTTTATTTAATTCTATCAGTGACTAATAATAAAACCCCCCAAATCATTTCAATTAATTTGTAATAAATGATTATCTAAAGTGTTATAGGCCATATGTATAGAATATTTATACTAGTGATAGACTAACATTTCTGAACAGCAATGAGCAACTTGAGATATTTTCTTCTTAATGAAACTAAGTATTTTATTAAAAACTAACTAAATTGAACAGTTAAGCTGTGCATCATGTAGAAATGCATACAAACACATTGAGGTGGACAAGTTACAAGTGATCACTAAATTGTCAAAAGTTTTTACTTTAAACCAAAATGCCTTCAGCTTTTGTTTAATAAATTACTAAAAACTGCTTATTCAAATTTTGAGAATAAAAATTTTTGTAAATCTACAATTCAAAAAAATAGAAGGTAAGAAAAAGTATGTATTTATTTCAGGATCAAAATATGAGATTATTCAATAATTTCAACACTCAAACAAATGCTGTCCAATGGAAATATGACAATTTTAGATCTTCTAGTAGTTACATTTACTTATGTAAAGGAAAAAAGTAAAAATTGTATTAATATGTTTTTGTTAACCCAGTATGTTTATGATATTATCATTTAGTAAATAAATATAAAATTATTAGTGAGAAACTTTATGTTTTTTACATCTTAAATTGTTAAAATCTGGTATTTTACAATTACAGCACATCTGTATTTGGATTACCAACCTTGCAGGTCCTTATTTGGATTTCCAACCTTGCAAGTTCTCAATAGCCGCATGTAGCTAGTGATTAATGTTTTCCAAAACGCAGTTCTAAACTACATAGTAAAGATAGACAGCAACATTTTTGCTGGCATAAATCAGCATGTGGAACACTGATATTCCTGAATATGTAGCATTTAAGAGATGTAATTTTTAAAACCTATTGATAAAATTTCTATCACAACTGTTAGAAAAACAAAACAAAATCGCCTGCCAATGCGAATTTAATTTTGAGTGGTAACTGTTACCCTAGTTTCTACAGTGTGGCCCTAATCAATTTCTGGCAAAAAACAAAACGGCAGGGCACTTTTATAAATAACTTAGAAAGTAAGAAACTTCCTCAAAATGATTTTATAATCTCAACCAATCCAAAGAGATTCTATATAATTTTAAAGAAATGAAATTGTGTAAGAAGTATTATTTAACTGACATATCTGCGATTTTCTTGAGCACGTGGTCAAACTAATCAAGGCACATTGTTAGACATGGAATGTTCTTGCTATGTACAGAGATAACTTTGATTTATTTATTTCTAACAAAGCTAAAAATCAAAGGAAAATATTTCCATTGATGTTAATACATTCTTGTGGTAAAGCAATCTAGCTCTAAATTAGAGATATCTAAGGTTAAATTCTGATGTTTTCAATTACAGAGGTTTTTCAAATTATGATGGGGTTACATCTCAATAAACCCATCCCAAATTAAAATATGGTAAGTCAAAACGCATTTAAAAGATGATAATCAGGATTGTGGATTGCAGAAGTCCTGACTCATGTGCACTGGCCATTACTGGATTGCCACCTTTGTGCTGAGCAATTGTCTTGTTTCACCTCAAGATTAATTGCCTTCTTCTTCTCACCAGAAAAAGCATGAGACACAGACGGCCATTTTGGACACATGATGCGATGCAAAAGCACAAAACACAATATCGAAAACCACTGGCAACAGAGTATGCTGTAGTGTACTGGTTATTCACCCTCATGATCACATGGCTATCTGGGAACTGTCACTATCAGCCCCTTCCCAGTATCACAACAGAGTATGATGCTACATATGGCTAGCCTGGGAAAAGATCAGAATTCAAAATGTAGTTTCTACTGGGTGTGTATTGGTTTCCCACTGTTATAAACTCAAAAATTCCTAAGTCAACCTATTCCAATTAAGGCTTAAAATATGACCCCACTTCCTCAATTTTTAAGATGAGAAAAAACAATACTGATATAATAGGATAATTATAACTGTAATTTAAAATAGATCAGCATCTGCATATAGAGCACAATGTTTGGCACCTGGTGAGCACTCACATTTGTGCATTAATGCCATATATGCAAACTTTAGTGGTAGTATTCTTATCAATATTATTAATTTTCATATTATAATTGATGCTAAATATTGTGTTTTCTTCTTGAAATTGATTATAAATTGTTTTCGTATTTGACATTAACCAGGTTAATTGCAGCCAACACAGAAACACAAATCAGTATTTCCTAGTTAGTGGTTCTGGCATATAACCACCTAGACAAATGTTTGGGTCCTTATTTTCTGTTACTCAAATTGTAGATGCATATTTTATATCCCTAGAATTAATTTATCCAAATTTAATTCTTTCCAAATGTATAACTCTTCCTTATTTTTGGCTTCCATAATTTTAATTAATTCTTTTCAATGTTACTTTCAAATACTAGCTGAAAGTATAACAAGTGCATGTGTTCTCTGACTTGTGTGTCTGTGTTGCTGCAATTAACCTGGTTAATGTTAGCATTCCAAAACTACTAAAAATTACAGTGAATAAAATAGCATGTTCCTACCAATGGGCTATAATAAATGGTTATAGACTGTCATATATACTTTCAATATTTCTAAAAGAATCCTGTGAAACAAAATATTGTGTATACAATTGTTGTTCATTTTCCACCTTTATTTCTTTCTATGGCTGAATAATATTTCATTATGTGAATACATAACATTCTGTTTAAATGTGTTTCAGTTGATTTACAATGAGTTGTGTCCATATTTTGGCAATTATAATTAATGCTTCTAAAACCACTTGCCTAGAAATTTTTGCATGAACGTATATTTTCATTTCTCTTCAGTATGTGTCTGGGAGTACAATTACTGGGTCGTATGCAAATGCCATGCTTAATTAACATCCTGAGAATTTGCCAAGCAGTTTTCCACTAGCAATATATGATGGTTTCACTTTTTCCACATCCACACTATTTTTTAATTGTAATTATCCTAGTGGGCATGAAGTGCTATCTCACTGTGGTTTAGATTTGCAATTATATGATGACTAATAATGTGAAACATCTTTTCATGTGCTTATTGGCCATTTTTGAATCCCATTTGATGAAATGTGTAATCAGAGTCTTTAATCATTTTGAATTGTGCTACCTGCTTCTTTATTAAGTTGTAGCTGTTTATATATTTTTGACATATGTCCTTTATGAGAAATATAACTTTAAATATTTTTTCTATCCTCTGGGTTGTCTTTTTCTTTCCTGACTGTATCCTTGGCAGCATAAATCTTTTAATTTTATTAAGTTTAATTTATCAATTTTTTGTTATTATTCATGTGCTTTTGGTGTCATTGCCTAACTCAATGTCATCAAAATTTACACGTATGTGATCTAAGGGTTTCATAGCTTTGTGCCTACATTTGAGGATTTGATCTATTTTGAGTTAATTTTTGTATATGAAATAAAATAGAGTTTCAATTTTTTTAAGATACTTAAAATTCAAATTTCAATTGTTTACTATCAGCATATAGCAATATGACTGACTTTTGTACACTGATCTTGCATGCTGCAAATTTTCCACAATGACTTCTTAGTTCTAAGAGTAGTTTTTGTAGTTTATAAAAAATGACTATAGGAATTATGTTGTTGATGAATAGAGACATTTTTTGTTTGTCTTCTTCTTTTCCAAACAGTATGTCTTTTATTTCCTTTTCTTGTTTTTTTGCACTAGTTAGAACTTAAAATATTATTCTAAATAGGTGTATTTAGGCTTGAGATCTACAATTGAGTTGTTTCCAATTTTAAGGAAAAAGCATTCAGTCTCTCACCAGCAATTGTGATGTGTAGGTAACGACTGGCTAACCATCAGCAAAAAATAACCAGATGATGACTACTAGATAACAATCGCTAACTATTGACTTTCTACAGGTAATCATTTTTAGGTTTAATTTCTCTTTTTCCTTAAACTATTGAGAATTTAGATCATGGTTGGACATTCAATTTTGTGTAATGTTTTGCCTTCATTTATTGAGACGTCCATACAACTCTTTTTCTTCTTTAGACTATTATACCATAGGCTGATCTTTAAAATAGTGAAAGTCTTATTATTTGGCTGGATCTTACTGTCGTTATGCATTAAAAGTTTTTTATATATTGCTGCATTCAATATGCCAGTATTTTGTTGAGATTCTCCTATGTTCCAGAGTATATTTATCTACCATTTTCTTTATCATAATATTGTATCATTTGTGTTTTAATTATCAGTGTAATGCTGGGCTCATAATGAGCTGGGAAGTATTTCTTTACTAGTTTCTGAAAAAGATATGTGGAATTTAATTCTTCCTTAAGTATTTGAAGATATCATCTAGTGAAACCTTCAGGATCTGGAGATTACTGTTTTGTTTCTTCTTTGTTTCAAGGTGTTAGATACAAGCTCTAATTATTTAAAAGATATGGGGCTATTTAGAGTTTTTATTCTTAAAATGAGTTTTGATAGGTAGTGTATATCTTGGAGCCACTTTATGTCCTCTATAGTTGTCAAATTTATGGGCATAAAGTTATTTGAAAGTTGTATTTTTTCAGTGTTGTTGAGGCCAAGCACCAAGTTTTCTCTTTATTTTCTGATATTGGTAATTTTAATGTTGTTGATTATTTTTTAGTATAGCTTGGACCTGACTAATTTTAATAATATTTACAGAGAGACAGATTTTTTGTTTGTTTGATATATGACACCTGTGTTTTTTGTTTTAATTTCATTGATTTCTATTTCATACCTTTACAATTATTATTAATTACTTGATTCCACTTTCTTTGTTTTGTTATTTACTTTAAAGATGAAGTCCTGTTACTATTTTAGTTAATTTTTTGATTTGTGCTATAAGCATTTATGTCTGTAAATATTCCTCTAAACACCGCTTTAGGTACATCAAAAAAATACTATGCTGTATTTTCACTTTATTTCAGTTCAAAATCTTTCTGTATTGTTTTTCGGACCTCCTCATTGGCTTATATACTATTTAGAAGTGTTTTAAAAATTTAGAAATACTTTGGGATTTTCCCATTCTATTTATAATATTGACTTTTAGTTTAATTCTGTTGTTGTCTAGGGCATGTGTGCATTATTCATATTATTTTAAATTAGCTAAATTGTTTTAATGGTACTGAATATGTACTGCTTGGTTATCATTGCTTTGAGAAAAATATATATTCTGTTATTAGTAGGAAGTGTCCTATAAATGTGAAATAGATCAAGGTAGTTGAAAGTGCTGTTGAGGTCATCTTTATCTTTACTGATTTTACCTAGTATCTTATTAGTCCAGCATCAACTCAAAAGTCTAAAGTCCAAAGTCTTATCTAAATCAGATATGAGTGAGACTTAACATGAGTGAAATTTCCTTCCAACTGTGAGCCTGTGAAATTAAACACATTACGTGCATCTGAAATACAATGATGACACAGACACAAGACAAACACCTCTGTTCCCATAGGAACAAATAAGTGAAAAAGCGTGACAGGTCCCAAGCAAGTCTAAAACGCAACAAGGCAAACAATATTACCTCTAACGGTTCCACAGTAATCTTCTTTGACTCAATGTCACTCAGGAGAAGGTCCTGCTTTCAGGACACATTCAGGAAAAGGTTATGCCACTGCATCTTTTCCCTAGAAAAGTTAGGCCCCCCAAGGCTTTATGCAGCGTCATCCCCACAGTTTTTTGGGAAAAGCCCACAACACAGATTATACAACTAGGGCTCTAACAGTCTGTGGTTTATGAGGAGAGGTCCTGCTACCAGGCTCAATCTGTGGTATTTTGTTATGAGAGTCCCAACAGATTAATACTGGTATGCATTCTGATGGTTGTTCTTTGACTTCCTGATTCAGTATTTACATGTCTGTTATTAATTTAGAAAAGTTCTCCAGTCATTTTTATTTCAAATATTTCTTCTGATCTTTTCCTCTCTTTCAGATATTCCAATTACATTTTGTAATTTTACCATGATTCTTTGATGTTCTTTTTTGGGTTGGTTTGCTTTGGTTGGGAAAAAGCAGCAAAGGAGAAAGGACTTACAGAGCGCCTACGTAAATTGGTTATGAGTAACCTATAAACAAACAAACTGCGGAAGGCTGCAGGAGGCCTCTGAGGAGGAAGGCCTCTTCATGCCTCATGTTCCGGTGCAGGGTGAACTCAGCTCTGTTACCATATACATTGTGCTCAAGGACGTAAAATCTTTTTGTAGTACTATGACGTAGACAGACTTGTAGGCTCCTTGTAAGGCCTGCGTTCCATCAGCTGCACATAGATAATAAGCTAAAGATAACTACATGTGCTTGCTTTGTGAAACTCCCAAACCACCACTGTTATCAATCCTTAATGATTCTTCTGCCTCAGCCTCCTGAGTAGCTGGGATTACAGGAATGTGTCACCCTACCCAGCTAATTTTTGTATTTTTAGTAAAGCCGGGGTTTCACCATGTTGACCAGGCTCGTCTCGAACTCCTGACCTCAGGTGATCTGCCTGCCTCGGCTTCCAAAAGTGCTGGGATTAGAGGTGTGACCCAATATGCCCAGACTGTTTTTTTTTAAGATGCCTTATTGTTAAAATATAAATTAATTGCAACTTGAGCTACACAATCTGTATTCCTCTGTTGTCACACCGCTATAAACTACCCGGGACTAGGTAATTTATGAAGAGAAGAAGTTTAATTGACTCATAGTTACACAGACTTAACAGGAAGCATGACTGGGAGGCCTCAGGAAACTTACAATGATGGCAGAAGAAGAAGAAAAATCAAGCATATCTTACCAGTGAGGAGCAGCAGACAGAATGAGAGCAAGGAGGGAAGTGTCACACTTTTAGACCATCAGTTCTCATGAACACTCACTCATTATCACAAGAACAGCATAAAAGAAATCTGTCCCCATGATGCAATCACCTCCCATCAGTTTCCTCTCCTGACACATGGGGATTACAATTCAACATGAGGTTTGGGTGGGGACAGAGAGCCAAACCATATAAGTATCCTAATAAAAATCACAGCAAACTAGTTTGTAAATATTGACACAGTAATTCCAAAGTTTATATAAAAATGGAAACTAGAATATCCAACACAATATTCAAGAAGAACTAAGTTGGAAGACTTATACTACCAATTTCAAGATCTACTCTAAGGCTACCCTGTATTGAAAAAAGCATAGGGAAAAAGATCAATTTAAAAGAATAGGCATCCCATATCTGGATCCACAAAAACATAGTCAAGTGATCTTTGATCAAAACCAAAGGCAATTAAATGGAGTAAGGATAGTTTTTTAAACAATTGGGGCTGGAAGAACCATACACCCATATGAAAGAAAAATAAAAAATATGCTCATGAATCTTATACCTTACACAAATACACACATACACACAGACACAATTCATAAAGGCTATGTTTAAAAGACACAGGCGACAACTGAAAAAGCTCTAAATGGATAATGCTGAAAGATTTCAGCAACAAAATAAATAAGGTTTTATTTGGTTATAACTGAAAGTATAAAATAGGTATTCATCAGTCCATAGTGACATAAACCAGTGATTAAATAAATATTTTGGGAAGAAGAACAGACATATATTCCAAGTAGAATTTCCAATAATTTAGGTAGATATTTCATGCATAGCAACTTTCTTCTAAATAATACAGAATGAACATAGAGAGAAAAAAATTAACTTTACAGTGAAGAGACTTAAAAACACTAACACAATCCAGGAGATTCAGGTTAATATTAAATGTGATAAGTCATATTGATAATGAAACAAGAGAGTTCCCTTATCGCCTTCCCTGGGCACGTGACAGAGGTGTACAGAGGTGTCGCTCACTTCTTCAGTGACAAGGCTGCTGAAATCTCTAGGGGGAGCATGCAGACAGGCAGGTGGAGAGGTTGTGGGGAGAGCTCTTGGGTTCCGAGTCCACGGCAGTGTCTAGAGTGAGTGTTTATGACTCCCAAAGCCCAAGTGGATGTGCGTTACAGTGTGTTCTTTCAGCTTTGCCATTTTCAGATGGCTGGTGTTAGTCAGCTCAGTTAGACCCTCTGCCTTATTGCAAGGGCAGAGGGCTTTATGTATCCCAAGTTCTTGCCCAGCGTACCATAAAAATTGTAACACAGGTGGGCTTGGAGGATAAGTGCAAGGTTTTATTGTTTTATTAAGTGGTGGAGGTGACTCTCAGTGAGGTGTGTGGTAAGCTGGAAGGGGGATGGAGTGGGAAGGTGGTGTTTTCCTGGAATTGGGGTGTCCAGAGGCCAGACTCTTCTGTGATTGCCCCCAGGAGAATGCCCCTCAGTGTCTGTGTTTTCCCACCATCACTGGTCTGCTATTGTCTGCTGGTATGTTCCTCTGCTCCTCTAGCTGTCCAGCTGCTTGTGTCTGCCTGCTAAGGTCTTGGTTTTTTATGAGCACAGGATGGGGGTGGTGTGGACCAAAGTGGTCGAAGAAAATGCAGCATTTGGGTGCAGAAACAAAAGTGCTTCTTCTCACGCTGGTTTGTGGGCACAGGTCCGAGGTGGAGCCCTCGAAAGGGACCCCACCCTTCTTTACCCAGCACTTCTCTGCCCCCTCTCATATAAATAGTATATGAATATGACGTGATGAGAATAGTGCTTTAGCACCATGGTGGCAAAAAGATATTGCTTCAGTCAAATCATGAGGAAAGCATCAGACAATCTTCAATTGAGGGACATGCTACGTAGTACCTGCCTATCTTCACAATGATGAAGGCCATAAAAATAAAAAAGAAAAGTCTGAAACATTGCCACAACCAAAGGAACCTAAAGAGACATGCATAACTACTAAATGTAATGTAGCATCCTAGATAGGATCTTGGAACCAGAAAGGGCAAATGAGAAAACGCATGAGGAAATAGAAATAAAATATAGATTCTAATTAGTAATAATAGTTTATCAGTATTGACTCATTCATTGTGACAAATGCACCATGCCATATACTATGTTAATAATAGATGAAAGTGGGTGTGAGGTATACAGGAGCTTTCTGTGCTACATTCATAATCATTCCTTAAATAGAAAATTGTTCTAAAGTAAAATAATTTGCAGAGATATGCTTCTCTCCAATCCTCCATCTAAGCACAACTATAAAAATAACACATGATACATCTAGAAACATCTAAGAGGAGAGCTCTGAATAATAATAATAAGGTGGCAAACTGCAGGGTTCCTTATATCCTCCCACTTAACAGAAAGAAGTTTCCCAAGTCCAGCATTTCCTGATTTCTAACAGCAGCAGTTGCCATAACAGGTAGTCTTATTCCTCTCCTAGAATAAAAGAGAGATCTCTGATGTCAGGAAAGCCTGACAAAGAGGAATTATTTTTGAGCCCTGGTTACAAGAGGAGGCCAGGGAACGTGTTCTTCCACGTTGATCCTGACAGCCCTCTCACTCATGAGAGATACTGAAATGAGCAGGCGGAACTGGCAAGAGATATCCGATCACAATGTGCTATCGGTTTCAGAAAGCCTCTTTATACCCACAATCCTCATATTCTTTTACCTTCCCTCAATGGGAGGCACTGAATGGCCAGGGTCCACCAGTAACCCAGCCAAAATAATGGTTCATCCAGGGATGCTCTAAGCCTCTTTATCCCAGTGTGCCTGAGCGTTCCCTTCTCTGCCCATAGGAATGCATGCATAACAAATGCCCTGGTTGAAAAGCTATTTTCATTTCTCATATTCAGAAGATACTCTGTCACAACAAGTACTTGTCAAGTAAAGCTTCTTTATCATTGCATGTTTGTCTGTGACTCTCTAACCCCTAGAGAGACATCCAGTAACTCAGCCTAGGGAAATCCCTTCTGTACCCTTAGTCAGTATGAGCAGTAACCAGTAGCCGCCATAGGAGCACCATATAAGCCATGTAGCTTCAAATAATACAACAATGACGCTGAAAGTCAAATCATCAATTAAATTACTGCTGACAAAAGTAATCTGGTACATGCATATGAAATTTAGACAGAGTGAATTCCTGCTAAAATAAAAGATTTAAATAGGCCGTAGTCTCCCAACATGGTAGACAAACAACAAAGAATCACACATTAAATCAAGACGTAAGAAAATAAATGGAACTGATGCCAACACTAAAATAAATTAGATCTGGGAAATACCTGACAAGAATTTTAAAGCAGCGATCTTCAAAGTACCTTATTCAACAACAATAAATATTATAAATATAAAAAATAACCAAATTAAAATTATAGAAGTATAATACAGTAAGTTAAAGAAAAAAAAACTTGGTGAATTTTTTTTTATAATAAATCTGAAAGATGTGAGGTAATATTTCCTAACAGTTTTAATTTGCATTTATCTGATAATTACTGTTGTTTAGCAATTTTTCATACATCTGTTGGCCACTTATATGCCTTCTTTTGAGAAATGTCTATTCAGGTCTTTTGCTCATTATTTAGGAGAGTTTTTTTTTTTTTCTGGTTATTAAGTCGTTTGGGTCTCTATCTATTTTGGATATTAGCTCCTTATCTGATGTATGATTTGCTAATGTTTTCTCCCAATCTGTGTGTTTTTTAATTCATTATCTTAATGGTTTTTCTCATCACATCGTACCCCATAAATATATACAATTAGGTGTCAATTAGAATAAGATAAAATTTAAAATAACTGGTAAACTGGATAAGACCGACGGTAGAATAAGTGAACTTGCGGACAGATCAATAAAATTAACTCAATTTGAACAGTGGAAATAGATGTAAGATACTAACAGAGCCTCAAAGTCACATGAGACAATACCAGATGATCTAACATTCATATAATCAACGTCCACAAAAGTAAGAGGGTGGAGCTCAAAGATAATTAAAAAAAAAAAAAGATGCTTGAAAACTACTCGTTTGATGAAAGACATAAACCTGCCTAATTAAGAATTTGAGTGAATCTGAAATAGAATAAACCCAAACAACTTTATGCCAAGACACACTGTAATTAAATTGCTCAAAACTAAAAGCAAAGAAAATACCTTGGACACAGACAGAAGGAAATGACATGGAAACTACAGGGGAACACTGTCAAATGACACTGAATTTTTTTTCTGAAATAATTGAGGGCAAAAGGAAAAGGCACAATTTTAAAGTGCTGAAAGAAATTTACTATCAATCAAAAATTTCATATCTGGCAAATTATTGTTCAAGCATCAAGTGGAAATAAAGACACTGTCAAATGAAATAAAAATTGTTATCAACATACTTATCTTTAACTATAATTCATAAAAATGTCTTCTAATGTAAAGCAAATAATAAAAGAAGCAATCTTCAAGCAGCAGACCACAACAAGAAGCACAAAAGAAATAGCAGAAATAAGGGTACAAAAAGAGTATTCATTTTGTTATGAATTTCCTAAGTTAACATTTGATAATTGAAAGAAAAGACCTACAGTATTTTAAATGGAGAAAGTGAATAGACCTTAATGGAAGTAAGATTCTTCTGCTTTGCTCAGTGTTAAAATCTTGCTCCCAATAGGTTTTAATAAGTCACCTAGGTGTACTATAATACCTCGAGCAATCACCATAAAAACACTACAAAACTGCTTACATTAGAAACCTGAGTATGTCTCAAATCAATAATCTATGTTACTGTCTCAAAATTCTAGAAATAAAGAGTTAAATAAATCTAAAGCAAGCATATATGAGTGTAAAAAAAATCATATCAGAAACCAATGATATTGGAAGCAGGAAAACAATAGGAAATAAATAAAACAAAAAGCTGGTTCTTTGATATTGTGATGCTATGATATTGTAATATTGCATAATTACTTTGCAGAATATTACCATTGATGGGTAAAAATCTACATGGCATACCTCTTTATTTTTTCTTAAATTGTATGTGATTATGTGTGAAATTACTATTATCTTGATAAAATTTCAACTATAAAAGATACTGAGTAAAAAGATATTTGAAATATAGGTAGAAGGCAAAAATATGCAGATACATAACAGATATAAAAATTAAATAGCACTTACAGTTTCAGGTCTGGGATGCAAAGAGCTTAGAAGTAATCACTCCCATCCTTACAATTAAAAACAAAAATAAGTGGAACTAACTGGAAATCAACTAATTTTCTTTAATTCACCAGAATATTGATATCACAGTAGAAACCATTGCTCCCCAAATGGAAGAAACAGACTTGCCGATACAGAGAATCACAAGTACCAAAGAAGGAGCCCTGGAGCAGAAAACTCCATAGGAACCAGTACCAAATAGAAAAATCTGAATGCTAATTGAAGACTTGATGGAGGCTCAGTGTGGACAACTCTAAGAGTTAAAAAAAAAAAAAAAAAAAAAAAAACTTCAAAGGGGGCCAGACTTTGCAATATCTACCGTTTTGTAAGTTTACCTCCAGGAGCTGTACCAAGTTCTCACAATGAAGATCCTTGAAAATTCTCCTCATGCTTCTGGTAGACAGAAAAAAAGAATTAACCATTTTAAAATATAATCGGAGCATTCTGTTCTTCTTAGAAAGGCTGGTTCTCAAGAGAAACTATTTACAAGAGAATGACTAACTGCAGGTTACAGTTACCAGAGCCTAACTGACCTGAAAGAAGAAATATACACTCCAGCCACAATCTAGTCTTCTCTGTAGGAGAAGATAAATAACCATTTACAGCCCCTTTTCATCATGCTGTCTCACCTAAATGATAAAACAAAACAAAACTTAAGCTGGGCGTGGTGGCTTACGCCTGTAATCCCAACACTTTGGGAGGCTGAGGTGAGCGGATCACCTGAGGTCGGGAGTTTGAGACCAGCCTGACCAACATGGAGAAACCCCTTCTCTACTGAAAATACAAAATTAGCTGGGTGTGGTGGCACATACCTGTAATCCCAGCTATTCGGGAGGCTGAGGCAGGAGAGTCACTTGAACCTGGGAGACGGAGGTTGCGGTGAGCTGAGATGGCACCATTGCGCTCCAGCCTGGGCAACAAGAACAAAACTCCATCTCAAAACAAAAACAAAGGCGAAAACAAAAACAAAACTTACAACTATTTTGGGAGGTCACAGCCCAGGGACACAGCGTCACTAAAAACCTGACACAAAATTATAGGACCATAGAACGATTCCCCTCTCCTAATACCTTACTACTATATAAATATATCTCCTGTATAATAACAATAAAGGAGTTATTAAGAAATAAGTTTCAGGCAGCTAGAAAAGGTGAGGGTTCTCAGTGGAATTTTCCTTTAATAAGAAGGAAACCTTGAGCCATTTCCTTTCTAACAGAAAGTGGCTTGAAAAACCAGACCAGCAAGCACTGATATGTAAAGGCCTGCAGCTAGAAACCAGTTCCACCCACCATGGTGGTTCTTGCCCTCTTCTTCTGTCTCCACGCGTGCCAGGTGTCACGGCTACCGCCTGTGCAAGACATCATGGAAACCCACATTTGCATATCAAAAGTCTAGGGTGGGAGAACCAATTGTTTCACAGGCTATGTGAACGACACACATGTTCAAGGCAATCACCTGAGCCCTATGTAAATCAAACATTGCCTCCTCCAGCATCCCAATAAAACCGACTGCTCTGCACCACACACGGTGTTTCTCCATTCGGAGCCTCGCTCCCTTTGTATGGGGGAGCTGTTTTTCTGCTTCGTTTCTTTATTCTTGCCTATTAAAATTTCTGCTCCTTAAAAATCACTCCACATGTGTCATGTCATTCTTCTTTTTTTTTTTTTTTTTTTTTTTTTTGAGACAGAGTCTCACTCTGTCTCCAGGCGCCAGGCTGGAGTGCAGTGGTCCAATCTCAGCTCACTACAACCTCTGCCTCCCGGGTTCAAGCAATTCTCCTGCCTTAGCCTACCGAGTAGCTGGGACTACAGGTGTGCGCCACCACACCCAGCTAATTTTTGTATTTTTAGTAGAGACGGGGTTTCACCATGTTGGCCAGGGTGGTCTCAATCTCTTGACTTCGTGATCCGCCTGCCTCAGCCTCCCAAAGTGCTGGGATTACAGGCTTGAGCCACCGCTCCCAGCCCATGTCATTATTCTTATTGGTGCAAAACAAAGGATCCTAGTGTTTCTCCAGTCATTGGAGCTGCATCATTTTGGTGCATTGGCTGGGAATCCAAGGTACAACATTCATTAAAGTGGTGAGTATAGAAGTGAACTTAAAAATCTGTACTATCATTCTGAGGCCCTCTTGGCCTCTATTTTAAAATCAAAATCAAACCAATTAACAGGAATCCGTTAGCTGGTTAAAAATACACTTATCATGGCTGCAGTTGTAAGGACTGGGATGTAAAGCTTGCTGGTGAGAACATGGAAAACCCTCCATTACCCGTGGGTCATTGAGAATGCTGACCATGTTTTGACTCAGTTTCTTTTCGCTAATAGTCCTCTGGTGATTACACGATATTTCTAAGCCAACAGGGCCACCTACTGAAAAATAGAAATCCTTTTCATAAGACACATGTGTTGGTTTTCTGTGGTACATTGCAGCCTTCCAATTTTTCCTTTTTATGCCTTTCCACCAGAAACCAGGCTTCATGCTGCTTCTGTGAACAGGAAAAATTCTGCTTTAAACTATTAGGAGTAAAATGTCCTCTGCAGCCAAATTTTAGTCCCGATACTGTCCGATCAGCAGGAAAATTGTCATTGGGTCTCCATGTCCCTTTAAAGCACCTATTCTGTCTCTGATAAAAATGGTACTTAATTGCTAAGAAGATTTTAAGCGCAGAAGTTAATCAGAACCGTTTTTTCTAAGGGGAAACACTTTAGTGCGAGCCATAATAGCAGGCAATCTAGCAAATTTCCTCCATTAAAGGAGCCTTGCCTTTTATATAGTCTTTCCTAAGATCCATTTTTTGGGAGAACCAGGCAGATCACATAGGTTTAGGAAGTCAAAGGGGAATCACACTGGGCAGATATCCTACGGTTGCATGGGCAGAGCGTGGTTAGTCCCATCACTTAGTTCATCCAGTTCTATGGCTTGGAAGGCCACACTTGAAACCATGAGTGGCACATTTAACAGGCTGCTGGGACCCAGGAAAACAGTCAGGAGGATGCTCCCACAGTCTTCTTCCCCACCCTGGGTTACACATCAAGGAAGGAGGCTAAAAAGATGCTCTTATTCTTCCTTCTCTTTCTAGATGGGTAACAGATCATCTTCAGCTTTCACCCCTCTGCAGTGCACTCTGAAACACTGGCACGTCTTTATCCTCACGACTTTGAAGAGAAAACCACTCATTTTCTTTTCAACAAGGGCATGACATTTTTACTAAACCTTTGCAAGCATTATAAGATCAACCCAGTTCTTTTAGCAGCCATGACAGGCAAGCCCACAGGGAATAGTTTCCCAGAGCTAAAGCAGGTTTTAGAGGAGAAATCCAAGACAGCTATTGAATATCCCAACCCTTCCATTTTCCCTCATTCAGAACCCCCTCCAATTGTACCATAGCTCCTCCAGTTCCACCATCTCTGGTATAACCCACTTTCCCCACTTCTCCCTTACCTCTGCGGGAAATGACTGATGGAAATGGTGCCATGAGTGTTCAATTTCCCTTCTCATTATAGGACCTTAGGCAAGTAAAGGGAGACTTAGGCTGATTTTCTGATGGCCCTGATAGGTATATAGGAACTTTCCACAATTTAACTCAGGTATTTCACCTCACATGGAAGAAGTTATGCTGCTCCTAAAAGAAATGCTCACTGAAGCTGAAAAGTGGGCAGCTCTGCAAGCAGCAGATAATTTTGGAGACGAGCAATATATCCCTATAATAAACCAAAAGAGAAGTAAGCAGATAGGGAAAGTGAAGAAACAGCAGAAACACCATTCTCAATTGAAAAGAACGCAGTTCCCCTTGACAACTTTGATTAGGACCCCAATAGCTCTGCAGATGAATGAAGGAAGCACTTTTTAATATGTATTTTAGAGGGCCTACGAAGAACTAAGGCCAAACCTCTTACTTATTCTAAACTGTCTATGATAAACCAAAAGCCAGATGAGAATTCTGCAGCCTTTATGGAAAGGCTGAGAGAGGCAGTAATAAAACACACCTCTCTATCCCCCGATTCAGACAAGGGACAGCTCATCCTCGAGGACAAGTCTGTTATACAGGTAGCTCCCAATATTGGAAGGAAACTACAGAAGCAAGCTATAGGACCAGCTAACGCCTTACAGAACCTCCTGAAGGTGACCACTGCGATCTTTTATATTAGGGACCAGGAGGAGGTCCAAAAGAAAAAGAGAAAGCTCAGGAAGAAGACAGAGGGGACAGAGGCTCTAGCAGCAGCTTTACAGGCTTGCAAAGTCCATGATCTCCGAGGTGCATCTGCTAGTTGCTAGCAGTGTGAGGCCAGGGCTTTTTTTTTTTTTTTTTTTTTTTTTTTTTAGACAGTCTCGCTCTATCGCCAGGCTGCAGTGCAGTGGTGCACTCCCAGCTCACTGCAACTTCCGTTTTCCAGTTTCAAGCAATTCTACTGCCTCAGCCTCCTGAGTAGCTGGGACTACAGGCACGCACCACCACACCCTGCTAATTTTTTGTACTTTTAGTAGAGACGGGGTTTCACCACGTTGGCCAGGATGGTCTCGATCTCTTGACCTCATGATTCAGCCACCTCAGCCTCCCAAAGTGCTGAGATTACAGGCGTGAGCCACTGCACCCAGGCCAGGGCATTTTAAGAAGGAATGCCCAGGTAGCAAGTAGAAGCTACCTCAGCCCTGTCCAGCCTTTGGCAGGGACCACTGGAGATGAAACTTCCCCCAAAAACAGAGGTCACTGGGTTCAGAACCAGTTTCACAGATGGTCCAGCAAGACTGACGGGTCCCAGGGCTCAAACCCCCAGCTCCAGCGATTCAGACAGCCGTTACAGCACAGAACCCCTGGCTGATTCTGGAACTTGAAGGAAGGAAAGTAGACCTCCTTCTAAACACTAAAGCTGCTCTCTTTTCTGCTCTCTAATTTTTCCATAGCATGACTATAAGGGATAACTCAGGAAAATCTCTAATCCAGTAATTTTCTCAGTCTTAGTTGCAGTGAGGAAGACCCATTGTTTACACATGCTTCCAAACCATTGTCTGGAGTCAGAAAAGTCTCCAAATAACCTTAGGAAATAATTTAACTGTACACTCCACACATATGATCAGTGTCCTCTAGAGGGAGCTCTTAGCTAACAACAGCCAGTAAAGCAAGAAGTACATAAGGCAGGATTAGCAGTAGTCACTATAAATAATGTTTCTTCTCAGGCATAGTGCTCAATTAGCTGAACTAATAACTCTTACAATAGCCCTTGAATTAAGCAAGGGAAAGATAGCTAACATTTATAATAACTCCACTTAGGCTTTCTTAGCTCTCCATGCTCATGCTGCCATTTAAAAGGAAACACATCCTCTTATCATTAATGGTTCTCCTATAAAATATAACCAGGAAATTTGGTATAGGAAAAGTCTCACCTCCCTCCTTCCCTATGTCAAGCTGGGAAGGGTTTTGCACTGTTTTTCTTTTAACGCCTCAGCAGTAAATGTTATAGTAATCAACTCCTACGCTGCACTCAAGTCAAGAGCTGAAGAGCTGGGGGAGCAACAGCCCAAGGGAATGCCCTGAATATCAATGTGGAGACATAGAAAATCTTAAGCTGAAAAGCAAAAAAGTTAAGTAATTGGGTGAGGACTACTCATCTTAGTCCCACTACTATCTCACCAGATAATTTTTTTTTATTTCTGCCCTTTCCTCTAGAAATTTGCCACCAAATATTAGAACTTCTTTATAACGCATATTGGCAGGGAGATTTTAATTATTCATAGAATTGCATTTGTGACTTTCTAGATCCCTAAAGGGAAATGTTATATCTTGGCAAGTCAAGTTTTAAACGGAAACTATTTACTATCCCACTCTTGTGGGAATTGTTACAGTCACGCCACTATTTGCAACAGAACTACACACTTTGGCACCACAATGTGGAATTCTGGTTGTAAAATTCTAATTGCTGTAATATTTTGCCTAATCCTTATCCTTATAACAGGATTAGCAATTGCAGAAAAGATTAATCAAGGTTATTTTGCCTATAGCAGGAATAATAGTTACAGATGAGAAGTAAGCATACAAGTTTTACTATCATTAAATTTGATAGGACTTTTTATTGAAGATTGGTAACAAGGTGCACTCTAAGCTATGAAAAGGTTATGAAGAAAGAGATTTTATATAAGGAAAGATTTTTGCATGGCAAATTCTTATCCTAAAAGGAAATGATTGGTCGTTTAAAGGAAGATGTTTAGGACAAGTCAGAAAGTTTGAGTATGATGTAAGAGGGTCTGTGAAAGTCATGAAAGAATTTAATAATTAAAGGAAAGAATTGTCAAGATTAACACTAAAGTTTTTTTAGCCACCCAATAATGTATTTCTTCCAATCATATTTCAAGATATAAAAATAGCCTAAGTCCAAAATTATTCTCTAATGGCAAGTCAAGGGGGAAACGTATGCTTTTCTCAAGGAAAATGCTACGTTTATATTAAAGTTTCTGCTAATATACAGCATCCTCTAGTGGAGGCACGTGGGTATTACAATCCGTTGGTGTAACTAATATATCCTCTACTGTCATAGTTACAGTCTGTAGTACCCACACTAATAGTGATAATGTTAATACTCATATGCTATCCCCATATTTTAAATTTTCTTGTAAAATTTATCTTTCTCCTAGAAGCAATCAAACACTAAATGTTGCTGCAAACCAAACCACTCATGGACACACCATCCTTCTGAGAACCCTTAGCTCAACCTCAGGAGGAGGCCCAATTGCTGTTCCCCCACATGACACCCCTTTTCAGCAGGATATAGACAGAAAGAATTCGCATCCAACACCTCCTAACAGAAGTTAGGTTTACTTTTCCAGAGGGGGCAAATAATACAGAAATTATTAAAAAATAATTTTTAGGTAGCTTGAAAGGGTGGAGGTTCTCAGTGGAAGTTGTCTTTAATAAAAAGCAACTCCCACACAATTTCCCTTCCCTTGTCCAAGAAAGTGGCTTGGACAACCAGACTAGCAAGCATTAATATGCAAATACCCAACATGGTGGTTCCCACCCTCTTCTCCTTGTCACCGTGTGTGCCAGGTGTCATGGCTGCCTCCAGATAATACCACGCACGCAGCACATTATGGTGACCCAAATTTGCATATTAAAAGGCTAGGGTAGGAGGATCAGCTTTTTTGGATCTCCGTGAATGACACATCTGGTCAATCCAATCCCATGGGCCCTATGCAAATCGAACACTGCCTCTTCCAGACTGCCAATATAACCAACTGCTTTCCGCGGCACGTGGGGTTTCTCCATTGGAGTTGCCCTCCATCTGTACGGGGGAGCTGTTTTTCTTCTTTCTTCTTTCTTGCTTATTAAACTTTCTGCTTCTTAATGCCACACGATGTGTCCATGTCATTAATCTTATCGGCGTGAGAGAAAGGACCCTGGTGTTCTCTAGTCGTCAGAGCCATATCAATAAGAGGGGAATGCTACTGGAAATACTGCACATTTCTAAAATGTATTTAGGAAAATCCAAAGACAAAAGGGAAACAAACAATAAAAAAAGCAATAGATGAAATTTTAGCCTCTGAACCCTATAACTATAGCAAACAATTGAAATAGCCTAACCACTGGACAGGTGTATCAAAAAATAATAGATGTCGGTGTGGATGTGGTGAAAAGGGAGCACTTCTACAATGCTGGTCAGAATGTAACCTAGTACCACCACTATGAAAACAGTGAGGAGATTCCTTAAGGAACTAAAAGGAGACCTACCATTTGATTCAGCAATCAAACTACTGGGTATCTACCCAGAGGAAAAGAAGTTACTATACAAAAAAGATACTTGCACAGGCATGTTTACAGAAGCACAATTTGCAATTGAAAAATATGGAACCAGCCCAAATGCCCATCAATCAACCAGTGGATAAAGAAATTACTACTTATCCATAAAAAGAAACAAACTAATGGCATTCACAGCAACCTGGATGGAACTGGAGACTATTATTCTAAGTGAACTAACTCAGCAATGGGAAAGCAAACATCCTATGTTCTCACTCATAAGTGGGAGCTAAGCTATGAGAATTCAAAGGCATAAGAATTATACAATGAACTTTGGGGGCTCCGGGGAAAGGTAGGAAGGTGATGAAAGATAAAAGACTACAAATTGGGTTCAGTGTATACTACTCGGGAGATAGGTGCACCAAAATCTCACAAATCACCAATAAAGAACTTACTCCTATAACCAAATACCACCGATTTCAAAAACCTATAGAATAAAAAATTAAAAAAAAAAACCTTAAAAAAGAAATGAGCCAGATTGACTTATTTATGTGGTAAATTAAACATAACATAAAATTTTCTTTTTAATCATTTTCAAGTATATTGTTCAGTGATGTTAAGTGCATTCAAATGATTATGCAATCAATACCACCATCCATTTCCAGACCTCTTGTATTTTTCCAAACTGAAATTCTCTACCTATAAAATCATTACTCTCCGTATGTCTCATCCCTCAGCATTTTGTAACCATCATTCAACTGTCTATAAATTTTACTAATCTAGGTACCTCAAATAATTGGAATCATAAAGTATTTGCCCTTTTGCGACTAGATTATTTCCCTTAGCATAATGTCTTCAGGGCTTACCCAAGTTGAAGCACGTGTCAGAATTTTTATTATTTTTAAGACATTTTTTCATACCACATTTTGTTCATCCATTAATCTTTCAATGGACATTTGCATTGTTTTCACCATTTTGGGTATTATGAATGTTGTTGTTATGACATTAGTGTATTAAGGTTTGTTTACATACTTGAATTAAATTCTTTTGGTTGTATATGCAGAAGTGGAATTGCTGAACGTATAAGTGTCTGTTTAATTTTTTGAGAAACAGATCGTGTTACTGAATATTATAATATTTTGGTCGGGCATGGTAGCTCACACTTGTAATTCCAGCACTTTGGGAGGATGAGGCAGGAGGATCATGAGGTCAGGAGATCAAGACCATCCTGGCCAACATGGTGAAACCCAATCTCTACTAAAAATACAAAAAAATTACCTGGGCATGGTAGTGCATGCCTGTAGTCCCAGCTACTCTGGAGGCTGAGGCAGGAGAAATGCTTGAATCCGGGAGGAGGAGGTTGTAGTGAGCCAAGATTGCGCCACTGCACTCCAGCTTGGTAACAGAGTGAGACTCTGTCTCAAAAAAAAAAAAAAATTATAATATCTTGAATATTATAAAACTTTAATGAAAACTATTTAATATTTAATGAAACATAAATAGTGTTTTAGAACAGATACAAGTGGAAGCTGAAATTTTGTTTCATAAAAGAGCCTTTTAAATCAGTGGGGAAAGATATGTTAGTCAATAAATAGTTTCAGTATATATTTTTAGAGCAAAGAAGGACTTCTATTTGATCATTCAGATTGAAAAAAATGCCCAGTTAAGAAAACGTTTTAATGAGACATTTGGCACCTTTTGATAATGTTATGCAAACACAAAAGTGAGTTTTAGAATAATCTGTGAGGAAATGCCTTTCCAGGAATATGAGGTATATATTATCAATGTTCATTAATATCTGAGTGTACTCGTCTAGTTACACAGTTTGGTTGCACTTCCCTAATCTACTGAATTTAGGTGAGACCATGAAAATTATTTCAACAAGCATATGTGAATAGAAACAATTATAAAGGAAAATCTGTCTCCAACTATCCTTTCTTTTACCACTATGGTTGGTGATATTCTAAATGGTGGGACCTCATTCTGCCTGGGATTTAGAATTGACATGTGTAACAAGAAATAAATGACACTTGTGGTTTGATTCAATGAAGTTCAGAGTTTAACACTCTACTATCACCATGTCTATGCTGACTAATAATCACTTGACATGTAACAGAAACAATCAAGAAACGGTACTGATCGATTTATGCTTACAATTAAATCATTTTTCACATGTACTGTCATAAAGAAATCAAACTAACTAATAGAAACAGAATAAGGCATATTTCCTGCATTTTTGCTAAAAAAAAAAAAAAAACCTTTCATTATTCAGTAAGAAAAAAGTAGAAAATTGAGCAAAGGGCAAAGTTTACATAAAAAGTTACATAAATGACCAATTGGCATGTATCAATACTCAGAACAATTCAAAAAATCAACTTTGGGATATCTATGGAAGTCTATAGTTTACTAAAAAGATTGACAAAGAATAAAAAGTTTACTGGAAAAAAGTATCAGAGTATGCATTTACTGTTGATGCAGTCTTTATACTGGAGCATGTAAATATGTCTGTCAAATTTTATAATGTTCTGTTCTTGACAAACCAAATTTATGTCTAAGAATAAATGTTATCACTCTAGTCACAAAAATACAGAGAGGTACATGCTCATCAGATGGGCTTTGACAAAGTAATGGCGTAGGGATAGGACAAGGTGATACATTACCATCAGAATACATAAGGCCTTATATCTATACTATATGGAAAAATATCCAAGAAACATTTTTAAGAAGAGGAAATTCTCATAATTTGGTGGACTACATAGCATCAACTCCCTCAAAAATAGTGAAGCATTTCCTAAAATTAAATGCATAGCTGAGCTTATGAGAAATAAGGGAAATTCTTAGTGACCAGATAAAAATAAGGGACATGAAAACCAAATAAGCTAGTGACTTGACACGCAGATAATGGGAATATGAGAAAGGGGAATACAAAAAATCTAAGACCTCCTATTACAATTTCAGCATTGGAATGGGAGATAAGGTTTTGTATGCATATGAAGTGGGGAATCAACACACGTTCCATTGCACAAGGTTGAGTCTCAAAATATTATATTCCCAGTAAAGAGTGAAAAGAGTGAATTACAGAGAAAAAAAAATTCAACCATTAGACACATTAAGAGAATATAGAATCTCCTCTATGATTCTGAATATGAGAAGAACAAATTTTCAATTGGGAATTCATAATACATTTAAGCCATATATGAGTCTTGTATTTCCATTTGTATGACACATACAGTTTGTTCTCTGACTACTATTATTTGGAGAAGAAAAGTATAAGACACATAAATTTAAAACCCCTTGTAAATAGAAATTTAAGACCATACTTGCAAATTACTCACGAGTCAAATAAATAAACATAATAAAAATTTTTAAATATTTTAAATTAAATAAATTAATGCATATAAACACTTGTGTATTGTAGCTAAGAATATGCCAAGGCAAAATTTAGGGATGAATGTTTCTACTAGCAAATAAGAAATGAATTATGGATCCAAATATAGGAAATAGAAAGAGAACAACAACAAAAGTCATAGAAATACATAACAATGTTAAGATTAAATAATAAAGAAAAATAAAATAAACAATAAGGAGATGAAAAAAAGACCCAAAGTTGATGCTTTGAACACACTAACAAAATCAGAAATTAAAAAAACAAACTTCCTTAAAATGCATTAAAAATATGAGAAACCAATAAATTTCTGTGAGATTAAATATTTTAGAAATAGACATACTACTATGCATACCCCACTGGTTGGTAAATAAAGTGGATAAGTTTCCAAAATGAATGAAGCATATCCAAACTTTCTCAGATGGAATGAATAAACATAAATATTTTTTAAAATAATACATTAAATAGACTGGGGGTGGAGGCTCACACCTGTAATCCCAACACTTTGGAGGCCGAGACTGGTGGGTAGTTTGAGCCCAAGAGTCTGAGACCAGCCTGGGCAACATGGCAAAAACATATCTCTACAAAAAATACAAAACGAGTCAGGCATGGTAGCATGCACCTGTAGTCCTAGCTACTCTAAAGGCTGAGTTGGGAGGAACACATGACATAGGGAGGTCAGGGCTACAAACAGCCGCGAGTGTACCACTGTACTCCAGTCTGGGTAATAGTCAGACTATGTCTCAGCTAAATAACTGAAGAAGTCAAAATCAACCTCCTCTCCCTGTCTCTCTCTATAAAACAAACTATGTTGCTTGAACATTTTAAGAAGAAAGCTTTACCATATTTACACAGGAAAAAATTATAATATTATTGAAATTATATCAGAAAATCAAAAGATACTGTGCAAATCAGCTCTGATACCAATATAACTTTGATACCAAAATTGGAACAAGAAACTTCGATCTTGAAAATATAAGATGAAATCCACTTATGAACATAAACTAAAAATTTCTAAATAAAATATTTTTTAACTTAATTCAGAGAATTTATGAATGTTTTCATTTTAGAAAAAGTTTTAATGTAAATCATAACACTAACAAGTTATTTTACATATATAATGTTTGTGCATAAAACTTCTTAAAATGTTTGTGTAAACACACAAATTAAAAAATACAAATAATTAGAAAATAGGCATTCTTTTATTAATATATCACTGTTTTATTAATATGTCACCAAAACATTTAACTTAATTGTTATATAGTATATTTAAGGAATGAGACAGAAATACTTACTATCCCAATACATATTCAACATTAACCTGGTTATCCTGAGCAGTTTAGTAAGACAAGACAACGAAGAAAAACAGCCTAATCTTTTTGGTTACTTTTCCATCCCTCACCAGGACAGCTTCACATTTTCAAAAGTAAGACAAAAGCTGTCATTGTTTTTAGATGGTCTAAATGTCTACACAGGAAAGCAAAAAGAATATGTGGGCCAGGCATGGTGGCTCACACCTGTAATCCCAGTACTTTGGGAGGCAGAGGCAGGAGGATTACCTGAAGTCAGGAGTTCCAGACCAGCCTAGCCAACATGGTGAAACATCCTCTCTACTAAAAACACAAAAATTAGCTGAGCGTGGTGGTGGGCAGGCACTTGTAATCCCAGGTACCGGGAGGATGAGGCAGGAAAATCGCTTGAACCCAGAAGGTGGAGATTGCAATGGGCTGAGATTTGCACCACTATACTGCAGCCTGAACAACAGAGGGAGACTCAAAAAAAAAATAATTAATTAATAAAATAAAATAGGATGGATTAGCTATTTAAATTTATAAGGGAACAAAATTATACTTATGGAAAAAAGGTAAAATTAAATTTCTACATTATTGTTTTATAATGATATATGATATCTGACATATTACGTTTTCCAACCAGTTTGTTAATTTTTAGAAAAGACCCCTGCTGGGATTTCCATTGAGATTATGTTGAATGATGAGATGATTTCCATGATACTGAAAAATTTTTTTTTAAATAACATCTTCAATCTGAAGACTGTAATATATCTTTCATGACAACATCTTGTACTTAGGTTTTATACATTTCTGTGAAGTGTTTTGGAAATTTTAGGCTTTTATGAGAATGTCAGTAATTTTTAATTATGTTTAAGCTGTTTGTTTCCAATATATAGAAATAAAATTGGTTTTAATATTTTAATCCTGTATCAGTTTTGCAAGATTCACTTTTTAATTCTGACAGTCTATTATAATTTTCTACATAGAGAAATATGTGCCTATGAATAATGAAATTTTATTTATCCCTTACAAATTTCTACAACTTTTATTTCTCTTTTGCACTTTATTGCATTGGTCAAGGCTTTGAGTAAAATATAAAATTAGGATGACAAATTCACTCCAATTTGCTGGGCACTTTCCAGGTTTTCTCACTGAAAGCCCCAAGCACTGGCAAACATTTCTGTCTCTACAAAATTGAACAGGTTAATCACTCTGTAAGAGATATGTTGATAAGAGACATTTATGTCTGTTTTTGTTCTCATAGCCGAAAATTTTTAACATTTTACTATTAAACATAATCCGTGGTTTTGGTAGAAACTTTAATCTAGTAAAGAACTTTCTCTTCTATTCGTAATTACATTTCTTAAATCTTAAATGATGTTAGGTATCATCAAATAATTTTTCTGCACTCATTGATATAACCAAACAATTCATATTTTTTTCTATTAATTTGGTACTTTGATCAGTTTTTGAATGTGACACCAATCTTGCTTTCCCGCCATAAAATTTGTGTGTCATATTATTCTTTATAACTATCACTGGATTCCAATTTGCTACTAATTTGTTTAAAAGTTTGCATCTATATCCATAATAGATTGGTGTGCAATATTTTTTGTATTAATAATCTTCCCCAGTTTTGATGTATACATTATGCTGACTCCATAAGACAATGTGTGATATATTCTCTCTTTTTCTGATATCTGACAATGTTTGAGTGGCTTTGTTTTTAACTTTTTACATATTTGATTGAATTGATTAGATATTCCACATTGACAGTAGTTTGCTTCAGTAGAAAGTATTCATTTGCAAATAAAATATTTTTAGTCCATATGGAGCTTTTTAAATTTCATGTGTTCATATTGACAACTGTTGTTTTTCAACCACTCTGACTATTTAATATATAATATCACATCCATTGGCTCAACTCTTTTTTTTTCCCTTTTTCTTTCTTTTTTTTTTTTTTTTTTTGAGACCAGTCTTGCCTTTGTCGCCCAGGCTGGAGTGCAGAAGCGCGAACATGGCTCACTGAAACCTCCGCCTCTCGGATTCAAGAGATTCTCCTGCCTCAGCCTCCTGAGTAGCTGCGATTACAAGCACTCACCACCATGCCCAGCTAATTTTTGTACTTTTAGTAGAAACAGGTTTCTCCATGTTGGCCAGGCTGGACTCCATTTCCTGACCTCAGATGATCTGCCCACCTCGTCCTCCCAAAGTTCTGGGATTACAAGTGTGAGCCACCAAGCCCGACTGACGCTTTTTTTATAATATACTCTTAAGATGTTTTGATACCTACAAGTTATGCAGTAAAAACACATTCCTGATTTTGTGTGCATTTGTCATGTAATTCTTTTTTCTGATCAGTTATGCAAGTGTTTTTACTTTTATTAGTTTATACCCCCAAAAATACCTTAGACATGGCTGATTATCACTGTTGTATATTTGCATGCTAGTTCATTGTTTTCAGTTTCTATATCTTCTTTCTCCTTTGAATTTAGTTGTATGTTCTTTTACTAATGTCATAAGGTGAATACCTAATGTTTTAAGACAGATAACTGTATTTTTTTCTACATAAATGAATTTAAGACTGCAAAACTTCCTCTAAGCACATATTTTAGCTGTGTCTCACTGACTTTAAAATGTAGGATTTCCATTTTATTCAGTTCACAATGCTTTATATGATTAATTATGATGTATTCTTTTATTCATAATATAACAGAGTATTTGATTTTCTAAAAGATTTAGATATTTACCAGTTCTCCTTTTGTAATTGACTATTAGTTTATTTTTATTGTAGTAGGTAGGAAAATGGATTGTAGATAGTATCAATCTTACAAAATTTGCTGAGACATGTTTTCAGCCCAGCATATGGTTAAATTTGGTAAAAGTTCTATATCCACTGGACAATAATACGTATTTTGCAGCTATTTGGCAAAACAGCATTATTCATATCAGTATCTTTTTATTAAAGTCAAATCTTCTGCATTCTACCAGGTGTTTTTTGTGTGTTTTTCTTATTAGACATCCAGTCAGCTATATTAAAATTCTCACTATGAATATTTGTCTAAATTGTCATGTTTCTGTTAAATCTTGCTATGTATTTTATAATTTAACTTGGTAGCTCTTTGTGGCCTTCAAAGAGACTGTGTGTAGTTTTGAATTGTTTTCTAATTGTTCTCAGTAGAAAAGTTGTTTTGGAATAGCATACCCTGCCACTATCATAAGAAAAGTCAATTTAGTAGTATTTATACCTTTTTCATGTTTGCTTTAAAAATATTTTGAAACAGTTTTGTTAATTAGTTTACCTTCATATTGTAAAAAAATAATTTTCACAACAAAATTTTCTGGAAAAACTCAGAGCTTTTGTTTCCTCTATTTATTTATCTCATCATCATTTTTAACTTTGGGGGCATAAATAATTTCACCATATTTTTGTTAAAAACGAAGTTAATTATAATATCTGCAAAAATCATGGCAGTTTTAACACTGCTCTTCTCATATTCTAATATCTAATTTTGTCTTATTACAAATGATATCTCTTAAATAGTAGATATGAATTGTAATTATTCCCTTCTCTTGACTTTAATGAGGATGCTTCAAGTGTTTAATCATGACGATTAACAAATTACTTTTTTTTTTTTTTCCCATTTATTTATTTTATTGCATTTTAGGTTTTGGGGTACATGTGAAGAACATGCAAAATTGTTGCATAGGAACACACATGGCAGTGTGATTTGCTGCCTTCCTCCCCATCACCTACATCTGGCATTTCTCCCCTTGCTATCTCTCCCCAGCTTCCCACCCCCCACTGTCCCTCCCCTATTTCCCCCCAACTCACCCCAGTGTGTAGTGCTCCCCTCCCTGTGTCCATGTGTTCTCATTGTTTAACACCCGCCTATGAGTGAGAACATGCGGTTTTGATCTTCTGGTCTTCTGTCAGTTTGCTGAGAATGATGGTTTCCAGGTTCATCCATGTCCCTACAAAGGACCCAAACTCATCGTTTTTGATGGCTGCATAATATTCCATGGTGTATATGTGCCACATTTTTTTTTATTATTTTTTTTTCTAGCCCTAGTTGACAAGTTCTTATTTTTTAAAATCATTTGTTGGTATTGTAATGAATAACTTTTCTATGCTATTCAAAAAATAATGTATTTTCCTCATCAGATTTTATAAGTTCAATAAATTATATCAATGTTTGAAATCATATTAAATTTATTTCTAATGCAGTATTCAACTTTAATTGGGAGTCTGAGGAAGATGATGGAGACAAGAACAGGTTAACATGCAGCTCCCACTTGGATGGACAAAACGTGTTGAGACATACGCTGTGAACTTTTGCTCCAGGAACAACTGCATAAACATACCAGGAAAACTGAAAGAATTCACAAATCTTTTGAAATTAGGAGCCTATCACTGCAAATTCAGTGAGACACAAAAAACAGAGTTTCCAAAGTGTGGCGGGGGCGGAACCTGCCTGCAAACACAAATTTCTACTGGCAAATTTGAAAATCCAGATCATGGGAGAAGAATTTAACCTTAGACAGAGCTGAAATGGATTAAGAGAGGTATGCAAAACATAAAAGTAGAAGCAACAGTGGTTGAAAGAGTCTTATAAGCACTGAGAGTCTCCAGCATAAGCCCAGGGAAGTCATTCCTGACTATATCTCACAAGGGCCCTTGGGGAAGCCAGTGGAATTAGCGAGTGGTCACAGGTGAAAAAAGCTTCCAACCGAATTTTGTAATAATTTCAACTGTGCACAATTTTTTGAGCAGAATCCAGAGAGTGAACTGTAACTGCTACAGAAACCAGCACAGGAGTCACCGTGATTGCTTTTTCAGTGGAGAAAAAGCAGTCGAGGCCTGGATCAAGTTCTAAGTGGGCACTACAGGAGTAAGACTGGCTTTGCCAACTTCATGGGAGTTGTGTGAGTCCTTTTACTACTGGTAATCTCCCACTTTTCTGGCAAACTACATTGCACAGCAGAGGCAGCCATAATCCCCTGAGGAACATAACTCCATTGACCTGAAATGCCCTCCATTCCCTACTGTGGCCACAGAAACCCCTGGAGAACAGACATACTTAATCCTGCCTCCATCTGATGATATTTTTCTACCGCCCCCTTATAGTTAAACACAAAAGACTTAAACTGTTGGAAGCTTTATGGCCCCTCCCATCACCTGAGAAACCAGAATTATTACTCTGGCCAATGTTGGGCAAGCTTATATACCCCAACTACTACCTCAGCTAGTACCTTCTTGAAAGCACCACCTCCTGGCTGGAGTCCAACAAATTCAGGTCATTTCAGCAACTCATGACAGAATCACCCTGCTCCCAAGAAGGAGCTAACCACAGCTAATTCTATTGCCTGCAAAATCCTGGCTAAGCAGAGCTCCTGAGCATGTGTACCTGACAACTTCACAGTTAGCATAATCAACATTCAAGAAAGCCATCCCACTAAACCAAAGACTCTAACAGTCCACTTCACTTCTTTGTCACCTTTACCAGAGCAGGTGCTGGTATCCACAGCGGGGAGACCTGAAGACAGATCCCATCACAGAACTCTTTGCAGATATTCCCCAGCACAAGCCTGGAGGCTGATAACCCTGCTGGCTGGTCAGACCCAGAAGAGATATAACAATCACTACAGCCCAAGTTTTCAGCAAGCCCCATCCCTTGGGGAAATGAGAGAGCACCACATCAAGGAATCAGCCCATAAGACAAAAGACTCTGAATAGCAGGATTTGAGTTGCAGATATTTCCACTGAAATAGTCTGGCAGTATGAGAAGAAACCACAAAAGCAATTCTGGTAATATGACAAAACAAGGTTCTATAACACCCACAAAAGATCAAACCAGCTCCCCAGCAAGGGATCCAGACCCAGAAGAAATCTCTGAATTTCCAGATAAATAATTCAGAAGGTTGATTACTAAGCCTACTCAAAGAGATAACAGAGAATGATGATAACTAACTTAAATAAATTTTTTAAAATACAGGATATTCATGAAAAATTCTCCAGATAATTAGGTATCATTAGAAAACTCACAACTTATGGAAATGAAAAACACACATAAGGAAATACAAAATGCAGTGGAAACGTTTCAAGACTAGACTAGGACAAGTAGAAGAAAGAACGTTAGAGCTCAAAGACAAGGCTTTTGAATTAACTCAATTAGACAAAGACAAAGAAAAAAGAATGATTTAAAATAAGCAAAACCTTGAAGAAATTTGGAATTATATTTAATGGCTGAACATAAGAATAACTGGTGTTCTTACGGAATAAGAGAAATCTAAAAGCTTGGAAAACTTATTTGAGAAAATAATTGAGGAAAACTTCCCTGGCCTTGCTACAGACCTAGAAATCCAAATAAAAGAAGCTTAAATAACACCTGAGAATTTCAATGCCAAAAATTATCACCTAGGCACATAGCCATCTGGTTATCTAAAGTCAAGACAGGAAAAGAATTCTAAGAGCTGTGACACAAAAACATCAGATAACCTATAAAGGAAAATGTATAACATTAACAGCAGATTTTCAGCAGAGACCTTACAAGCAATAAAGAATTAGGGCCCCATCTTTAGCCTCTTGAAACAAAATAATTCTCAGTGAAGACCTTTGTATCAAGCAAAACTAAGCTTCATAAGTGAAAAAAATAAAAAAAATAAACATTTTTTTCAGACAAACTAATGCTGAAAGAATTCAACAAAACTAAGCCAGCACTACAGGAAAACCTAAAAAAGACTCCCACATCTTGAAACAAAACCTTGAAATATAGCAAAATCGAACCTCAATAAAGCATAAATTTTACAGGGCCTATAAAACAATGACACAATTTTTTTGGAAAAGCAACACCTAACATAATGAATAGAACAGCACCTCACATCTCTATGCTAACGTTGAATTTAAATAGCCTAAGTGCTCCACTGAAAAGATACTGAATGGCAGAATACATAAAAATCCATTAACCAAATATATGCTGTTTTCAAGAAGCTCACCTAACACATAACAACTCACATAAACTTAAGGTAAAGGGGTGGAAAAAAACATTTTATGAAAATTGAAATGTAAGCAAGAGTATCTATTCTTATATCAGACAAAACAGACTTTAAAACAGCAGGAAAAGACACACAGTGACATTATGTAATGATAAAAAGACTAGTCCAACAAGAAAATACAACAATTCCAAATATATATGCACATAACACTGGAGCTCTCAGATTTATAAATTGATTACCATTAGACCTAAGAAATGAGATAGATGGCAATACAGTAATAGTGGAGAACTTCAACACTTCACTGAAAGCACCAGACAGATCTCAAGAGAGAAAGTCAGCAAAGAAACAATGGACTTAAACTATAGACTAGAACAAATCAACTTACAGATATTTACAGAACATTCTACCCAACAACTATGGAATATACATACTTTTCTTCAGCAGATGGAACATTCTCCAGGATAGGCCCTATGATAGGTTACAAAACATGTCTTGATAAATTTAAGAAAATTATCTATCCTCTCAGACCACAGTAAAATTAAACTGGAAATTAACTCCAAAGGGAACCCTCAAAAATATACAAATACATGGAAATTAAATAATATGCTCTTAAGTGGTCTTTGGATCAACAATAAAATCAAGATAAAAATTTTAAAATTCTTTTAGCTTAATGATGATTGTGACACAATCTATCACAACCACTGGGATATAGCAAAAACAGTGCTAAAATTAAAGTTCATGGCATTAAAAGCTTACATAAAAAAAGTCTGAATGAGCTCAATTAGACAATTTAAAGTCATACCTCAAGGAACTAGACAAACAAGAATAAACCAACTCAAACCCTGTAGAAGAAAAGAAATAACAAGATCAGAGCAAAACTAAAGGAAATTGAAACAAAAATATACAAAAGGTAAATGAAATAAAAAGCTGGTTCTTTGAAAAGGTAAACAACATTAATAGACGTTAGTGAGATTAACCAAGAAAATAAGAGAGATCCAAATAAGCTCAATTAGAAATGAAATGAGAGATATTACAACCGATTCCACAGAAATACAAAAGAATCATTCAATGATACTATGAATACTTTAATGCATACAGACTGTAAAATCTAGAGAAGATGAATATATTCCTGGAAATATATAACTCTCCTAGATTAAATCAGGAAGAATTTGAAACTCTGAACAGACAAATAACAAGTCATGAGATTAAAACAGTAATAAAACAATTGCCAATAAAAAAAGTTCAGAACCAGATGTATTTACAGTTGAATTCTATCAGACGTTCAAGGAAGAATTACTACCAATCTTACTGAAAGTATTCCATAAGGTAGAGAAAGAGGGATTCCTCCCTAAATCATTCTATAAAGCCAGTATTACCCTAATACCCAAACCAAGATAGGACATAATAATAATAATAGTAACAATAATAACTACAGACCAATATCCATGATCAACAGGATGCAAAAATCCTCAACAAAATACTAGCTAACTGAAATCAACAGAATATCAAAAAGATAATATACCATGATCAAGGTGGTTTTATACCAGGGATGCAGAGAGTTTAACATACACAAATTGTGATACATCCCATAAAGAGAATGAAAAACAAAAGTTATATGATCATCTCAATAGACACAGAAAAAGCATTTGACAAAATCCAGCATTTCTTTATAAATAAAACCCTCAGCAAAATAGGCATAGAAGGGACATACCTCAAGGAAGTAAAAGCCATCTATGACAAACCCATGGCCAACATTATATTGAATAGAGAAAAGTTGAAAGTATTGCCCCTGAGAATTGGAAGAAGACAAAGATGTCCACTCCTAGCCAGAGCAATCAGAGAAGAGAAAGAAATAAAGCCCATCTAAATCAGTAAAGAAAAATTCAAACTATCACTGTTTGCCAAGGATATAGTCGTTTGCCCAGAAAACCCTAAAGACTCACCCAAAAAGCTTCTAGATCTAATAAATGAATTCAGCAAAGTTTCAGGAAACAAATCAATTGCCACAAATCAATAGTGCTGCTATTCACCAACAAGGACCAAGCCTAGAATTAAATCAAAAACTCAAATTCTTTTACAAGAGCTGCAGAAAAAAAATTACTTAGAAATATACCTAACCAAGAAGGTGAAAGATCTCTGCAAGAAAAATTACAAAACACTGCTGAAAGAAATCATTAACAATGCAAACAAATGGAAACACATCCCAGTCCCATCGATGGATGGAATCAATATTGTGAAAATGACCATACTGCTAGAAGCAATCTAGAGATTCAATGTAATTCTCATCAAAATATCATCATTATTTCTCACACAACTAGAAAAAAATCCTAAAATTTATAAGGAGCCAAAAAAGAGGTCACATAGCCAAAGAAACACTAAGCGAAAAGAACAAATCTGGAGGCATCACAATACCCCACTTCAAACTATACTACAGTGGTATAGTTACCAAAAGAGCATGGTACTGGTATAAAAATAGGCAGATAAATCAATGGAACAGAATAGAGAAGCAAGAAATAAAGCCATATACTTACAGCCAACTGATCTTCAATAAAGCAAACAAAAACATAAAGTCGGGAAAGGACACCCTATTCCACAAATGCTTCTGGCATAATTGGCAAGGCACATGTAGAATAATGAAACTGGATCCTCGTCTGTCACCTTATATAAAAACTAAATCAAGATGCATGAAAGGCTTAAATCTAAGACTTGAAACTCCAAAATTCTAGGAGATAACATTGTTAAAATTGTTCTAAATGTGGATTTAGGCAAAGAGCTTTTGAGGCCAAGAACCAAAAATCACACACAACAAAAACAAAAATAAATAAATGGGACCTAATTAAACTAAAAAACTTCAGCACAGGAAAAGAAATCAACAGAGTAAGCAGACAACCCACAGAGTGGAAGAAAATATTCACCAGTGATGCATCTGACAAAGGACTAATGTCCAGAATCCACAAGAAACTCAAACAAACCAGCAAAAAAATAACACATAATCCCATCATGAAGTGGAAAAAGAACATGAATAGATAACTGTCAAAAGAAGATACACAAATGCCCAATAAACATATCAAAAATGCTTAACATCCCTAGTTATCAGAGAAATGCCAATTAAAACCACAATGAGATACCGCCTTCTGCAAGAATGGCCGTCAAAATTTAAAAAAGAAAAATAGATGTTGGCATTGCATGTGGTGAGAAGGGAACACTTCACTTTCACACTGCTGGTGGGAATGTAAACCATTACAACCACTATGGAAAACAGCATGGAGATTCCTTAAAGAACTAACAGTAGAACTACCATTTGATCCAGCAAGCCCCCTACTGGGTATCTACCCAGAGGAAAAGAAGTCATTATATGAAAAAGACAATTGCATAAGCATGTTTATAGCAGCACAATTGCAAAAATACAGAACCAGCCTAAATGCCCATCGACCAACGAGTGGATGAAGAAAATGCAGTACGTATACACCACGGAATACTACTCAGTCATAACACAGAACAAAATAGTGGCATTCACAGCAACCTGGGTGGAGCTGGAGACCATTATTCCAAATGAAGTAACTCAGGAATAGAAAACCAAATATCGTATGTTCTCACGTCTAAGTGGGAGCTAAGCTATGAGAATGCAAAATCATAAGAATGACAAATAGACTTTGGGGGCTCACGGGGAAGGGTGGTGAGGGTGGGTGATAAAAGATTACACATTGTGTACGGTGCACACTGCTCATGTAACTTGTGCACCAAATCTCAGAAATCACCACTAAAGAACTTATTAATGTAAACAAAAACCACTGTGACCCCCAAAACTGTTGAAATAAAACAAAATGATAATGCTCAAAAGACAATGCAAAAAACCTTTAATTAGATTAAATCAATTGATTTTATTTGTAATATTATACTCTTATTTTTGCCTAGCATGCAGAAATAAAATAGATTTAAAGATAGAGTTTTGTTATTATTGGAGCTGTAATCTTTTCAGTTGGGTAGCAAAGTGTTCCGCCTTTTTCTCTTCCTCTTTTTCTGTATTCTAGAAACAGAAAAATTGGAAAAATTTGTTCTCTGAGGATTAAATACCATTTGGCTACAAAGCCATCTGGCTTTAGTTTATTTTGGCAGGCAAGTATTGCTTACAATATTTGTGTTCATTTATGGTTATTAAATTCTTATGATTTTCTTATTGTTATTAAATTACTTTCATTAATTCATTTTTATAATACTTAAAATAGGTTTAGACTTTTTGAACTTTCTACAGAATGTATTTCATAGCATTCTTATATGTTTTATCTTCTTTTGATGTTTAATAACATTCTTAGCATTTTAATGCTATAAATATATATATATCATTTTTGTTATTTATTTCACTTTCATGTTACCTTATTTTGCCTTTGTTTACAAGTAAAAACTGTAAACAATATTCATAAACTCCAGAGTTTCAGGATCATTTTTACTCCCTACTTCATTAATGTTACTTTAGTATTTTTCATCTCTATCAATTTTGAGATTTTTGTTCTTTATGAAAAGTGGCATTTTCTCAAAAATAAAGATGCTTGTTGGCTAAATTAGACAAATTAAGAACTTGTTATTTTCTCTGTTATCCATAAAATCTCTTACAGTAGGAAAGTATAATACAGAATTGAATTACTTTAAAGTTTAGGTTGATCAAAAGGTGAAAGCCTTAGGTATATGGAATGACATTATTCTGCAGAAGAGTAAAGTTTTCTACTAATTTTTAGTAAGACATAAATCTGCCGGACATGGGGGCTCATGCCTGTAATCCCAGCACTTTGGGAGGTTGAGGCAGATGGATCACCTGAGGTAAGGAATTCAAGACCAGACTGACCAATATGGTGAAACCCTGCCTCTACTAAAAAAAAAAAAAAAAAAAAAAAAAAAAAAAATTAGCTGGGTGTGACGCAGATGCCTATAATCCCAGCTACTGAGGAGGCTGAGGCAGGGGAATCACTTGAACCCAGGAGGCAGAGGTTGCAGTGAGCAGAGATCCCGCCATTGCATTCCATCCTGGGTAACAGAGGGAGACTCTATCTCTAAATAAATAATATAATACATATCTCTAAATAAATACATAAATAAATCCACTAGGTAATGTTGGGAGAGAATATTCAACACAATATAGTGTATCATTTTGCTATACAAACACCATTGATTCTCTTTTTAGCAATGCATGTATTTTAAGAAAATGAAATTAAGAAAAATATTTTCTTAAACTGTCTAAAGTTAAATAATGCTTTGATGACCTTGGGTAATGGGCATTCTTAATCCAAGAAGACAATAGAAACTCTAAAATTCTTTAGAAAAATTATGTTTAAAATTAAGATCCCTTAAAAATCTTGATAATGAAATATACATGTTTTGCTGAAATTTAATATTTCTGACCAAAACAATGTAATTGATAATATTTCAAAATTAAAATTATTTATATAGAAATTATTTTTATAAATGTGCTTGTAATAATAAATAAAATTAAAACTTAATGAGATAAGATTTTAAAGTGCTTGGTTTGCCTATGAATAATTTAGAAAAATATATTTGTAGGCAATTTTTCCATAATAAGAAATATTTATTTGCTATATATTTTTGAAAATTGTCATCATGATATTTAACATGTGTATATTACATACAGTCATGAGAAATACAATTAAGTCTTTAGGAAAGAAATGTTCAAAAAAGCATCACAATAACTTAAGTTTGAATTTTAAACATGTTGATTTAAGTAACCAAATTTAAATTTGCATTTATACAGTATAGATTCTACACAGGTTTCTAAGTATGTGACATCCCAATATTCCCCGTTTAAGTCTTGCAAAATATGTATTCTTGATCTTCAATTATTATATTCACTTTTGTATCCTATTCTTGATTTAGTAGCATAAAAATAATAAAAATTATTTAAGCAAGAACAACTGTCATGCAGAATCCCAGACAAGCTGTAATTTTAACATAACAATTTAGTTAAATAGAGCTTAATTAATTCACTGTTGATCATTTGTATTATAATAGGGTCACATTTTACTAAAGTTGCTACAAAGGTAAGGAAACACTGTATCTAGGTAATTGGAGCATTTACCTGAATTTTTTTCTGCCTTTTCTTTTTTTTTCCCCCCAAAGTGAGGTCTTTAATTCTTATTTCAGATTACAAAATCTGATTTTACAGGATGATTTTTAAATTGCATTTTAGGTTTTGGGGTACACGTGAAGAACATGCAAGATTGTTGCATAGGTTCACACATGGCAGCGTGATTTGCTGCCTTCCTCCCCTTCACCTGTATCTGGCATTTCTCCCCTTTTCATTATTATGTTGAAGATGAAATGGCCTTATGGGTAAAATAAGTCAATCAAGATCAACTACTATGCATTTCTTCAGTTGTAAACTGAATCAAGTTGAAGTGAATTCATCAGATTATTGTATTTAATCTTACAAAAGTTTCTAAACAATATTTTGTATTTGAAAAAAATTGAAACATATTGCTATAGAAGTTTATTTCTAAAAGGAATATAAAAATACCTCTATTAACAATATATTAAATATACTTTGATTTTGTTGTCTATCCATTAAGATTTTTCTTAATTCTCCACTTTAGAGTGTGTATCTCTTGTCATATCATTCACATTCACTTGAGGTTAATTATTACATCCCAAACATCAGAAGTATATTCATTTACTTCCTTTAATAATTGTCTTTCCAGTAGGCTGCGAAATCCATGAAATCAAAGTACATCCTGTTAGATCATAATGGTAAGAGCCTGGGCTCTGGTGCCTGCCTACCTAGTTTGTATCCTAGCTATACCATTTGTCAGATATGGAAACTTGGACAAGTTATTTAAACTTTCAGTGTCTCAATTCCTTATGTGAGAACAAAGATATACTACCTCATCCTGAAAGAGTTGTGAAAATTTAATAAATATATTTAATGCTTTAAAAATGTTCAACACAATGTAAGAACTATATAAATATTAACCATTATTTGCCGCTGTAGTCTTAACTCTTTTTCCCAATGTCTAGTAGAATGTTTGACACATAGAAGCATTTAATGAACATTTGTTGAATAAAGGCATGACTGAATAAATACATGAATATTCAGCACTTCTAATTGTGTATTAGTGATGGTGCTTCACAAAGAGGGAAAGATTTAGTCTAATAGGTGAAACAGACACATGAATAGGTTGAACAGTAAAAGGAAAAAATAAAGAATTACAATAAAAGTTCTATGATAACACATCAGAGAAGATGCTATCCCTACCTAGAAAAACAGGAAAGTTCTTTGGACAAATATAGTAGTGGTATAGTAGATGAAGAACCAGACTAATATTGAAAAAACCTAGTTTTAGTAGACATTCTGCACTTTCTCTTTGGAAATTTATCAATGTTAGGAGATTTATTATTTTTTATCTCTCTAGTTCACTGTGCAAGTAATTTTTATTATCCTACCTAATTGGAGGAGGGCAGGCATCGAGAAGAGAAATACTTGTGGAAAGTCAATATACACTATAAAACATTATATAAGCGTAAGATTTCTTTTGTGGTGGTATAAATGTTTATACAGCAAAAACGTGCTTCAGCTGGCTGAAGAGCCACTACATGTTCTTTTCAACCTCTGTTTTAAAAGCATGCTAAATACGATAACAGCCAATGTTTTCTTATTTCATAATTTTGTCACTCTTCGTTCATTCTTTAACTTCTTCTTGTGAATCTGTCTTTATTGGAATTCCAAATCAAATTACTCAAGAGAATAACTCCTGCCTTTTAACGTTTAAAAGAAGAAGGAGAGAAAAAAACGTTATGTTTTGTAAACATAGTTATAAAGCAGACTTTGGCAGGGGGCAGTGGCTCACACTTGTAATCTCAGCACTTTGGGAGGCCAAGGCGGGCGAATCACCTGAGGTCACGAGTTGGAGACCACCCTGGCAGCACAGCGAAACCCCGTCTCTACTAAAAATACAAAAATTAGCCAGGCATGGTGGCAGGAACCCTGTCTCTACTAAAAATACAAAAATTAGCCAGGCGTGGTGGCAGGCACCTGTAATCCCAGCTACTCGGGAGGCTGAGGCAGGGAGAATTGTGTAAACCTGGGAGCAAGAGGTTGCAGTGAGCTGAGATGTGCCATTCATTGCACTCTAGCCTGGGTGACAGAGTGAGACTCTATCTCAAAAAAAAAAAAAAAAAAAAAAAACAGACTGTTTTCCTGATGTATGTAATTCTTTTAGGATCACATAAAAAGAGAATTTGGATAAATATAGAATACATATATACGAATCTGTAAGGATATGTTTTATTTTATTGTCTGGTATTTTCTAAACAATAAATATTTAGTTTCAAATAAATGTGAAATAGAGATTAAGGTGGCTATAAACTCTTAGATAAGCCAAAGTTTTCTACTGTGTTGATCTGGTGTTAGACACTATTTACATTTCAAATGAATAGTTTTATGTGGCTCTAATTTAAAATAATTTCACACTTTTCAAAACTTTTTTTTTTTCTGGTATTGAGTAACTTTGAAAAACATTTGAAGTCTATGGATGCCAGATGAGTCTAGCAATGAGAGAATCAGCAGATAACAATTTGCCTAAGGGTAATTTAGCTCCCTAATTTATGTTTGGCATGGAAGTATAATTAGCCATTTGCTCACATTCTGTGTCTGTTTGCTTACTTGCTTATTTAAATGAGTTCTCATCCTTTCTATTACAAATCACTATTTATGTTGGACTAGAGTTGTCTTATCTGAAGCTTATCTTAACATTTTCAGAGTACCTTGGAATACCCTAATATATGCTCCTTCATATTTTCAGCTTAAACTCTGCTCATTAGGCTTCTATATATTAAGATAATAAACCCTAGTTCATAGCTTTTCTAAATCACAGAAGCCTGAACATAAAACACTTGAAACTTACAAACTGCTATATATGTAGACTTTGATTCAAAGGAGCTTAGAAGTTGTCACTCTGACCTAACAAGGAAAAAGATAAACAAACTGAAAAAATAGCAACTTCTTTTGCCTCTGTCAAAGAAGTAAGGTCACAGGGCAACGTGCTGCTCAAAACATTGGAAGGATAGACAAGTGATTTATAGAAACAATTTACCAGAGCAAAAACCAAACAGCAGAAACCTCTGCAAGAACCAGCGCCAGGGTAGGAAAAGCTAAACTATAATTGAAGAATTACTGGAGGCTCAGTGTGGACAAGTCGGAGAATCACAAGGACCTAGTCATGGGGGGCAGAGTTCAGATTTTAGCGTTTTTTTCTCAGGATCCCAACCAGGTTGTCACAGGGAATAACAGAGAATAATCCCCTTACGCTTCTAGCAGGTATTGGGATAAAGTAATCACTTGAAAATATGCCAAAATAGTCTGTTCTCCTTAACAAGGCCTCCTCTCAAAAGACACAATTTTAGGAAAACCCAAGTTATTTATTTATTCATTAATTTTTGATTTTTTAAAAAGAGGCAAGCCAATTTAGAGAAAGGAAAATATTCAACTTCAGTCTGCCCCAGCTATTCTGTCCCAATAAAGGTTGGGGAACTAATAAACACGTGTGAAGTTTATAGTGGAGAGGCACCGGCTCATTAAAAGAATGAAACGAGGGGCCGGATGCGGTGGCTCACGCCTATAATCCTGGCACTTTGGGAGGCCGAGGCGGATGGATCACTAGGTCAAGAGATCGAGACCATCCTGGTCAACATGGTGAAAACCGGTCTCTACTAAAAATTAGCTGGGCATGGTGGCACAGCCTGTAGTCCCAGCTACTCGGGAGGCTGTGGCAGGAGAATTGCTTGAACCCAGGAGGCAGAGGTTGCAGTGAGCCGAGATCGTGCCATTGCACTCCAGCCTGGGTAACAAGAGCAAAACTCTGTCTCAAGGAAAAAAAAAAAAAAAAGAATGAAACAAAATCACAGGGCTACACAATGCTCCCTTTTTTCCTATACCTTACCATCATATCACCAACGGCCTACTTACTACAATTTTCTTTACATGGTAAATTATGCGTGGCTAGTAAGAAAAAAAAATACAAGACATACTAAAGGGTAGAAAACACAGTTTGAAGAGACAAAGCCAACATCAGAACCAGAATCAGCTATGACAGGGATATTGAAATTATCAGACTGGGAAATCAAAACACTTTGATTAATATGGTAAAGGATTTAATGGATAAATTAGATAGCATGCCAGAAGAGATGGAAAATGCAAACAGAAAGATGAAAATTCTAAGAAAAAATTTAAAAAGTAATGGCTAAAAGCTCTAGAGTAGAAAAAAGAGAATGCCTTTGATGGGCTAATTAACTTGGCCAAGGAACAAATCTTTGAGCTTTAGGATATGCCAAGAGAAATGCCAAAAACTGTAAAGCAAAGATCAAAAAGAAAAATAAAAACAGAATGTACTGTGAAAAATTATACAAAAGATGTAACATTGATATACTGTGAATTACAGAAAGAAAAGAAAAAGAAAAATGAACAGAAGAAATATTTGAAATAATGATGGTCAGATGCCTAATCACAGATACAAGAACCTCAGAAAACACCAAGCATAACACATGCCATACACTGTACCTATGCACATCATATTCAAAATGCAGAAAATCAAAAGTAAGGGAAAAATCTTGAACCAAGCCATAGGGAAGAAAATAGCACCTTAACTGTAGAGGAGCAAAGACAGAAATCAAAGTATGATTTCTCGCCAGGCGCGGTGGCTCAAGCCTGTAATCCCAGCACTTTGGGAGGCTGAGGCGGGTGGATCACGAGGTCAAGAGATCGAGACCATCCTGGTCAACAAGGTGAAACCCCGTCTCTACTAAAAATACAAAAATTAGCTGGGCATGATGGTGCATGCCTGTAGTCCCAGCTACTCGGGATGCTGAGGCCGGAGAATTGCTTGAACCCAGGAGGCGGAGGTTGTGGTGAGCCGAGATTGCGCCATTGCACTCCAGCCTGGGCAACAACAGCAAAACTCCGTCTCAAAAAAAAAAAAAAAAAAAAAAAAAAAAA